>NC_090437.1:510560179-510863209 GCF_031143425.1 Pleurodeles waltl
GTGGGGTAGAGATGTCTGGACCCTCCTGTCTGGTGACGTTGGGTAGTGGTCCTACAGGGGTATAAAAGCATGATTATTGCATCTGTTTGTGTCATGGTGTGCAATGGGTGGGTGAGCGTGTACCCCAGTGCTAGCATTCCTGTGTGGGGGCTTGTGTGATGATGGTTGGGGGGGTGTTAAGGGTATGTGCTGTGGGCATGCTTTAGTAAGGGGTGACCATGCTTTGTTGTGTCATGCAGGGCTTGGTGTTGGGACGGGTGGTTTGTGTTATTAGTACATTAGTGAGGAGTTGGAGTGATAGGGGAGGGGCTGAGGGTGGGGGGGGGTGATAGCATGCAGGTAGGGTGGGTGATATGATAGTTAAGATTTGACTTACCAGTGTCCATTCCTCCACCGACTCCTCCGAGGCCCTCAGGATGCATGATGGTCAAGACCTGCTCCTCCCATGTTGTTAGTTGTGGGGGAGGAGGCGGGGGTCCGCCGCCAGTCCGCTGTACCGCGATGTTATGCCTGGAGACCACGGAACGCACCTTCCCCCGTAGGTCGTTCCACCTCTTCCTGATGTCGTCCCGATTTCTTGGGTGCTGTCCCACTGCGTTGAACCTGTCCACTATTCTTCGCCATAGCTCCATCTTCCTAGCTATGGAGGTGTGCTGCACCTGTGAGACAAATAGCTGTGGTTCTACCCGTACGATTTCCTCCACCATGACCCTGAGCTCCTCCTCGGAGAACCTGGGGTGTCTTTGCCGTGCCATGGGGTGGTGTAGGTGATGTGTGGGGTGGTGTATGTGGTGATGAGTGTGGTGATGTGTAGTGGTGTGGGGTGTTTTGTGCGTGGATGTTGTGTGGGTGATGGTGTTGTGTGCCTCTGTGTGATGGGGTTGTCTATGCTGTGCTCTCTCTCTGGCCTTCGTCAATAATTTTTGGTCGTAGGGGTTTGTGGGTGATGTGGGTGTGTGTTTTATATTGTGTTGGGTGTGTGGGAGTGGTGTTTGTATGTGTATCAGGTGTGTGTATTTCGAATTGTCCAATGTGGCGGTGTTTTGGAGATGTGTGTGTATTTTGAGTGCGGCGGTGTGTACCGCCAATGGAATACCGCGGTTGAAAGACCGCCCCGTGGATTCATGGGTCGTGATAGCATGGGCGTGTTTCTGTTGGCGTGATGGTGGAGGTTTTATTTTCGACAGTTTATCACTGACCTTTGGTGTGGCGGACTTGTGTGGGTGTCTGAATTTCGGCGGATTCCGAGATGTGGGTCATAATAGCTGTGGCGGATTTCCGCGGTGGTGTATTGGCGGTCTTCTGCACGGCGGTAAGCGGCTTTTACCGCCAATGCAATGTTGTAATGACCCCCTATATGTATTGTCCATTGAACAACACAGGGCAATTTTCTTTCTTTTCTAGGCATGAATATTAGAAGGCACCAGCGCTCTTATGCGCCTCATTCAGCTAAGCAAATGCTGCCTCAAGGTCCATGCTTCCAGATGATCAATATATGAGGTCAGACCTTTTTGACCCTTGCTCCACTGCATTGAAACTAGTTATTGTATTGGCACTCCAAATCGCCTGCAATTTAGAAAATTAAAAACCTGGCTGATTCCACATTGATAATATGTAAATCTTCAAGGTACACAGGTATGAAGTTAAGGACAGTAAATCTATAGTCATCTATATAAACTTACCTTGATTATCATAGCCAATATTCTACCTGTGATTTTTTTTAGGTCGATCTTTGTGACCTTGATAGTTTAACATAAAAACTTCTGAAGATTTTGGGAACCCCGAAAAAGATCCAACATAGACCATATGTGAAGCACATCAAGGCCCGTATTTATACTCCGTTTGCGCCGAATTTGCGTCGTTTTTTTCGACGCAAATTCGACGCTAAACTAACGCCAACTAACGCCATATTTATACTATGGCGTTAGACGCTTCGGGCGCCAAAGTGCCCGGAGTGTGCGTCATTTTTTAGCGTGAACCCCTTCCTTGCGTTAATGATATGCAAGGGAGGCGTTCCCGTCTTAAAAAATGACTCCCAGGCCTTTACGTGGTATTTATACTCCCGGGCAAAAATGACGCCCGGGAGTGGGCGTGGCCAAAAACGGCGCTTTTGCGCCGCTTTTTAACGCCTGGGTCAGGCATGGCGTTAAGGGACAAGTGGGCTCAAAATGAGCCCAGAGTGCCCTCCCCTGCCCCCAGGGACCCCCCCTGCCACCCTTGCCCACCCCAGGAGGACACCCAAGGACGGAGGGACCCATCCCATGGACATTAAGGTAAGTTCAGGTAAGTATTTTTTTTTTTTTTTGTGGCATAGGGGGGCCTGATTTGTGCCCCCCTACATGCCACTATGCCCAATGACCATGCCCAGGGGACAGAAGTCCCCTGGGCATGGCCATTGGGCAAGGGGGCATGACTCCTATCTTTACAATGATAGGAGTCATGTTGATGGGGGATGGGCGTCGAAAAAACATGGCGCAAGTCGGGTTACGACGATTTTTTCGACGTAACCTGACTTGCCCCATTTTAAGACGCCCATACGCCATTTTCCCCCTACGCCGGCGCTGTCTGGTGTACGTGGTTTTTTTCCACGCACACCAGGCAGCGCCGGTCCGCTTGCGCCGGCTAACGCCATTCCATAAATACGGCGCCCGCATGGCGCTTCAGAATGGCGTTAGACGGCGCAAAATTTTTTGACGCTAAACTGCGTTAGCGCAGTTTAGCGTCAAAAAGTATAAATATGGGCCCAAATGCTGTGCCAAGTTCCGGATGCAGAGAGGTGCACAGCGCAGACCACAACTGGTAATTGGGCTGGCTATGCTCACAATAGGTTGAAATGCAGATTTCAGCTAGAATGGATGAATAAATGAAACTCTTAGGCTTAGCTTTGCGGACCTAGTGCCTCCTTGCGCCACATTATGCCTATCCCCGTTAGGGAGACCGAAAATATGCCATTTTTTGCAGCATTTTTAATGCAGCGTTAAAAGGGGGCACACCATTATTTATAACGGGCCCTTATGTACAGTTCAGGGTTAGCACCAAAATTCTGGCACTAACCCTGAACAGTACATCAATAATGTCAAAAATGTGGATGCTATTGCCACTACCCTGCACCATGGCCTGACGTATTTTAAATATGGTGCACATATGGTGGCAGTGGAGGGGCGCTAAGGGACGCAAGAAAAGTGTTGCTGCACTTGGTGCAGCTCCATTTTTTAAAAATCTGCCCCTTAGTCTCAGCAGAAGCTGGGAAAATATGAAAAGCAGAAAAAGAACTAGGAAATTGGCGGGTTGAAATTGATGCATTAATTGATCATGATAACCCAAGACACTGTTCCAAACAGTTACCCAGAAAGGGACTGATTAACACCGCCAAAATATGGCCATTAAGTGACCCACAGCATTTCACTGTTACTGTTCAGCACTGCCGCTGCGCTGATATCACAGATCTTTTGGTCCTTCTGCAATGACTGTAGCTGATTGGTGTCCATCACTAGGCACACAGCTGAATCGAATCTTTCATATCCAATAAAGAGCAAACAATGGCTAAACCTACATTCTAATCTAAATGTGCCTTATGAAATGTTCGGATCTTTGAAGGCTCCTCGTTTTGTCTAGTATTCTTTGCTATGAATGTCTTACCAGAACTACAGCTTAATTGAATAATTTGTCGTTGTTTTTACAATTAGGATGATAAAAGAATTTCAGCTCGAATTAGGACAAAACCTTGCAAACTTCTTTGAATACAATTGACAGCTGGCTGGATCACTTATAGTGTGCTAAAATTGAATGGTTCTAAGACATAAATTCTTATAGTGGGCTCAAACAATGCTGAATAGTTACAGAAATGTGGATGGCTGCTATGCTAGGCAAATGTTCTGCGTCCTGCTGCAGTGAATCAGATGATTACTCTGGGGTATTCTTAGTAAGATTTTGCATCACAAATGTGACGCAAATTGACACAAAATCTATTTCTTTCAATTTACCTTCCAGCACAGTATCTTTGCAATACTTAGCGCCACAGAGGCGTTCTATTGGTGGTGCGTTCTATGGTTGGTGTATGGTCAGGCATTCTATGGGTGGTGTCCCATGCAACCACCTATAGTTTTTGACCAAAAGCCTATTTACTAAAAAACTTGACAGGGTTTTGCATCAAAAAAATAGTGCCCTTTTGAAATAGATGCTATCAAGGAGAAATGCTTTTATTTCTCCTTCGTTTTCCAACTTTGCATGTATGCTGCACAGTACAGCACACATACAAAGTAGGAAAAGTTTTAAAGTTACTGTAAGTATAGAACCCGGAGACCGCCAGCAAGCCGTCACCCCACACCACCAGCCATACGTAGACCGACAAACTTATTGGTTGGAAGAAGTTTTTTATTACAAGTTATTTTTGATACTTTTATATATAACGTCACCATAAATCACTTCAAATAAACTTTTTCACTTTTTCATATTTACAAAAACATAAATCACATCCATAAGATATCTTCAGTAACCATAAATCATTTGCTTATGACAGGTTCCCTTCCTGTCCTGAACCACCATTGGACCACACAAGTGAGCCGTACCTTACCTGTATCCCTAGAAGGGGCGGTTGCCCTGACTACACCGTTCCTTGTCCACATGCACAGGGTTCCGCCACCCCTCCAAACACCAATTTGCCTATGGGTGTAACAGGGTGGCCAAGAGCGGGAGCCCTATGCCCCTCCCCCAGCGATCTGGACTCCCTACCCCTTAATCTGGTGTGTACATCCGCAGGTTGGCTCAGGACTTCAGGATCCTATCTCTGGTGTTAACCCGGGGCCCCAGTCTTGGGGACCCCTCTGTTGCTCCTGGTTACTTTAATACCTCACTTTCCGCCACAAGGGTGACCAGGGCCCCAAAGGTGCTTCGCCCTCCCCACCCGCAAACAGACTGCGACGCAATTGGGGAGGTTCTCTGCCACAAAACACGGATGCCACCAGTAGGTCCCTGCCCCAACCTCGCCAAATGTAAACCAACAAAATCTGATTGTTTTCGCATTGTAACGGTTTTGTAATCATAAAAACATATGCTGCAAGTCAACAACCCATCCTGTCCTAAATCATGATAAAGGCAAACCCAAGGATCCTCCTGTGTCCCTAACACCGTTGGACCAGACATGTGAACAATACATCACCTGTATTCCTTGGGGGGGTGGTTCCCAACACCTCACTGTCCCTTGTCCACGAGCTCAGGGTTCCGCCCCCACCCCAATACCGAGCTGCCATGGGGGTGCAAGTGGGTTGGCCAGGAGCGGGAGCCCCGTGCTCACCCCAACGATCTAGGCACCCTAACCTCCAAGCTGGTGTGCACATCCTCCGGTTGAATCAGGACTGCAACATCTTCCCTTCTGTGTTATCAGGGGTACCCTGCCTTGGGTACCCCTCTGTTTCTTAGGGTGCATTTATCAACTCATCTCACGCCACTAGGGTGACCCGTGGCCCAGAGGTCCTCCGCCCTCACCACCCTTAAACGAACCGTGGGAAAAAGGCCCACTCAATCTCAATGCAACAGACTGTGCCCACAACGGAGAAGTGCACCCTCTTCTGAGCATCTGTCTGTACCTTCAACATGCTGTGCAGGGTATTCCCCGCACGCCCTGAACCGGGGTATTACCACGATATACTTGCCTGACCCATATTCAGGTCCCACCTCAATCCGGCAATGAGGTCCGGTAACAGAAGTCCCACGCACCCCTTCTCCCTCTGGACCAGTCGCTGTAGCTGAGTGACCCACAGTCGCCTGCTGGACAAAGGAGTGACTGAGCACCCATAATATGTTCTGCTACTGAAACAGAAGAAACAAGCATGAGTACGTTGTACCGAAGTGAAGCATAAGCAAAGCAAAATTGGCTTTTGTTATTGCAGCACTGGACGATTATACCGTTAACTAGCAGACAGGGGACCACTGGCTGCTCCTAAGTGCCTTGTTTGCAGCCACCCATAGAAATGAAAGTGGCCCCAACACATTAAAACCACAGCCCAAACATTGTTCTTTCTTTAGGACAAATGAGCTGCTTGCCTTGGACTCAGCAGAATGTTGCTGATGCAACAGAGGTAATGGCTGGCTCAGGCCTCCTAGGGGGTTGGGGCCCGGGGATTCCACCGACAGGGTGAGAGCCGGCCCGGCAGTCAAGGAGAGAGAGGGAGCCATCCGGTGCTTGTCTCTGCAAGGGTTTGAAATACCCCCATGCCAGGCTTGCATTGGAGGGGAGGAGCCGCGTGGCCCCGAGAAGAGTGTCTTGTTTACACTGTGCATTGGCACCTGAGATGTGAGTGCAGCACTACTGGCGCACTCCGATGCACTTCAGCCAACCCCTCAATGATGAAGCACCGCCACTTGAACGGAACGAAGAGATATGTACTTGAAATACATACCTATCACCATAAGGGCAAGTAAATGCAAAGGTATCACGTTAGAATGAATATGCGGGGTTCACCATTCCTGTTCCCACAAAATCTCAGCGACGACTAGGCACCTGGTGTGTAGCTTTTCATGGATGGGTAGTAAAAAATTATAATAAAGTTGAACATCCCCAGACACTGTGGCAGTGTTAAGCGCTTCAGTTCCTTATCATGGTTAGCAATCAATATTTTAAATACCATTACCATATAATATATGACCCCCCCAGGCCCAATACTATGCCACACAGAGATCATGCTGTTTCTTTGTAGATCATACGCACTGCACAATAATTACCTTCTACTGCTTCTACTGCTTGACACTCTCCACTGCTAAAGGCCATTTTCATTTTCCTGTTCAATAAACATGACCGCATGTCATGACTGCGTTCTCAAATCACGCCTCTCTATGAAATGTGCCTGAAGTATTTATTCAGTGCGGTATGCTGAAAGAAACAAGTTGACATCGTTTTATTTTACCACCATAAGGAGCTCAACCCGGCGTCTCCTTCTGTAGCGCCTCATACCACTTTGTAAGCACCTGTGTGAACGAACTTTGGTCATACCAAAACTTTAACTTTTAAAATTTCAAATGATTAGGTTTCTCACCGGCCATAGGGGTACAACGAGGTGGCTAGGGGCGGGAGCCCCGTGCCCACCCTCCATTCAACAGCTGAGGCACTGAATACATTCGCACGTAAGCCTTTTTACACAGTGATGCATCCCATGGTCAACAGAAGTTCCTTCCAAAAGCATCCATGACTAGTTACCTATAATGAAACATTGCGGTCAAGCAAGCGTGACAGGGAGCCAAGCCAGTTCACCAGATTGAACATTTACCTTTGCTTTGTTCTTTGGCGCTAGTCGAGATACTTTTTTTTTATTTTTTATTTTTTATTTAAGACAACGAATTGTAGGTTTAAATTAAACCCACCCCTAGCAACAGGTTCCAGGTAAATTACTGACAGCTTCCTCTGTCTGTGTGTGTGTGTTTCTGACAGCTTCCCCTGTCTGTGTTACTGACAGCAGCCCCTAACATCAGCCTACAGATATATTACTGACAGCATCAGAGGGTTTACATTACCCCCCTATCAACAGGTTCCAGGTAGTTTACTGACAGCATCACAGGGTTACAGCACGCCCCTACCAACAATCTGCAGGTATATTACTGACAGCTTGAGAGGGTTTACAGCAGTCTCTACCAATAGGTTCCAGGCATAGTCCTCACAGCTTGAGAAGGTTTATATTGGCTCCTACCAACAGCCTGAAGCTTTATTACTGACAGCTTTAGAGGGTTTAGAGCAGCACCTACCAACAGGTTCCAGGTATATTACTGAGAGTTCAACGAGTTTACCGCAGCCCCTAACATCAATCTGCAGGTATATTACTGACAGCTTCAGAGGGTTTATAGCAGCACCAAGCAACAGGTTCCAGGTATATTACTGACAGCTTCAGGGGGGTAACATTATTGACAGCTTCAGAGGGTTTAAGTGACTGACCGTTTCAGAGGGTTAACATGTTCCAGATATATTACTGACTGCTTTACAGGGCGTACAGAAGCCCCTAAACAAGCACCAGGTGTATTACTGACAGCTTTAGAGGATTTATAGCAGTTCAAACCCACAGGCTACGTGTATACTACTGACATCTTCAGAGGACTTACAGCAGCCCCTATTGCAGGTATATTACACACAGTTCAAATGGTTTACATCAGTTACTATCAGCAGCCTGCAGTTCATCATTGACAGCATCATGGGGTTTACATTAACCCCTACTGACATACTTCAGGTATATTACTAACATCTTCTGAGGTTTTACAGCAGCCCATACAAACAGCCTCTAGGTATATTACATTGACAACTTCAGAGGGTTTACGGCAGGCCCTGCCAACAGGCTGCTGGTCTGTGGTCGAAGTGCTTTAAAAAAAAGGTGGCAGCTGTGATCGTAACTGCAATGGGGGCCCTCAGTGAGTGTGAGGGCAGGGTCAAAGGCATGGCTAAAAAGATAAAAATATTCTGTAATTATATCGATGATCTCACTTTCCAGTAATCCTATTTAGAATAACACACAAAAAGGAAAAATTAAACGCAACTTGAATAAATCCATGGGAACTGCACTATTTTACGCTACCAAATCTCTGTTGGGTAATGCGGTCAGTTACCAGAGAGCCACAAAAACTGAATCCTTGTTGGTTCAGTCAGAAATAATGACTTGTATGTTTATAGGGCTAAAAGGTAACAGCTCGTGAATATGTATTCCATTGTTTTAAACTTGTATTACACACAATATAAAATAGACTGCCTCAAATGTGAAAAAAGATTGTTTCAGATAAAGATTTTTCAAAATAAAGAATTTTTGCAGTTCGCAATCAAGCTGTACCTAGTGCAAATATTTGTCTATAAGTGTCCCTTAAAAGCCGACACTCAAGAACTCACACCTTACATTACCTCTCAAAAAGAATAAATGTTGGTCATCGTGAAACTTCAGCAGATTCCAACAATTGAAGGCAATTAAGGTGTCCAAGCAGCCTTTATATTTGCAAATTAACCAATTACAAAGATTTACATTTCTTTTACGGAGCAGGTATCCTGGCGAAAAGGCTTGCTTCTTCTATAAATCTCTGACCCTCCTTCCCTGTCCCTTTCAGCCGAGGCAGCTCAACTTTTTGAATTAACCATTCCGGGGTGGTTGTCTTTTAAGATAAAAGGAGGGGGACTACTTTTGTTAATTGGGACAATTTCAGAGAGTTTACAGAAGCCTCTACCAGCAGAGTTCGGGTATAGTACTGACAGACTGAGAAGGTTTGCAACCTCCTAGACCGACACACTGCGGGTATTTTACTTGCAGATTCAGAAGGCTGACAGAAGCCCACACCAATACACTGTCCCTACAAATATACACTGAAGGTATTTTACTTGCAACTTCAGGAAGCCCCTACTAACACAAAGCAGATGTTTTTCTGGCAGCTTTGGTGGGGACGGTAAAACGGCAGCCTCCCCCCAGCACACTGCAGGTGTTTCCATGATAGTTTCAGACGTGGGCCTGCCCCCTATGCAAGTCCCATGACTTGAGCTGCAGAACACCTACTACCTGCGCTACCGAAATACATTTTAGATAGGAGAAACTGTGCACTCACAACCGACCACGAAGGGTCTCAAACCCTAAATTTTTCTGCTCCCAGTCAGGCGCCTTATCCATTAAGCCACACAGCGGCAGAAGACCAAAAAATGAAATTGCTTGCTGAGGATCACACAGTGTGCTGACGCTCTGAGGCCGGATTATAACCCGGATCAGACCACAGTCATTATCGCATCTCCTTAATGGAGGGACCTGGCGGAGGAAACAAAATGAAATTATGGAGGCTTTCAGAGGCCTAACCAACATGAAGAAATCCTGACGAAGGGGAGGGAGCGCGTCGATAGCCAGCAGGAACAGACACCGACTGGGAGCCTTCCTGGGGGGGGCGCTTATGTAGTCCCCCACTGGCATGCGGCGGCTGGAACCGGTCGGAGCTGGGGCAGCCAAAACGTTCACCTTCCTAAACTTCCGCCCCCACACCTCGCGAGGCATGGGGCAGAAGTAACAGGCCAGCCCATCGCACCACTAGTGCAAAGGGTTTCTTGGGCGTCGGCGGTCCCCTCTTCTAAGGGGCCGTGCTCCCCATCTTGGGGGGCACTCTTCCATAGTACTGTACTATAAGGGTACCTTCCTGGTATAAAACCTGTACTAGACTCACACAGACACCATTATAATAAGGAAAGCTGTGCGCATGTCACTTGGCAGCCTGATTGTGCACTGCTCCAAAGGAGAGAAAAGTAGAGAACCATATCTCTGTAGAAATGGTGCAGTCCTGCTGTCTCCTTCTCATGCAGTGCAGCACAGCATGTTTGATGTATGTGGTAGACAAGGGCTGCCAGACACAGCCCTTCTGTCCCATTCCCTGATTATTTAACACAATAGATCATATTTATTCCTCGGGCCTGTGTTTCCTCTCATAACACTGTTAGCCTTTAATCTGTCCATCTTATTTAGAATTTTTATGACTGAATTTTCCATTTCAGCCCTTGGGGACGGCTGTCACCTGAATTTACCATGCCTTTTGGGCTCATGGGCATCTCAAGTTTCAGCCAAAAAGCGTTATATTTTATTATGTATTTTATTGTACTGGTATTTACACAGCTTTTTCCATGTCCCTTTATTGTCACTTCCTGTACTGTATTCGCACTCATCAAATATTTGAATATTGTTTTTATATGTTTCTTCCTGCTCTGCACTTTCAGACTGCATTAATGTTAATCCTTCCAGATCACCCTTCACAAGACGTCTAATACAGCACCTGCACAAAATGTGGAAGACGGTTGTGTGTCTGTCACATTTACATGTGTATTTTTTACATTTTAAGATTTAATACCTTATATAGCCATCTTGTAAATCACTCATTTGAAGATGTCTGCTAAGAGACTGTAGATAGCTAAAGACACATTAGCATTGCTTTCTGAAGACAAAAGGACCTACTTATTTTACGTATTGTGAATTCATCTCAAACATCTAAAATATTAATAAAATTGTAATAGCCAGGACATTGTCATATACAGTTAGCACAATATAGAATACAGCACTCTCTTTGCACTTTCACTAATAAGAAATTACACGTTTAGGTCTATTCACAAAGGCTTGTCAAAGTATGTAAAAAAGTACTTCGGTAGTACCATTTATCCTACTTATAAGTGCTTTGTGAATAGGCCCCAGAATGTGTTATCGCATAGATGATTTTAGCTGATGGAGGGAAACTTTTTCGCTTCTAGTTTGTTTTTCTGTGTGTGAGACCTGAGAGATTAATGTGTAGCAAAGGGTCAGCCCTTCCAACACAGACAAAGCGCTTTAACGTGCAGGGATACGCGCTCTCCCAGAAGAGGCACCTGCAGTAAACTCCCTGAGAAGCCGGATGGATGGGAGATTAATGCGCCTGTAATAGCGAGGCCGGGTTTTCCACATTATACCCTCTCCACAGGTAGATGGGCCTCTTCAGACATGATACCAATTATTTATTGCTGAAACATCTGTCGATAAACGCAGCTGCCCCGCTGCACAAAGCATATCATGGGGTCACAGGCCACAGGGGCCTAAAATCCCGGCCTCATGCTACTGTTGGGCTTTTCACTAGTTGTCCCACCCAGCAAAGCCCCATCGTCTTTAATGTTTCATCGGGATGGCGGGCATACTTTGTAAACTTTGCGCTGCCTTTTTTCATGAGTGCTTTGAAGCGTTATTTCATCTTCGTCAGTGATTTATGTTTCGGGGCTTTTATATGGATGGAAGTAAACCAAGGAAGGGGTGAGGGCACAGAGAGTTTAGAATCCTTATTTTACCAGTTTCCAGAATGAGTACAGAAGGCTGAGATCTTGACAGAAGCCAGAGAGTATTATATTTGGAAAAGTACTTTTAACAGCCAGAGGAAACAAACACCACAAGCATACCTAGTACAGATAGATCACCCAGAATCAAACAGCTCCACGTAAACGTAGGTGAGGTCAGAGTTCAGCACCTAATTAGACATTGTATAAGGAGAAGATGGCACTCGGGACATTTTGGGCAGACATCTTGCGTATTTTTCTTTACTTATATGTTAGTACTTAAAATGTTAGTGAAACAGGTGCCATTTTAAAATAAATGATTTATCGAAGAATGACATTGACAATGTATGTGTGTTAGAGACAGGCCAAATTGAATCTGGATTTATGGCGAGTGTCAAAGTTTAGCTAATGCTTACAATTGCGACCGTTCTATTAAAAACTGATTTAGCTAGGATTAAATGTGCAATAATGTTTCCATTCGTTCATTTCTCTTTTTTGGCCAGCACGTTTTCTAAGGATTTTTCCTGCTTAACACATTGTTGCCACTTCACCGCCCGTAAAAATCAGTAGTTCTCAAGACAATGCTTGGTAAAATAGACAGGATTCCCAAAAGTAATTCGCAAGCGTATGATCCTATCGTTTATCGTAGGAGTTTAAGACTAGAGATTTGAAATAAATTTAGCACGACGACATAAATGCATTCCCACAGCACAGGGAGCAAAGAGGCAGGAAACTCACTTAGCTCCAGTCGGTGGCAAGTCAAGTGTGAGTTTATTTCAAAACAACAGTCTGAGGCTGAAGAAAAGGGGAAGAGGCTCAGAAAGGGCCTCATTAATCAGTTAGGTACAGAAGAGCAGCGCCTTTGAGGCATCACAAATAAACAAGCACGCAAATGAGATGAGCCGGTTCGTAGGGTGAGGGGTCCAGCCACAGGCCTGGGTGACAATAGCCAATGAAAGCTAGAGCCGAACATTGAGGGTACCGCAAAAGGTCAGGTTTAACCACGAGACCTGTGGGACATTAATTGATTTAAATTAAAAAGAAAAACTCGGAGCCAAACAAGCTTTTGTAAATTATTTCTTTTCAGGCTAGTGAATAAAAGGATTGCTTCAGATTTTCGCAGGCGGTAGCCCAGCAGCCCATGTCTCTAGCTGCCCCAGCAAAGTGACAAGTAAGAGATAGTTAAACTGCTTCCCAAGGTTCACACCAGTGTAAGTAAAAATGGGTCTATATACACTTTTTTGACTTTAGTGATTTACACAAATGAAACTGTTACTGTCCATTGAGGGCACCGCTGCCTCTTTGGCTATGTTTGCGTCATGCAGATTGCATATGTAAGCTAGAAACCCAACGGTTTACCAAAAGTAAGAAATGTGGCTGCCCGTGCAGAAATTGGCAGGAGACGCAAGCGGCAAAAAGTTACCAATACCTGCTTTGCTCAGCCAAGAAGCTTTAACAGTATATTATGTTTTATTGAAGGTCACCTTTTACATCTTATTGATTAATGCATTAGCAGGCCCTGTAAATTAATGGCCTCCAGATTGTTGAAAGTGTGTCCTCTTGACTAATTTCAAGGCTCCTCAGAAAATATAGCTGCAGTGATCAGGTGACTCTATTGGCTTTCCAGTGACAGTAGAAATCAGGACCATGACAATAGTGCACAACGTTATGTTCCTTGGAATCCTGGAAATCTGGGTATCATAATTACAGTGGCATATGCCACAGTGGGACCATTCTTCAACCAATCCCTTCTTGTAGCCCCTGGAGCCAAATCTGTGACAATTGGCAACAGATCCTTTCCACTGCTGCAGCCAAAATGAGGAACACTCCTCCTCTCACATCGCACTCCAAGTCAAATATGTTCAGAAGAGGCCTGAACACCTGGTTGCAGAAGTACTAAACTTGCCACCCTTGTTGTAAAACTCTGGTTTGGTTGTCTAAATCCTATTGCAACAAGACTCCCAGAATATGAGCGCTCTACAAATAAAGTACGATAGCATAGTGTCGTAGTTTGGACTCTTGCTCTGAGCAAGACTGCTGGTCTCAGGATGACAGTACTTTCGTTTGTAGGTGACTAAGTCTCTTCCTACAACTAGTTGTAACTGTTGTCCAAACCATATCGGCTTACTAGCAGTACCTCACCAGAAACACAATAGTAAAAGGTGATTTGTAGCAGTCGCTTACGCATGGACTCAAAGTACAATATCTCAGGGTTGTCGTGGTTAAACGGAAATTACCCTTTTCTCACAGATTTATTATGTCTCATACAAACAAAGGCAATAACACAGATGCAGTAAAGTTATAATAGTTTTTATTCAACATAACTGCAATTTGTGATAAGTTGCATGAACTGCAATGATTAGGATAATGAATATACCAAGCAACAGTATTGTGAAGAGGAGAGTCATTGTTATAAAGACCCCCACCATTATGCAATATATGAAAGAAATATATGTATATGTAAAAGATGGAATAAGCCCTAATACCCTAAGGAGAGTAGGTCTAACCTCCTACCTAAAAAAGGAGAGCTGGGTTCGTTAAACCTAATCTGCCGAAGCCATGTCCATGAGAGGAGCCCCCAACCCTCGTTACCTTGGAATGAGGTCTCTATCTCAGACTCCGCAGGGACACGAAGACTGGGTCAGTGTCAAGATGACTGCAGCATCGGTATCAGCGATGGTGGCGATGCCCTCTGGTCGGAATCCCTCTGATTATCTGTCTAAAAGTGTGTTGTATTTATACAGATCTACAAGGTCCCCTGACATAAGTGTTATTCATAACAATAGATAACAGGCATGCTTGGGACGGCAATTAATATCAACAATCCCTCGAAAGTATAGAGAGGGAAAATCCCTAAGTGTGAATGCCTACTGTATGTTTGTCTTTCGTACTTGATCTTGACGCCTTGGCGCAGTGACACTGATAATAGAACCCATAACAAGTGGCCTAACTATAAACAAGGCCACCATTTTAAAGGAAATAAATAATTAAATGGACTAAGCCAGAGCAAGCTAAGTAGGTTAAAAGTCACTGGGTGACGGGGGCACGAGTTTACAAGCCTACGGCTAAGCTAACTCTTGTTAACCCGTTAAAACAAACTAGGATTCACTACACCCTCCCCATTGCCGTAACAGTTATGATGAAGGTAAAGACACCCAATCGCTAAAAAGCTGCTACTGAACTAAAAAATCCAAAAAACTTAATGATAAAATAAATGCTGCGTCATAGAATTTCGTTTAAAAAACATTTCAGAGACTATAATATCAACCATGACAAGTATAGCAAACTTTTAGTATAATTGCTACTTTATTAGAATCGGGAACTGGCAAGCGAATTCATCAAATTATGTGCTATATGCAGGATCTTGAAGAATGTCATCGAAGTCCCCATCCAAGGATCTTAAAAATGAGTCAACATTGTCTGAAGTGAAATTGAGAGCTGGACGGGCAAACGGATCCACAGAGCAGAAGTGAGCCATAGTCATCGGTGTATCAACACTCGCTGCAGTGTCCTCATCCATGTTAGATCGTATAACGGAAGGCTCATAGGTGGCCTCGCGGAGCAACCTCAGTCTCAAGGGGCATGACCGTGTATGAACCCTCATCGGGGACATCAGCAGTTCGTGGTCCACAGGAGATGTCGGTGCAACAGCAAGACAGACCATAGGCAGATGTTCAAAGAGACACCATATGCAGCGGAACACCGGTTGTACGCACCACAGTAGAGGCCGGAATGACAATGACCAGTCAAATTCCAGTTCCACCAGCAAAGGTGTACCGAAGATCCGAACCATGCGTTCACGGCACAGCGGTGTTGACGGGAGCGGCTCCATTGCTCTGTGTCGCTCGAAAAAAACAACCACCGCGAATCAGAAAAAATAGCAGTAGTAGTCCGCCAATTAAAGCCAAAATAATTGGAAAGCCTCCAAACACACTGGAAAAGAGAGAATGGATGGCCGATGGGATGACTCCGAAGACAGTCTGGAAGATGGACACAAAACCAGACCCGACAGCCTTAAAGAAATGAACAATCCCAGTTGTGCTTGAAGCATTGAATATTCTGGACACCAACTCTCCAAAGTGCTTGGGGAAATCGGTATTTAAAAGGGATTGTATCTCGGCTGATGATCTCGCAACCTGGAGAGCATACGTCTCTTTTACGGATGTCAAGGCGACCTGTTTTTGAAACAATAGCGCCTTCAGTCTACTCAACTTGTCATAGTTCACATTAATAGTATCAATGTGGGGCCACATTTCAGATACTTGTATCTCTCGTGTGGGGGGAAATAAAACATGGCCACAACACGTAACGACCTTCGTGACTGAGATTGCGTAGGCAATTCCAGGTCGCAAGCCGCAACAGCTGTCATCGCTCAGAAGAACATAACTCCCATTAGAAAGTACATGAAACACTGAACGAATCAAGGGGACGGGAGTACCTTCAGAAAACAGGCCAAATTCGCGACCCCCGCATTGCAAAGACCGTGAAGAGACACCTGTTTGCATATCATGGAATGACGAACAGTAGTCTCACATTCACTTCCGCTAAGAAAGACCTCTTGTTCGCCGTTAAGACATCGATACTCAAAGGGCAACTCCCACTCTTCCTTAATAAAGCTATCTCCTAGCCGTTCATATCGTCCCACTGCAAGATGTTTCAGGCAGCTTGAGAAACGAAACGTTGAAAACGGTAAATTAATAATGCCGTGTAAGAGCCAGATAGTTGAAGGACTCTCTGCTACCGTGAAGGGCAACTTATCTAATTTTTCAACTTGAAGCAAGGTGAAACGAGCCTCCCTTTTATCCATTGTCTCTTGTTCCCTGGAAAAATTAAAAGCAGTGAATAGGTCACTCCCATTAAGGTATTTCCATGGAATGTGGCCACTTCTCAGCATCTGCAATGCCCAACTCAGCTGCATGATGGAACGCAGCTGTGTTTGCCCATGATATAACCGAGACAAATCAGTCTGAGTGATATCAATAGCAGATGACACTATATTCGACAGGGAATAAATCCTGTTTGATAGCGTGTTCATGCCATTGTCGAGAACAGCCAATGTTTTTTCCAAATTCTCTTTATCAAGTTGCCGTAAACGTGCAGCAGCCTCAATTTGAGAAAGTTTCCAAATTTCATTATACATGGCATATAAAAACCGTTTCTAGCGTTGTTTTCTAGGACCTAATAGGAAATCTTGTAGGACTATACTGTCAGAAAGAGAATTCAGGTGTTGTTTCACCGCTGTTAAGGTGTTCGTTTGTACCCATTGTTGGCACAGCTTTCCCACACTGTATGTTGTAATTATACCAGCATGCTGACCTGACAAAAAGCGAGGGTCTGGTCTATGAATGGAAAAAAACCCTGAAGAGTTCAAAAAACGCCTTTGACACTCATCAGTATCGGTGGGCCATACCAACCATCCCCCGGGACTGGAAAGTGAAGAATTATAGTCACCAGCCTTAACCAATACATCTAGCCTTTCCTCAGAAACATTTAGAAAGTGTTGCCAATCTTTAAATTTTGTCGGTGTAGGGATACTGGGCGTGTTTAGATCCTTTATTTTAGCTAATCCCAGACATGATGTCTGCTCAACAGTGTCATTTAAAAAAATCATTTGCACAGTAATTAAGCAAGCTCGAAACAAAGCCTCCCTACCCTGTATCTGCCAATCTTGCGTCCCCCATACACTCTTCAAATCAATAGTGTTCTTCCAATATTCATAACCCTCAATCGAAAGTCAGGAAACAAAGGGATCTGAATAAATCAGTTTTGTATCTGTTAGCAATAGTTTTCTAATGTGTGTCGGTGGAAATTTAAAATAATAAGATTCAGCTTTCTTTGTATCATGCCCAGAAAAGTATGTGAATTTGTCACTGTAATACTTTGGACTCCCCACCCGTGGTGTTGAACAATGTTCCCATTGTGTGTAGTTAAAAAGAGGCCTATATCTAGTTGCACGGTGCAGGTAGTGATGTCCCCAATTATTATAGCAGAACATTTCACCATAATTCATTGTAAAATCATATACATCATCACTTCCAAAAGCGGAGTAGTCCTTCATTTCAGTTAGCATGGAATCAACTGTTTGGACATCCCAATCATCAGAGACAACATTAGGTGTAATAACATCAGACATAGAAATTTTGAACACGTATGGTATCTGAATTATCTCTGTAGGCCCGTATATATCGAACGGAACTTTGTCCCAAACAATCCCATCAGAAATTGGAATAGCTGTAATATTGACAGGGGACAAATCACGTCGGACCTTATGTGATGAATGATGTGGTGTTAAAATTACATCAACAGGCTCCACTGAGGAGCGATCAGCAATATAGTGACCATTAATTAGTAAAAAGGAAACAGTCACAAAACCAATCCATAAAAACAATGCAATAAATGTCAAACAGAACCAGAGATAGTTCCATGGATATATCAAATAGTTATTTTTAATCCATTGATAGAACTTGCTACCTCTGGAAAGTTTGTCAGTCTCAGTTGAGGATGAATCTGAAGAAAAATCATCAATGTCCACAAAATAGCCAGAGGAAGTCTCCGCAAACACAGGACTCATCGAATTCCCATCCATTGTTCGTGGAGGTTCATGATAGATGACGTTACCAGTCGTGGAAGTGTTTGTGTAAAATACAGCCAAATCCTGTAGCGGTGTGTTCTCCGAATTTGTTACAGGAACCAACAAAAGTTCATTTTTCGCCCTCCCCATGGTTGAGGAAGTGTCTGGAACAGCAGCTGACATAGTTGCATAGTCAGTAGTAGCGATGGTCATCCTACTATGAAGAGGGATGTCCTGTTGGGTAGTGAGAGGGGATCGGGAACTACCCAAGGGACCTCCTGGTCTACTGTGAAGAATCGGCCACATGGTGTAATTTGATGTCATCAATGGAGATGAATCTGTTTGATTTGGAACCAGACAATGGCGGAAGGACGACAGTCCTGGTGCCTTTTATCCCCAAGACCGGTACAGGTGCTCTGTATGCTGGACCAAACTCTTTTTTCACAGCGATCTTCTCACGAACCAGATCCCCAACGTTAGGAATCCAGCCAGTCGAAGTCTTTCACCAAATCCCTTATTCCCAAGGTGGCAGCACTTGCAGATGATTTATCATCACGGAATTGTTGAAGCTCCTGTAAAACAGCGAGACGTTCTTTTATGTCAACTGGCGTTTCTGCTGCCACCATACCAGGGGCATCAAGATCGGGGACATACATAGTTGTCCCAAAGAGAACCTCATATGGTGACTTTCCCCCCCAAGGACCGTCTCGGCAGATTATTCAGTGCTCTCTGGACCCCATATAAGTGATGTAACCAACTGCGGCCTGAACCTAATACTCGAGCTGTTAAGGACTGCTTTAGATCACGATTCCGCCTCTCCACGACCGAATTTCCCTCGGGATGGTATGGTGAGGAGTAATGGAGTTCAACACCCATCGTCCCCATGGTGTCCCTGAAAGCCTTAGAGGCAAATGCAGGGCCCTGGTCCGAATGGAATGCTGCAACCGCATATGTACCGATAAAGATCAGCAAATCTTTTATAACAGTCCGGGCGTCAGCCGACTGCTGTGGCCATACCCACAGGAATCTAGAACAGGAATCTACAGCCACTAAAATGTATTTGTATGCACCATCAGGTTGCAAAGGACCACAATGGTCCAGGTACACACAATGGAGTGGTTTGTCTGACACTAAGAGAGATGTCTGCGGAGGGCGTCTGATATTGGAACCCTTAATCTGCTGACAAATGTCACAGCAAAGGACATACTGTTTAGTCCGTCTGCATAGACCAGGCCACCAGTACCTTTGTTGTAGAATGGTGATAGTGGCCTGTATACCAGCATGTGCAGAAGCGACACCCTCATGTGCAGCTGTAATCAGCTCTAACCTTTGGTCTTCATTTGGGATCACTTGATCACCAACATCAGGAATTGTTGCAAAAGCAACATTCTGTGCACTGATATGATAGGTATAGTTCGTAGGGTATCCTTTCGGAAGGGTCTTGCCTGCAGCCGAGGCTTTAACAGCAATCAGTATTTCATTATCCAACCTCGTCCTAGAACGAGTCACTGCAGAAGCCGTAGCTACTGATGCTTTGGCTGCTTCGTCAGCCAATGTATTACCGGCAACATGTATTCCTACACGTTGGTGCCCTAATGTATGTACTACATGGACACATGGCAGCTTATCTTTAAGATCAGCCACCCTTCCCCACAACATTTTGTGTTTAATGGTGTTCCCTTTAGAGTCTCTAAACCTGTTCAGTTTCCAATGATTGAGGTATTCATTGTATGACTGGACGCAGTAATACGAATCACAGACAATCAAAGTCTGTGTTCCTGGCTCTGTATGTTCGAGCGCTAGAAGAAGAGCCTTAAGCTCGGCCAACTGGGCTGTGCAGTCCCCTAAGGTCTGTGTGTGTAGGTATTATGAGGATGGAAAACTCCGTCTTCCATTACCCCGCACACGGCTGCGCAAGCTGCCGAGTATTTATGTTTAGTACCCAGAGCCGGTTGTGCCGATCCGTCAGTATAAATGATGGTATCATAACTGTCTATTGGCAATGTGTGGAGAGGAGCAGGGTACTCCTGTTCATACTGGAGAAATTCCTGTGTCTGAAGTCTTGGGTCAAACACATAATCAACATCAGTGGCGGTCAGAGACGTTGCCCACTGAATCCAGCGTGGATGCAATGCCTTAGCATTTGGAACGCTCGCTTTAGTGACTGCCTCTAAGGCCGAAACCGGGGAGACAACAATAATGCGTTTCCCCTGGGCAAGCGGTCTCTCCTTTATGACGGCCATCTGAACTGCTGTCAGAATTTTTTCAGTAGGAGCAAAACGTTTCTCTGCATTGGAGTACAAATGTGATTTGTATGCTATCGGCACCGTGTCACCCTCATTAAAGGTGACATAGGTAAATCCTAGGGCACTGGCTATTATTCTGATGACCAAATTCGTTTTATTGTCCCGTGTGTACAAGTGTCTAGCTTCCAGCATGTCTCGTTGTATGTCCCTAAGGATGTGTGTGTGTTCAATTGTCCATTGCTTGCTAGAATAATTGGGCTGAATTAAGTCATATAGTGGCTTGACGCGTTCAGCATAATCTGGAATGTATGTTCTGCCAAAATTAAAGAAACCCAGTAATGACTGCAATTTCTTTAGCGTGTTCGGAGGCTGTAGCTGAGCACACTTCTCTAGGAAGTGCGAGGCCAGGCTCTTCCCCTCGTTTGATAGCTCATATCCCAGGAACAATACACTAAGAAAGGCAATCCTGCTTTTCTTAAAATTAAATTTATATCCGTAGGCAGCAAATCCCAGAATTATCCGATCGACCCTTGCAAGATGAATGTCAAGGGTGTCATCAGTGAGATAGATATCATCCACATAGGATAATGCCTCGGAATCAAGCTCGTGCAAGATTGATGTGACACGGGCCGAAAACAGTCCTGGGCTGTTTTTATAACCTTGGGGTAAACGACAAAAGCGTTTCCGAGAACCAAAGGAAAATGCACTTAGGTCTCTACTTTCATGTGCTAAATTCTGGCAGAAAAATCCATTAGAGATATCCAATGTAGTTTTGTATTTTTTACGCACTATATTATTAATCAGCGCTGTGCTGTGTGAATTTTGTATAGCATAAGTGCGTGCATGACTATTCAAGTGCCTATAATCAACCACTATTCTATAGGAATGATCAGGTTTCGCAACGGGAAATAGCGGATTATTCATTGCCGATGTACAGGGCTCAATTACTCCCTGGTATTCAAGTTGTGACAGTATCTCCGTCACTGGAGCTTTTGCTTCATGTTTAACAGGGTATTGTGGCTGCGGGTGTGGTGTAGACCGAATGGGAATAACATGACAAGGAGAGTCCTTGTCCCAACCTACATGATTACGGTATAATGCAGGTGCCTGCGCTAAAGCCCATTCAGCAGCATAGGCTTGTTTGTCTGCCTCTGGAACAAGATCGGAGAAAGAAGACAAAATGACATCTTCCCCATGTGGGAGCTTGCGGACATGTTCAGGTGGCCAGTCTCTCTCGGCCAACAGGATATCACTAGTAAGTTCATCCCAGAATATTACACTAATAATGCTTTCCACGTCTCCCTCTATCTGAATTGTTAAATCATAAACCCGATCGGGTGGGAGAACGCGGCCATCCGCCGTCTCAACTGCGATGTAATCGATAGTTGCTGTCGCATCCAGATGATCTTTCAGACTCTGGCGACATATCGTGACCTCTGCCGCGCTGTCCAACAGAGTCACTGCCCACCTCTTGTTCCTCAACAGTGTTCTCAATACTACCGGCATTTTTAACGGACAGTGCAGCCACTTTCTACTTTTTAAATTGTGGCTTTTGTTGAGGAGTCTTTTCTTCTTTTTTAATGGTAGACTGCGGCAAGTCTTTCTTTTCTTTCACGTATTCCGGACGTCGATCTTGACGGCCCCCTCTCTCGCTACGTCTATCCGGTGCATCCTGAAAGGAACGAGAAGGACGTGAATCAGTATATCTGTCTGGAGTTCTAATGTTATCCCTATTCCTGAGATTATGCCTCCTGTCGGAGTACTCCGGATGTGGCGAATCAGCTCTTTTATTTCTCCTATCTTTGAAATCTTTTTGTTTGTCCCAGCGCTTCTTAGAGCCCTCTTGTGCCTGCTTTGTACCTTCCTTATGGGTGGTACTTGGTAATTCCAATTTTTTAGGTGTGGCTCCCAAACTATCCCGTCCTATACTAGTATAGGTACCGATATTATTCTCGGCAGCTGTCTCTCTTGTTCCATATTTGGAGTTTCCCGGAGACGCTGGAGTATTGCCAGTGCCACCGCTTCCCCTTTAATATTACTCAGTATTATCGAGGAGACGGCATCAAAGTTACGCATCAATTACATCCCCAGATCCAGGGCCGGTGCGGCCCCATGTTCATTTTGTATTTGTTTTAATACTTCCGGTAAATTGGCAAGTGTAGGGGTACCATGTGTGGTAGTATAAACGGCAGCGAAGACTGTACCCCAAGTGGCACATTCATCCACTGAGGGAACCATCCCAAACGGCAAGCACATAGTGAGCAATCTATGTTTGTCCTGTTGCCCCGTATGGGGGAACACAGCTTCCAGCTGATTCGTTTTCTGGGCAATCCAGAACAGTATTTTTTCCAGTTCCGTGGGCACTTTACCCATAATGGTATGCACTGTTTGTGGATTAATCCCGGTAGCCAATTGATATCCACCAGCTACTGGCGGTGCTGGACGCGCTGGGGCAGTATTCAATGTTCGCATCACAAACTGAACCAATCGTCTATAAAATGCCACTAATTCATTATATAATATTCGTAAATCTGCGATCGGCATATTCTGTATGCCTGGGTGAGGTGTATATGTGGCAAACATAGGCCATGTAGGTCCCTCATTACTTAAAGGACCTAGCCTCACCCGTCTTAGTACATGTGGTAGGGCGCCTTCAAACCAGTTCTGGTGTTCTTGATATGTGAGCGATATTTCATGATACTGGTATGCTTCGTATCTTACGGGTACGTCCGCAATGTCATATGTGTGAAATGTGTGCGTCCGTTGGTCAGCCTCAGGAAAGGCAACCCAACAGTAAAATGTTTCTGTTTGGTAGGCTTCACTTGCTTCTACAATCAGAGTAACTTCCCCGCCCTCTTCCGTAAGGCCATGTGCTATTAAATGCTGTGTAAGTGCATTTCTAGCATTTGCAGGAATGTCTATGGTATTGGCCATATTTGTTTTGCAGAGAAACGGAACACCAAAATAGGGGAAGTTTTTCCTTTTGTGAGTTCGAGCTCGAACAACCTACAGCCTAATCAGGTGTTACCTGTTTGGCTGAGGAGGATTCTCCCAAAGACCACAGACGTCTCCGTATAATGGTACTAAGGGTACCTGTTGTCTGTGAGACAGTGATAGTCAGGGTAACCGTAAATTAGTGCCTAAACACCATCGTTGGGCGCCATGTCGTAGTTTGGACTCTTGCTCTGAGCAAGACTGCTGGTCTCAGGATGACAGTACTTTCGTTTGTAGGTGACTAAGGCCCTCATTCTGACCTTGGCGGGCGGCGGAGGCCGCCCGCCAAAGTCCCGCCGTCAGGTTACCGTTCCGCGGTCGAAAGACCGCGGCGGTAATTCTGACTTTCCCGCTGGGCTGGCGGGCGGTCGCCTTCAGACCGCCCGCCAGCCCAGCGGGAAAGAGGCTTCCACGTTGAAGCCGGCTCGGAATCGAGCCGGCGGAGTGGAAGCTGTGCGACGGGTGCAGTTGCACCCGTCGCGTATTTCACTGTCTGCGAAGCAGACAGTGAAATACATGTAGGGGCCCTCTTACGGGGGCCCCTGCAATGCCCAAGCCAGTGGCATGGGCACTGCAGGGGCCCCCAGGGGCCCCGCGACCCCCCCTACCGCCATCCGGATCCCGGCGGTCGGACCGCCGGGATCTGGATGGCGGTAGGGGGGGGTCGGAATCCCCGCGGCGGTGCAGCAAGCTGCGCCGCCGTGGAGGATTCAATGGGGCGGCGGTACACTGGCGGGAGCCCGCCAGTGGTGCCAGTCCGACCGCGGCTTTACCGCCGCGGTCGGAATCCCCATTGGAGCACCGCCGTCGGCGGTGCTCCCGCAGTCCTCCGCCCTGGCGGTCTTTGACCGCCAGGGTCAGAATGAGGGCCTAAGTCTCTTCCTACAACTAGTTGTAACTGTTGTCCAAACCTTACCGGCTTACTAGCAGTACCTCACCAGAAACACAATAGTAAAAGGTGATTTGTAGCAGTCGCTTACGCATGGACTCAAAGTACAATATCTCAGGGTTGTCGTGGTTAAACGGAAATTACCCTTTTCTCACAGATTTATTGTGTCTCATACAAACAAAGGCAATAACACAGATGCAGTAAAGTTATAATAGTTTTTATTCAACATAACTGCAATTTGTGATAAGTTGCATGAACTGCAATGATTAGGATAATGAATATACCAAGCAACAGTTCTGTGAAGAGGAGAGTCATTGTTATAAAGACCCCCACCATTATGCAATATATGAAAGAAATATATGTATATGTAAAAGATGGAATAAGCCCTAATACCCTAAGGAGAGTAGGTCTAACCTCCTACCTGAAAAAGGAGAGCTGGGTTCGTTAAACCTAATCTGCCGAAGCCGTGTCCATGAGAGGAGCCCTCAACCCTTGTTACCTTGGAATGAGGTCTCTATCTCAGACTCCGCAGGGACACGAAGACTGGGTCAGTGTCAAGATGACTGCAGCATCGGTATCAGCGATGGTGGCGATGCCCTCTGGTCGGAATCCCTCTGATTATCTGTCTAAAAGTGTGTTGTATTTATACAGATCTACAAGGTCCCCTGACATAAGTGTTATTCATAACAATAGATAACAGGAATGCTTGGGACGGCAATTAATATCAACAATCCCTCGAAAGTATAGAGAGGGAAAATCCCTAAGTGTGAATGCCTACTGTATGTTTGTCTTTCGTGCTTGATCTTGACGCCTTGGCGCAGTGACACTGATAATAGAACCCATAACAAGTGGCCTAACTATAAACAAGGCCGCCATTTTAAAGGAAATAAATAATTAAATGGACTAAGCCAGAGCAAGCTAAGTAGGTTAAAAGTCACTGGGTGACGGGGGCACGAGTTTACAAGCCTACGGCTAAGCTAACTCCTGTTAACCCGTTAAAACAAACTTGGATTCACTACAATAGCACGCACAACAATAAGTCTTTTTGTGTGTGCTGCACTCTTTCATCCAATCACCAAAGGCCATAAAGATCCATACTTTATTGTTTTGATATAGTCATCTTTGTTACTTAATGATATCCAGCTATGAAATAACTTGTACTGTTTTGCATTACTTTTGCCGGACACTCCAACCTCCAGAGGAACATGTGGAACTGAAAACATCAAATACATTTAACACAACCAAGATAAGGCTGTAGACAGCTATCATGTAGCTCACAACAGCACTAATTGCATGGTATCCACAGGCCACATTAGATAGAACACTCCCCATATATCTCTAATAGAGCACAATAATTTGAAATTAGCATGCGCACAACCTCACTTCCTGTCATGATGCCCCGCACACGGGCATCTAACATAGAAAAGTGGACAGAAGTCCTGGCATGAACCCAATATGGTCATCGAACAACCACAGTATCAAACAGCACTTGCCACAAAGAATTACTGCACTCATGTTTTCATCTGCCAGGCAAGGGCACATCAGTCACAAGCTGAATCACACTATCTCCATCTTCCTTTTAATATAAACATTCAACACAAACTTGAAGTGTGTGAATGGCTTTTAAGGGATGCATCTTTGAACAGCACAGAATCTGCTTTTGACTAATGTCCAGTGTGAGTAAGCCTAGTGAGATTAGAAAATGTTAATTAACTTACTTTATTAATTGCCCCACAAACCTTCATGGTATAGTATCCAAAAATGTGCCAATTGCCGCAAATAATGATAGTGATGATATGTCAGTCAGTCAATAAAATGTTTATTTAGACCACTGGCCTAAAGCAGCACTGCCCAGGCAGATTATCACCGCCGGGGAAAATGTGGCGGAAAACTGCTGGCCCCGGCGGTGCGACTGGATTGCACCGCCAGCCTGTTGGCGGTGCAATTGCCACAACAGCCCTGGTGGTCTTTGACCGCCAGGGTTGTAATGACCCCCCATGTCTCTTGCAAGCAAACAATATCATGTTGGTTAATTAGCTCCCTAAAAACTTTCTAAGCATGAGATTCTCGCAAACCCATTAATGCTAACATCGCTCAACCGCATATCTTCTTTGGCACTAAAAGGGAGAGCACTGCATCTCCACATAACTCGTATCCCCCTATTAACTAACGTCTCACAAAGAGGGACCATTATTTCCAGAACTTCTTTTTCCCTATGTCCCAGATCGATCAGCCTAACTTGCCTAGGCCCCAGCCCAGCGTGGTGCTTCAGAAAAAAATGTTTATATTGCCTTGTTCCGATATTTCTTATTCTGGCACAAACCTAATTCCTTCTTTTAACACCTATTTTTCTGCTTTTACAAGCACTGTCTTCACCAATCCAGAGTACAACAGTACCTTAGTTACTTCATTCCCATATATGTTTTTTGTGAACCCCACTTATTTGAGGGCCTTTGTGCCAAAGATTTCAGGTTAGGGCGTTTAGAAAAAGAGAAAAGCAGCTGGGCGCGATTTAGGGGGACAAGCTTCCTAACCCTCTTTCCTTTCACTTTGGCACAGTTCAAGATAAATTCACAGCTTATTCCCTTCTCCACTCTTTGTTATTGTGGATCTCTCATTATCATCCCTCCTATTCATTTTAACACTCCCTTTCATAGTCCTACTTCTGCATTTTTGTTTTCCCGTGTCTCCCTTTACTCCTCTTCCTCCCCCCTGAATATCATTTCTCAGATCTTTCGATTTTTGGAGTTTGGGCTTGCACCACATTAATAGCCCTTGTCTTCCCCTATCGCCCCCTTCTTGTCTGAGTACCTACTTAAACTCCATCGATACGATCATGGAGGAATGATCTTTTGCTTTTTGGCTGGGCTATTTGGTTACCTCTGAGGTTTTTTTCCCCCTTTTGCTTTTCACTCCTCCCCCTCCCTTTGCATTTCCTCACTCTTCTTATACAGGGTATATATATTGCCTGTATTTGGTGGGTTCACCCTGCTTTTTTACTGACATAGGCCATTTGGATACATAAACACCATGCAAACCATCTTTGCGGGTGGCACCCTCTTCAACCACCCTATGGGCAGAGACCTTAGTTCCTTCATCAATGGGTTTTACAAATGACGGTATGTGATCTTTAATTTGTTTAAATTCTCCCGTAATAGTTTGCAGTTGGTTTTTCTGAGTTTTTAGGATGTCATTGTTCATCACCGTAACCTCCAGTAATCCTTGCAGGATTTTTTGTAAGATCAAAATGATATCCAGTATAGAGGCTGAGGGCGTTGCCGCTGTCTCTTGGTTTAAGTTTTAATTTTGCATGGATCCTTTAGTGGTATCATTTCCTTCTGCCACAAGCTGCTCCCGTGGGTTACCGAAGTCCTCTATACAGACCCTGGCAGCTGCACTTTCTTGGCTCAGTTTGATCATCTTCACCCCTCTCCTTTATCAGCCCCAAGTTATCTAATAAAGAAAAGTGCCATGGAGATGAGGACAGCCTTGGTTCCAAAGCAAGACTGTTCTGATCCACCATATCTAGATTATTTAAGGATGATAAACTTACGTCAGGGGGTTGATAACTATCATTTCCTGATCCCCCCAATTTCCCTTCTCCAGGAATTCGGGGCTCAGAAAGGGGTTGCTTTCTATTATAGTGTTTGCCCACAAAGTCATTGATGGATTTAGATACTGACAAACCCCTGTCTCACTCATAGTGGGGCTTTTATGGTTATGAAAGTTTTGTTTCTTTACATTGCCTGGCTTTGGGCTTGCTTACCCTTCATTGTGGGTTACCTGAATCTCATCTAAGGATCTGTTTCCTGACATATTGGTTAGGTCCTTCAACTGGGTAATTGCGGTGCCATTTTTTCTTAAATTATTAATCCATTCATTCGTAGAGTGATTTCTACTTTCACTTAATTTCCTGGGGCCACTCTAATTGCACTTCTCTCTGATAGGGTCCACAGATATCCTCTTTGCCCTAATATTATTAAAAAAGAGGGTTGCCTAGTCTCTTTTGCTGCCAGGTAATATACCTCTGTGTTCCTGCTGTCACCAGAAGCCTTATCGCGGAGGATCCGGACCGCTGCTGCCATCACCACCCAAAATGCTCCTTTTTTCATGGAATGCAGTAAAAGTGCGTTGTATGCACTCTCTTGCAAATACAGCCAGGGGTGTCTTTTAAATTCTCCTGGCCTGAATGCAACAGGTGCAGCGCAAACACTCCTGTGTGCCGAGCCCCTCGCGGCTCCCCACAGTGGCCAACACAGTTGCTGGCACTATTGCCTGGAGTAAAACTGTAGACTTACTGAGGGCTCCCTTATAACTTCCTGTCGCTTGGGGTCTCAGGCTGTCTCCAGCTCTTGAACCTTGATTCCCTAGATGGGCCTGGCTTACTTCGTCTGCTGCCACAGCTTGCAAGTCAATTCCATCACAGTCCTTCGACACATCTCCGGAACACTGTCCTCTCTCTCAGTGCGTCAGGGATCAGGAAGCAGACGTCTAAGCTTGTGCTCCGAGCCTGCATGTGTCAGGAAGCAGCAATGGAACTATGAGAAGGATATGCTATCTTTTTTCAGTGGGGGCCCAAAGGTGGGAAATTAGGCCACTCTTTTTTTTAACGCAATGTTCAAGTGATTTGTCTCATGTAAACATCGACTTACACACTTACAAACTGCCTTGATCCCATTTTTCTCTGTGAAAATGTGCAGTTTCAGCATGGGGTGTAGAGTGAATCTGCCACACCTCATTACTCTCCCAATTTAGCTATGGTGCTTCTCCTGCATAAGATAGCAGAACACAGGGGGCTACCAGCAGCTCACACTCATGGCTGCTCCATGTGCATTATACTGAATTGAGGCATATTATAAAGCACAATAGGGATCTCCTAATGTGGAAGCAGACATTTCACAGACCAGAGAACTCATGTTGGAAACTTCTTTCGTCTAACACTCAGGAAGGCTGATAGAACATTTAATAACAGCAGCCCTTTTAACTCTGATAAAATGTCTGTAGTCATGATGGATACTATTCTTCAATAATGAGTGTATATACATTTATGCAGCATTCCCGTGATTGCCAAAACTGGAGACTGCATACCTACCAAGTAAGGGTGCCGCATATTTACACACTAAAATGAAGGCTGCAAAGTGGATCCCAGCAAACCAACTGCTCACTTATCACCCCATTCCTTGTCAAGAAAAGTTGCAGCTACATGTGCGAAAGTTTGAATTTGCGACTCGCAAATTGTGAGTCAGAGCGACTCGCAAGTTGCAAAACCTTATGTTGAACAGTGTCAATGACACAGTTTGCGATTCGCAAGGGGGTCGCAAATGCCCTACCTCATGAATATTCATGAGGTAGCTCGCAATTTGCGACCCCCTTGGGAACAGCCGCCCTCACAGGGATGGTGGCAGACCACCATGTCTGTGATTGCTTTTAAATAAAGCAGTTTTTTTTTAAAATGCAGGCTGTTTTCCTTAAAGGAAAACAAGCTGCATTTCAAAACCAAAAAATGAAAAGTTTTCTTTTCATTTTTTCAGAGCAGGCAGTGGTCCATAGGACCACTGCCTGCTCTGAAAAAATGATTTTACTGCCATTCACAAAGGGGAAAGGGTCCCATAGGGACCCCTTCCCGTTTGCAAACGTTTGCAAACGGGTTAGCACCAGTGTGTCGCAGTCACAAAACAATCATACATGGGACTGTGACTCGCAATTAGGAAGGGAACACCCCTTCCTAATTGCGACTCGCAATCCCAATCGCAAAAATGGGTCTGAACATACCAAAGTGCATTTTGGACATCGCAAATGGCCCGATTCGCTGTTTGGGATGTGCAAAATGCTACTTACATGCAGCCCTTGGTTACCAACTACCTGCTTGCCAGGGAGGAGGCCTCTGCAAATCTGCTACACAACCCCCAGATGCCAAACTGACATTCAGAAAGAGGAATCTGTAATGGATCACTTGGTTATGCTTGCTTGTGCTGTTAAAATACAGGTGTTCAATGCAAAAGGTATGATGTACAGCTTGTTTACTGTCTCCAGGCCAACATTTGCTATGGTTGGCAGCACTCTTCTATGGTGTAAGCTGCAACATTTGTTAATCGTTTAGGGTGTTTGACTTGGTTCCTTGACCTTCGGGTCTCCCTAACCGGAATTTCATGTCCCAGAAGTGAACTTTCAACTGGAAAATACTGGAGGCGGATCCCTGACGGAATGTTTACCAGGAAGGGCATGTATGGATAGAGAGAGCCCTAGAAGTGGATGCTCATTAGTAAGAAAATGAATAGATGGAATGAGCCAGAAGAAAGTGCAACCCTGTAGAATGAATAAAGTAAAGGCCTGATTTAGAGTTTGACAGAGGGGGTTACTCTGTCACAAATGTGACGGACATCCCGCCCGCCATATTACGATCTCATTATAGCCTATGGAGATCGTAATGCGGCAGACGGGATATCTGTCACGTTCGTAACAGAGTAACCCGTCTGCCACACTCTAAATCAGGCCCTTAGACTATCTGAAACATATGGCTACTCAATATAACCTTCAATGTAGATGCAAAGGTGGATGTAAGGAGAGATCATTTGTAAGAGAAACCTGTCAATAACAATGCATTTTTCCCTCTTCCACCTTCCAAACGTTATGCAAAGGCAATGTGTGAATAAGGACAAGCAGTCAGAAATTACAGATAGAGTAATAACAGGTCTGGTCCTACTGGTGTTTCTGTTAATCATCCTCTGTGATTCAAACCGATTGACTCAAACTGCGTAAAAGCATTACAGTATCCTCGTGACCCTTAGATAAAGGCAGGAATCTATGGTATGCATCACTTTGACTCAGAAATGAATACTCGTCATTGCATGCATGCAAAAATACCCAATTTAGTGTAGCCAATCCTGGAAAAAATCTAACTGTATGAATTTAAGAGGTGTGTAATCTGACATACAATAAACCCAGTGAACTGAGAGGTTCTTTATTCTTGTCTGTTCATACATTTGATGACATTATCAATAACAGAAGAAGCATCTCCCCTCGTATGCAAGATTGCTGCTTGATGACATATGATAGTATGGCATGGAAATCCTGAATTGTTCGGGTCTATGGGTAAAGCGCCCTCCCCAAAGTGGGGGGGCGTGGCCCGTTAGGGGTCGGGGCCTCCGAGGCCCAGCACTCCCCTTGTTCGCAACGGAGGTGCGCAGGGCCGGCCGAACTTCCGCCCCCACGCCTCGCGAGGCATGGGGGCGGAAGTACAGCAAGGGGCCATACGTTGGGTCCGCGTTGGCTTCTGGCCGGATCCGGCCGCCGCAATCCGGTGGGGGGCTATTTAAGAGCCCCCCCAAGAAGGCTCGACCTTCTTTACCTGTTGCGGCGGCCGGGTGCGTGCGGGGCCCGCGTTTGGCGATTCTTCAACGTTTGGATTCCCGCTTCATTTTTTGTCGGTTTCTGCCTTTCAGTGTTTCCCGCTTCGTGTCGTCGATTCCTGTATTTTCTTCTTGGATCGAAGGCCAGGGTATAACAAAGGGCCTTTCATCACAGCTGTCCTTCTGGTTGAATATTGGAATCGGAGCGTTACAGGAGGTGCCAGCGTAGTGGTTGGAAGAATTGTAAGTATTTGCGCGCTCAGCTCGGCGCTAGCGCTGGATCTACAACGCTCGATGCATGTTTGCTGGGCCCCTTTTTTAAGCTGCGTGGGGGGCAGTTTATCGTGCAGCTGAGTCCATGTGCTCTGGTCGCTGCGTTTCAGGTGCATTTTAAGTGGTTGGCAGCACGATTTCAGGCGCGCCGAGTATTTTATTGAATGCGCGTAGGGCTGCTCGGCCTCATGTTTTTAAGTGGGCCGCGCTGGTTCCAATTTTGAGTGCCGGGCGTATTTATTGTGCTGCTTGTGCAGTCCTGCTTGGTAGGACCTTTGGGGAAGCGCTGCATGTTTGCTGGGGTGCCTTTTTAAGCTGCGTGGGGGGCAATTTATCACACAGCTGAGTGCTTGTGCTCCGGTCGCTCTGTCGGAATTCCAAGTGTGTGGCAGCGCGTTTCAGGCACGATATCAGTTGTTGACAGCGCGATTTCAGGTGCGCCGAGTATTTTGTTGAGTGAGCATCGGGCTGCATGGTATTGTGTTTTTTAGTGGGCTGCGCTGGTTCCAATTTTGAGTGCCGGGCGTATTTATTGTGCCGCTTTTGCCGTCCTGCTTGGTAGGACCTTTGGGGAATTATTGGTTTCCTCCTTTTTGGTAGTGTAAACCGGGTAACTTCTGCCTCGGATTGATTCCCTTGAGGATCAAGGTTTACTGGCACGCAAGGAATTTTTAAGTGAAGCTTTGGGTAGCCCCCCCCCCTGGTTGCGGGTTACAACCACAAGGCACAGGTGTCCTCGCGTAGCTAATACTGAATTCAGCGCATTCCTGGGTCTTTTGTTGTGAGAAGGGTCCGGCGGATAGCCGCTAGTGTGTTGTGCCCTGGTGTTCTTACTGGGGGCATACAATGTCTTTATTGCATTTGGCATGTATTTTATGGCGTGTTAGCTGTGGCGCTTGTCTTGCGTGAGTCGCGCGTTATGTGTAAGAACCATTGTTAGGTGCATTCAGCCAAAGGGAGTGTGTAGCTTGTGTGGTTGCACTAATTATCTGTCCTTCCTTGGCCGGGTTAAGTATTTAAGGCTTGTTACCTTCATAATCCAGTTGTTAACTATGTTTGTATTCATCTTGTTTGCAGGATCATCAGTAACACATCTTAAAAAAAAAAAAAAAAATCTTCTTTGATTTCAGCCTTAGGATAGTTGCTAGTGATTGCATTTCATCATGCCACCAAAAAAGGCTAGCGCCCCAAAAGGAAAAGGGAGGGATCCTGAATTATCCCAGTTGTTAAGATTGGTTTCAGAGAAATTGGGGAGCGATGATGCAGTCGATGTCAACATGTCATCTGATAACGAAGTTAGCGGGGATAGGAGCAACCGCCCAAAGTGGTCCCATGTAGCTCCCAGCGCCGCTTTCCCCCAGTTAAGTGTAGGAGGAATGGGAAAACGCCGGTTTCGGCCCCCCCTAAGCAGGCTCCCACTGCAGTGGTCAGTCCCCCAGCACAGCTTTCCCTGCCTGAGTCTCCAGCCCTCGTCGCAGTCTGGAAGGGGTTTTAGCTGATATCTGTAAATCTTTGGCCTCCTTGGCACTGACAGCGCAGTCGGGGGTCCCTCCCGCCCCCTTACCAGGGGTAGTTTTGCATGCGGCATTGCCTTTGCCCTTTCCTACTCCCCAGGCTCCCGTGCATCAGGCGCAGGTACAGGATCCATCCACGCAGGCGTTACTAGAGGTATCTAGGTTGTTAGCCACCATTAATGCCCCAGCTGGCAACCCGCCCCTTCCCACAAGCCTGTGGAGGGTCAAATGATTCCTTGCAGAATTCACTAAAGGAACTGAAATGCCAGGTATACGCACTGGCGGCTGCACATACCTCAAATTCTCTGCAAGCATCGTTTAACAGCCCGAGTGTCACCCCGACACCGGGCGCTGTTCTCGCCTCACCCCCCATAGTTCCAAACGTCCTGCCTAATACCAGCAAGGTTCCGGGTCAGGATAACTCTACAAAGGAAGGGACAACTGATGCTTTACTATCCAGACCAGGTAAGCTGGCAGCACACGTTAGTACAGAGGTAAAAGAAAAAATCTGGAAGGGTGAATTTGTGGACATCTTTTCGTTAATAAGGGCAAACAGGAGGGAGGTTGAGGCGAAAGAAAAATAACCTAAGTCATGCTCCTCTGGAGAAAGGAAGCCCAAAGTAGAGGAGAATATTACAAATTGGTTATTTGGTTTTAACGTATTCATGTCGGTTTTGTTGGAGAAAAAACCTGAGTTGGGCACCTCTTTGATTTACTACGTAAATAAAATATTGAAGGCCCAGCACACTTCTGGGGGGTTTGCTTGGTTGGAATATGACAGGGACTTTCGCTGGGCTAAGGTTGAAGATTCATCCATTGGCTGGGATCAAACCGAGGTTAATGACTGGCTGGAATGCGTTAATAACAAGGTCTCTGGGAGGCAGCTCTTTCGGTCACAAGTGTCAGGTGAGAAGAAGGGTTCTTGCTGGGCGTTCAATAGGAAGGTGTGTTCACGTCCCGCCGTATCCTGCAAGTTCAGGCACAACTGTTCCTTTTGTGGGCATCCTTTCCACCCAGAATTTAAATGTATCAAGAAGAATAAAGAGAAAGGTAGAGATCCAAGTAAGCCATCTAATTGAACACCTCCTGCCATCCCCTATTAAACTAGACACATTGCTCCCGTGGTTACAGGCTTACCCAGCGTTAGATTCCGCAAAGATACTTCTTCACGGTTTTTCCTTTGGTTTCAGGATCTCTGCCTCTAATGTCTCACCAGTGAATCATTGTAAGAACTTAGGGCCAAATGTAGGAAGCCTTTTGCATGTCGCAAACTGCAAAAAACGCAGTTTGCGGCATGCAAAAGGTCGAACGCGATGCTCATCCTCAAATTGCGAGTCAGTGCCGACTCGCAATTTGAGGATGCGACTCGCAAATAGGAAGGGGTGTTCCCTTCCTATTTGCGACTGAATCGCCATGCTGAGTTGCTTTGTGACCGCGAATGCGGTCGCAAACCAACTCGCAGGTACCACCAGTGTCACACTGGTGGTAACTCATTCGCAAAAGGGAAGGGGTCCCCATGGGAACCCTTCCCCTTTGTGAATGCCGAAATAAATATTTTTTCAGAGCAGGCAGTGGTCCTATGGACCACTGCCTACTCTGAAAAAAACGAAACCAAATGGTTTCAGAAGTTTTTCTTTTTGCAACTCGTTTTCCTTTAAAGAAAACGGGCTGCAAAAAGAAGGAAAAAAAACTGCTTTATTAAAAAACGCAGTCACAGTCATGGGGGTCTGCTGTCTCCAGCAGGCCACCATCCCTGTGAGTGCAGGGACTCGCTATGGGGTCGCAAAATGCGACCCACCTCATTAATATTCATGAGGTGGGTCTTTGCGACCCCATAGCGAGTCGCAGAAGGTGTCTGAGAAACCTTCCTGCATACAATTTTGCGAGTGGCAATTTGCGAGTCGGTCAGACTCGCAATTTGCAAGTCGCAAAATTTTCTCTTGCTACATCTGGCCCCTAATCTCCGCATCGCAGAACTCTTATGTGGTGGCCAGGAAGCTGACAAAAGAACGGGATCTGGGCAGGCTAGCGGGCCCCTTCCGAATACCGCCTTTAGCAGGCTTTGTGTGTTCCCCTTTGGGAGTGGTTCCTCAGAGGGAGCTAGGGAAATTCAGGCTGATTCACAATTTGTCTGCCCCCCCGGGGTCATCGGTTAACGCTGCCATTGATCCTCAGCTTTGCTCGGTCCACTATGCATCGGTTGACAACGCAAAGGAAAAAGTAAGGGCGTTAGGCCATGGGGCTTTGTTAGCAAAAACCGACATTGAGTCAGCTTAAGAGGTGTGTAATCTGACATACAATAAACCCAGTGAACTGAGAGGTTCTTTATTCTTGTCTGTTCATACATTTGATGATATTATCAATAACAGAAGAAGCATCTCCCCTCGTATGCAAGATTGCTGCTTGATGACATATGATAGTATGGCATGGAAATCCTGAATGGTTCGGGTCTATGGGTAAAGCGCCCTTCCCAAAGTGGGGGGGGGCGCGGCCGGTTGGGGGTCGGGCCTCTGAGGCCCAGCACTCCCCTTGTTCACACCAGAGGTGCGCATGGCCGGCCGGACTTCCGCCCCCACGCCTCGCAAGGCGTGGGGGCGGAAGTACAGCAAGGGGCCATACGTTTCGGTCGGCATTGGCTTCTGGCCGGATCCGGCCGCCGCTATCCGGTGGGGGGCTATTTAAGAGCCCCCCCCAAGAAGTCTCGACCTTCTTTACCTGTTGCGGCGGCCGGGTGTGTGCGGGGCCCGCGTTTGGCGACTCTTCCACGTTTGGATTCCCACTTCCTTTTTCGTCAGTTTCTGCCTTTCTGGGTTTCCCGCTTCGTCTCGTCGATTCCTGCATTTTCTTCTTGGATCGAAGGCCAGGGTATAACAAAGGGCCTTTCATCGCAGCTGTCCTTCTGGTTGAATATCAGAATCGGAGCGTTACAGGAGGTGCCAGCTTAGTGTTCAGAAGAATCGTAAGTATTTGCGCGCTCAGCTCGGTGCTCGAGCTGGATCTACAACGCGCGATGCATGTTTGCTGGGCCCCTTTTTTAAGCTGCGTGGGGGGCAATTTATCGCACAGCTGAGTCCATGTACTCCGGTCGCTGTGTCAGTAATCCACGTGTGTGGCAGTGCATTTCAGGTGCGTTTTAAGTGGTTGGCAGCGCGTTGTCAGGCGCTCCGAGTATTTTATTGAATGCGCGTAGGGCTGCCTGGCCTCATGTTTTTTAGTGGGCCGCGCTGGTTCCAATTTTGAGTGGCAGGCGTATTTATTGTGCTGCTTGTGCGGTCCTGCTTGGTAGGACCTTTAGGGAAGCGCTGCATGTTTGCTGGGGTGCCTTTTTAAGCTGCGTGGGGGGCAATTTATCGCACAGCTGAGTGCTTGTGCTCCGGTCGCTGTGTCGTAATTCCAAGTGTGTGGCAGCGTGTTTCAGGCGCGATATCAGTTGTTGGCAACGTGATTTCAGGCGCGCCGAGTATTTTGTTGAGTGAGCGTAGGGCTGCTCGGTATCGTGTTTTTTAGTGGGCTGCGCTGGTTCCAATTTTGAGTGCCGGGCGTATTTATTGTGCTGCTTGTGCGGTCCTGCTTGGTAGCACCTTTGGGGAATTCTTGGTTTCCTCCTTTTTGGTAGTGTAAACCGGGTAACTTCTGCCTTGGCTTGATTCCCTTGAGGCTCAAGGTGTACTGGCACGCAAGGAATTTTTAAGTGAAGCTTTGGGTAGGCCCCCCGGTTGCGGGTTACAACCTCAAGGCACAGGTATCCTCGCATAGCTAATACTGAATTCAGCGCATTCCTGGGTCTTTTGTTGTGAGAAGGGTCCGGCGGATAGTGTAGGAAAGTACCATCTTGCCTGGCATGTTACCCCCATTTTTCACTGTATGTATGTTGTTTTAGTTGTATGTGTCACTGGGACCCTGGTAACCCAGGGCCCCAGTGCTCATAAGTGTGCCTGAATGTGTTACCTGTGTAGTGACTAACTGTCTCACTGAGGCTCTGCTAATCATAACCTCAGTGGTTATGTTCTCTCATTTCTTTCCAAATTGTCACTAACAGGCTAGTGACCATTTTTACCAAGTTACATTGGCTTACTGGAACACCCTTATAATTGCCTAGTATATGGTACTGAGGTACCCAGGGTATTGGGGTTCCAGGAGATCCCTATGGGCTGCAGCATTTCTTTTGCCACCCATAGGGAGCTCTGACAATTCTTACACAGGCCTGCCACTGCAGCCTGAGTGAAATAACGTCCACGTTATTTCACAGCCATTTTACACTGCACTTAAGTAACTTATAAGTCACCTATATGTCTAACCTTTACCTGGTAAAGGTTAGGTGCAAAGTTACTTAGTGTGAGGGCACCCTGGCACTAGCCAAGGTGCCCCCACATTGTTCAGAGCCAATTCCCTGAACTTTGTGAGTGCGGGGACACCATTACACGCGTGCACTACATATAAGTCACTACCTATATGTAGCTTCAAAATGGTAACTCCGAATATGGCCATGTAACATGTCTATGATCATGGAATTGCCCCCTCTATGCCACCCTGGCATAGTTGGCACAATCCCATGATCCCAGTGGTCTGTAGCACAGACCCTGGTACTGCCAAACTGCCCTTCCTGGGGTTTCACTGCAGCTGCTGCTGCTGCCAACCCCTCAGACAGGCATCTGCCCTCCTGGGGTCCAGCCAGGCCTGGCCCAGGATGGCAGAACAAAGAACTTCCTCTGAGAGAGGGTGTGACACCCTCTCCCTTTGGAAAATGGTGTGAAGGCAGGGGAGGAGTAGCCTCCCCCAGCCTCTGGAAATGCTTTTTTGGGCACAGATGTGCCCAATTCTGCATAAGCCAGTCTACACCGGTTCAGGGACCCCTTAGCCCCTGCTCTGGCGCGAAACTGGACAAAGGAAAGGGGAGTGACCACTCCCCTGACCTGCACCTCCCCTGGGAGGTGTCCAGAGCTCCTCCAGTGTGCTCCAGACCTCTGCCATCTTGGAAACAGAGGTGCTGCTGGCACACTGGACTGCTCTGAGTGGCCAGTGCCACCAGGTGACGTCAGAGACTCCTGCTGATAGGCTCCTTCAGGTGTTAGTAGCCTATCCTCTCTCCTAGGTAGCCAAACCCTCTTTTCTGGCTATTTAGGGTCTCTGTCTCTGGGGAAACTTTAGATAACGAATGCAAGAGCTCATCCGAGTTCCTCTGCATCTCTCTCTTCACCTTCTGATAAGGAAACGACCGCTGACCGCGCTGGAAGCCTGCAAACCTGCAACATAGTAGCAAAGACGACTACTGCAACTCTGTAACGCTGATCCTGCCGCCTTCTCGACTGTTTTCCTGCTTGTGCATGCTGTGGGGGTAGCCTGCCTCCTCTCTGCACCAGAAGCTCCGAAGAAATCTCCCGTGGGTCGACGGAATCTTCCCCCTGCAACCGCAGGCACCAAAAAGCTGCATTACCGGTCCCTTGGGTCTCCTCTCAGCACGACGAGCGAGGTCCCTCGAATCCACCGACTCTGTCCAAGTGACCCCCACAGTCCAGTGATTCTTCAGCCCAAGTTTGGTGGAGGTAAGTCCTTGCCTCACCTCGCTGGGCTGCATTGCTGGGAACCGCGACTTTGCAGCTACTCCGGCCCCTGTGCACTTCCGGCGGAAATCCTTTGTGCACAGCCAAGCCTGGGTCCACGGCACTCTAACCTGCATTGCACGACTTTCTAAGTTGGTCTCCGGCGACGTGGGACTCCTTTGTGCAACTTCGGCGAGCACCGTTTCACGCATCCTTGTAGTGCCTGTTTCTGGCACTTCTCCGGGTGCTACCTACTTCAGTGAGAGCTCTTTGTCTTGCTCGACGCCCCCTCTCTCTTCAGGTCTAATTTGCGACCTCCTGGTCCCTCCTGGGCCCCAGCACCGTCCAAAAACGCCAAACGCACGATTTGCAACTAGCAAGGCTTGTTGGCGTCCTTCTGGCGGGAAAACACTTCTGCACGACTCTCCAAAGCGAGAGGAATCCATCCACCAAAGGGGAAGTCTCTAGCCCTTTTCGTTCCTGCAGAAACCTCAGCTTCTTCTGTCCAGTCGAAGCTTCTTTGCACCCGCAGCTGGCATTTCCTGGGCATCTGCCCATCTCTGACTTGCTTGTGACTTTTGGACTTGGTCCCCTTGTTCCACAGGTACCCTAGATTGGAAATCCACAGTTGTTGCATTGCTGGTTTGTGTCTTTCCTGCATTATTCCTCTAACACGACTATTTTGTCCTTAGGGGAACTTTAGTGCACTTTGCACTCACTTTTCAGGGTCTTGGGGAGGGTTATTTTTCTAACTCTCACTATTTTCTAATAGTCCCAGCGACCCTCTACAAGGTCACATAGGTTTGGGGTCCATTCGTGGTTCGCATTCCACTTTTGGAGTATATGGTTTGTGTTGCCCCTATCCCTATGTTTCCCCATTGCATCCTATTGTAACTATACATTGTTTGCACTGTTTTCTAAGACTATACTGCATATTTTTGCTATTGTGTATATATATCTTGTGTATATTTCCTATCCTCTCACTGAGGGTACACTCTAAGATACTTTGGCATATTGTCATAAAAATAAAGTACCTTTATTTTTAGTATAACTGTGTATTGTGTTTTCTTATGATATTGTGCATATGACACTAAGTGGTACTGTAGTAGCTTCACACGTCTCCTAGTTCAGCCTAAGCTGCTCTGCTAAGCTACCATTATCTATCAGCCTAAGCTGCTAGACACCCTATACAGTAATAAGGGATAACTGGGCCTGGTGCAAGGTGCAAGTACCCCTTGGTACTCACTACAAGCCAGTCCAGCCTCCTACATTGGTTGTGCAGTGGTGGGATAAGTGCTTGAGACTACTTACCACTCTTGTCATTGTACTTTTCATAAGAGAAAAATATACAAAACAAGGTCAGTGAATATACACATAGCCAAAAAGTTTTGCATTTCCTCTTTTCACTCTTTTCTAAGTGCTGAAAAGTACTTCTAAACTTTCAAAAAGTTCTTAAAAGTTTAAAAAGTTTTTTTCTGTCTTTCCAAAAAGTTCTGAAAACTTTTTTCTCTTTTTCTATCACTTTAACTCTCTCTAAAAAATGTCTGGCACAGGCCAAAGTGTTGATCTGTCCAAACTTGCATATGACAACCTTAGCTGGAAAAGAGCAAGGAGTCTCTGTATAGAGAGAGGTTTGAGTGTAGGGAAGAATCCTTCCTTGGAACTGTTACTAAACATGCTTAGAGAACAGGATAAGGCCATAGGTGCCCCATCTGTTGAAAAAGTACCTAATAGTTCCCAATCTGATTCAGGGACTCCCCCAGGAAAAGATTCAGGAAAGAAACTTCCTAGCCTGCCCATTACTAGACAATCTAGCATAGATGGTAATGATGATGAGCCACACCAAATAAATAGTGTTGTCTCACATCATAGCAAAAGCATATATTCTCACCATACTGGTAGTAATGTTTCTGTAAACCAAGCTGTTAGGGTGGCTTCTGTAAGGGACAGGTCTCCTTCTGTTCATTCCCATCATAGCTCTGTTTCTAGAAATGTCCCTCCCAGCAACCCTGATGACAGAATGTTAGAGAGGGAACTCAATAAGTTGAGGGTGGAACAAACCAGACTGAAGCTTAAAAAGCAACAGCTGGATTTGGATAGACAGTCTTTTGAATTAGACAAGGAAAGACAGAAGTTGGGTTTAGAAACCCATGGTGGCAGCAGCAGTATTCCCCATAGTCATCCTGCAAAAGAGCATGATTCCAGGAATCTGCACAAGATAGTTCCCCCTTATAAGGAGGGGGATGACATTAACAAGTGGTTTGCTGCACTTGAGAGGGCCTGTGTTGTACAGTATGTCCCTCAAAGGCAGTGGGCTGCTATCCTATGGCTATCATTTAGTGGAAAAGGTAGGGATAGGCTCCTTACTGTGAAAGAAAATGATGCTAATAATTTCCAAGTTCTTAAGAATGCACTCCTGGATGGTTATGGCTTAACCACTGAACAGTACAGGATAAAGTTCAGAGAGACCAAAAAGGAGTCTTCACAAGACTGGGTTGATTTCATTGACCAGGCAGTGAAGGCCTTGGAGGGGTGGTTACATGGCAGTAAAGTTACTGATTATGACAGCCTGTATAACTTAATCCTGAGAGAGCATATTCTTAATAATTGTGTGTCTGATTTGTTGCACCAGTACTTGGTGGACTCTGACCTGACCTCTCCCCAAGAATTGGGAAAGAAGGCAGACAAATGGGTCAGAACAAGAGTGAACAGAAAAGTTCATACAGGGGGTGACAAAGATGGCAACAAAAAGAAGGATGGTAAGTCTTCTGACAAGGGTGGGGACAAATCTAAAAATGAGTCTTCATCAGGCCCACAAAAACACTCTGGTGGGGGTGGTGGGTCCAAATCCTCCTTTAATCAGAACAAGGAAAAGAAACCATGGTGCTATTTATGTAAAATAAAAGGCCATTGGACAACAGATCCCAGTTGTCCAAAGAAAGGCACCACAGCTCCTACCACTACAACCCCTACTGCTACACCTAGTGTCCCTACTAATAGCAGTGGTGGTGGGAGCAAACCTACTAATAGCCAATCCAAGGGAGTAGCTGGGCTCACTTTTGGTAACTTAGTTGGGGTTGGTCTGATTAGGGAGACCACAGAGGCTACTTTAGTCTCTGAAGGGGCTATTGATTTAGCCACTTTGGTTGCTTGCCCCCATAACTTGGAGAAGTACAAGCAACTAACCCTAATAAATGGTGTTGAGGTCCAGGCCTACAGGGACACAGGTGCCAGTGTCACAATGGTGATTGAGAAACTGGTGCACCCTGAACAACACATACTTGGACACCAGTACCAAATAACCGATGCTCACAACATAACACAAAGCCACCCCATGGCTGTTGTAAATCTCAACTGGGGGGGGTAACTGGTCCAAAGAAAGTTGTGGTAGCTTCAGATTTACCTGTAGACTGTCTATTAGGGAATGATTTGGAGACATCAGCTTGGTCAGATGTGGAGTTGGAGGCCCATGCAGCAATGCTGGGCATCCCAGGGCATATTTTTGCTTTGACAAGGGCTCAGGCCAAAAAGCAAAAAGGACAGGGAAGCTTGGATCCTGGAACAATGGACCAAGTGCTCCCTAAAGCTAGGGCTAGTAGAAGCAAACCACTTCCTACTATCCCTCCCTCTACAGTGGATTCTACTTCTGAGGAAGAAGAATTCCCTCCCTGTGCAGAACCTACACCAGAGGAGCTGGAAGCAGACACTGCTGAGCTTTTGGGTGAAGGGGGGCCTGCCAGAGAGGAGCTGAGTGTGGCACAGCAAACCTGTCCCACATTAGAGGGTCTCAGACAGCAAGCTGTCAAACAGGCTAATGGGGATGTCAGTGACTCTCACAGAGTTTACTGGGAGGACAACCTCTTGTACACTGAGCATAGGGATCCTAAACCTGGAGCTGCCAGGAGATTAGTGATCCCTCAGGAGTACAGAAAGTTCCTCCTAACACTGGCACATGACATTCCCCTAGCTGGGCACCTGGGTCAAATGAAAACTTGGGACAGATTGGTTCCATTGTTTCATTGGCCTAGGATGTCTGAGGACACAAAGGAATTTTGTAAGTCCTGTGAAACCTGTCAAGCCAGTGGCAAGACAGGTGGCACCCCAAAGGCACCCCTTATCCCACTGCCTGTGGTTGGGGTTCCCTTTGAAAGGGTAGGGGTTGACATAGTTGGCCCCCTTGACCCTCCTACTGCTTCAGGCAATAGGTTTATCTTAGTGGTAGTGGACCATGCCACAAGATATCCTGAAGCTATTCCTTTAAGGACCACTACAGCACCTGCAGTGGCAAAGGCCCTCCTGGGAATATTTTCCAGGGTGGGCTTCCCAAAGGAAGTAGTATCAGACAGAGGAAGCAATTTCATGTCTGCATACTTAAAGGCCATGTGGAAGGAGTGTGGTGTAACGTACAAGTTCACAACACCCTATCATCCACAAACAAATGGACTGGTGGAGAGATTTAATAAAACTCTCAAAGGCATGATTATGGGTCTCCCTGAAAAACTCCGCAGGAGATGGGATATCCTTCTACCATGCCTCCTTTTTGCCTACAGGGAGGTACCCCAGAAAGGAGTGGGCTTCAGCCCCTTTGAACTTCTTTTTGGACACCCTGTTAGGGGTCCACTCACACTTGTAAAGGAGGGTTGGGAACAACCTTTAAAAGCTCCTCAGCAGGATATTGTGGACTATGTACTTGGCCTCAGATCAAGGATGGCTGAGTACATGAAAAAGGCCAGTAAAAACCTTCAGGCCAGCCAAGAGCTCCAGAAGCAATGGCATGATCAGAAGGCTGTTTTGGTTCAGTACCAACCAGGGCAGAAAGTGTGGGTCTTGGAGCCTGTGGCCCCAAGAGCACTCCAAGATAAATGGAGTGGTCCCCACACAATTGTTGAAAAGAAGGGTGAAGTCACCTACTTGGTTGACTTAGGCACTGCCAGGAGTCCCCTTAGGGTGCTCCATGTCAACCGCCTGAAACCCTACTATGACAGGGCTGATCTCACCCTGCTCATGGCAACTGATGAGGGACAGGAAGAAGACAGTGATCCTCTACCTGATCTCTTCTCTTCCACAGAACAAGATGCTCTTGTGGAAGGTGTAGTTTTGGCAGATTGTCTTACTGCTGAGCAGAAAGACCATTGCATAAATCTCCTAGGACAATTTTCAGAACTCTTCTCTACTGTGCCAGGCACCACTTCTTGGTGTGAGCACACTATAGATACTGGAGACAGTTTACCTGTCAAAAGTAAGATCTATAGGCAGCCTGACCATGTCAGGGACTGCATAAAGCAAGAAGTTCAGAAAATGTTGGAACTAGGAGTGGTTGAGCACTCTGACAGTCCATGGGCTTCTCCTGTGGTACTGGTACCAAAACCCAATTCTAAAGATGGAAAGAAGGAAATGCGGTTTTGTGTAGACTATAGAGGTCTCAACTTGGTAACCAAAACTGATGCTCACCCTATACCCAGGGCAGATGAGCTTATAGATACACTGGCATCTGCCAAGTATCTAAGCACTTTTGATTTGACTGCAGGGTATTGGCAGATCAAATTATCAGAAGATGCTAAATCTAAGACTGCATTTTCTACCATTGGAGGACATTACCAGTTTACTGTAATGCCTTTTGGTTTGAAAAATGCACCTGCCACTTTTCAGAGGTTGGTGAACACAGTCCTGCAAGGACTGGAAGCTTTCAGTGCAGCATATTTGGACGATATAGCTGTCTTTAGCTCCAGCTGGGATGATCACCTGGTCCACCTATGGAAAGTTTTGGAGGCCCTGCAAAAGGCAGGCCTCACTATCAAGGCTTCAAAGTGCCAGATAGGGCAGGGTATGGTGGTTTATCTGGGACACCTTGTTGGTGGGGAACAGATTGCACCACTTCAGGGGAAAATCCAAACTATTATTGATTGGGTTCCCCCTACCACTCAGACTCAGGTGAGAGCCTTCCTAGGCCTCACTGGGTATTACAGGAGGTTCATTAAGAACTATGGCTCCATTGCAGCCCCTCTTAATGACCTCACATCCAAGAAAATGCCTAAAAAGGTATTATGGACAGCATACTGTCAGAAAGCTTTTGAGGAGCTGAAGCAGGCCGTGTGCTCTGCACCTGTCCTGAAAAGCCCTTGTTACTCTAAAAAATTATATGTCCAAACTGATGCATCTGAATTAGGAGTAGGGGCAGTCCTATCACAACTTAATTCTGAGGGCCAGGATCAACCTGTTGCTTTTATTAGTAGGAGGTTGACCCCTAGAGAAAAGCGTTGGTCTGCCATTGAGAGGGAGGCCTTTGCTGTGGTCTGGGCTCTGAAGAAGTTGAGGCCATACCTGTTTGGCACTCACTTCATTGTTCAGACAGACCACAAACCTCTACTTTGGCTAAAACAAATGAAAGGTGAAAATCCTAAATTGTTGAGGTGGTCCATATCCCTACAGGGAATGGACTATACAGTGGAACATAGACCTGGGAGTAGCCACTCCAATGCAGATGGACTCTCCAGATATTTCCACTTAGACAATGAAGACTCATCAGGTCATGGCTAGTCTTATTGTCCTTCGTTTGGGGGGGGGGTTGTGTAGGAAAGTACCATCTTGCCTGGCATGTTACCCCCATTTTTCACTGTATATATGTTGTTTTAGTTGTATGTGTCACTGGGACCCTGGTAACCCAGGGCCCCAGTGCTCATAAGTGTGCCTGAATGTGTTACCTCTGTAGTGACTAACTGTCTCACTGAGGCTCTGCTAATCAGAACCTCAGTGGTTATGCTCTCTCATTTCTTTCCAAATTGTCACTAACAGGCTAGTGACCATTTTTACCAAGTTACATTGGCTTACTGGAACACCCTTATAATCCCCTAGTATATGGTACTGAGGTACCCAGGGTATTGGGGTTCCAGGAGATCCCTATGGGCTGCAGCATTTCTTTTGCCACCCATAGGGAGCTCTGACAATTCTTACACAGGCCTGCCACTGCAGCCTGAGTGAAATAACGTCCACGTTATTTCACAGCCATTTTACACTGCACTTAAGTAACTTATAAGTCACCTATATGTCTAACCTTTACCTGGTAAAGGTTAGGTGCAAAGTTACTTAGTGTGAGGGCACCCTGGCACTAGCCAAGGTGCCCCCACATTGTTCAGAGCCAATTCCCTGAACTTTGTGAGTGCGGGGACACCATTACACGCGTGCACTACATATAAGTCACTACCTATATGTAGCTTCACAATGGTAACTCCGAATATGGCCTTGTAACATGTCTATGATCATGGAATTGCCCCCTCTATGCCATCCTGGCATAGTTGGCACAATCCCATGATCCCAGTGGTCTGTAGCACAGACCCTGGTACTGCCAAACTGCCCTTCCTGGGGTTTCACTGCAGCTGCTGCTGCTGCCAACCCCTCAGACAGGCATCTGCCCTCCTGGGGTCCAGCCAGGCCTGGCCCAGGATGGCAGAACAAAGAACTTCCTCTGAGAGAGGGTGTGACACCCTCTCCCTTTGGAAAATGGTGTGAAGGCAGGGGAGGAGTAGCCTCCCCCAGCCTCTGGAAATGCTTTCTTGGGCACAGATGTGCCCAATTCTGCATAAGCCAGTCTACACCGGTTCAGGGACCCCTTAGCCCCTGCTCTGGCGCGAAACTGGACAAAGGAAAGGGGAGTGACCACTCCCCTGACCTGCACCTCCCCTGGGAGGTGTCCAGAGCTCCTCCAGTGTGCTCCAGACCTCTGCCATCTTGGAAACAGAGGTGCTGCTGGCACACTGGACTGCTCTGAGTGGCCAGTGCCACCAGGTGACGTCAGAGACTCCTGCTGATAGGCTCCTTCAGGTGTTAGTAGCCTATCCTCTCTCCTAGGTAGCCAAACCCTCTTTTCTGGCTATTTAGGGTCTCTGTCTCTGGGGAAACTTTAGATAACGAATGCAAGAGCTCATCCGAGTTCCTCTGCATCTCTCTCTTCACCTTCTGATAAGGAAACGACCGCTGACCGCGCTGGAAGCCTGCAAACCTGCAACATAGTAGCAAAGACGACTACTGCAACTCTGTAACGCTGATCCTGCCGCCTTCTCGACTGTTTTCCTGCTTGTGCATGCTGTGGGGGTAGCCTGCCTCCTCTCTGCACCAGAAGCTCCGAAGAAATCTCCTGTGGGTCGACGGAATCTTCCCCCTGCAACCGCAGGCACCAAAAAGCTGCATTACCGGTCCCTTGGGTCTCCTCTCAGCACGACGAGCGAGGTCCCTCGAATCCAGCGACTCTGTCCAAGTGACCCCCACAGTCCAGTGACTCTTCAGCCCAAGTTTGGTGGAGGTAAGTCCTTGCCTCACCTCGCTGGGCTGCATTGCTGGGAACCGCGACTTTGCAGCTACTCCGGCCCCTGTGCACTTCCGGCGGAAATCCTTTGTACACAGCCAAGCCTGGGTCCACGGCACTCTAACCTGCATTGCACGACTTTCTAAGTTGGGCTCCGGCGACATGGGACTCCTTTGTGCAACTTCGGCGAGCACCGTTTCACGCATCCTTGTAGTGCCTGTTTCTGGCACTTCTCTGGGTGCTACCTGCTTCAGTGAGGGCTCTTTGTCTTGCTCGACGCCCCCTCTCTTTTCAGGTCCAATTTGCGACCTCCTGGTCCCTCCTGGGCCCCAGCACCGTCCAAAAACGCCAAACGCACGATTTGCAACTAGCAAGGCTTGTTGGCATCCTTCCGGCGGGAAAAGACTTCTGCACGACTCTCCAAGGCAAGAGGGATCTGTCCACCAAAGGGGAAGTCTCTAGCCCTTTTTGTTCCTGCAGAAACCTCAGCTTCTTCTGTCCGGTCGAATCTTCTTTGCACCCGCAGCTGGCATTTCCTGGGCATCTGCCCATCTCCGACTTGCTTGTGACTTTTGGACTTGGTCCCCTTGTTCCACAGGTACCCTAGATTGGAAATCCACAGTTGTTGCATTGCTGGTTTGTGTCTTTCCTGCATTATTCCTCTAACACGACTATTTTGTCCTTAGGGGAACTTTAGTGCACTTTGCACTCACTTTTCAGGGTCTTGGGGAGGGTTATTTTTCTAACTCTCACTATTTTCTAATAGTCCCAGCGACCCTCTACAAGGTCACATAGGTTTGGGGTCCATTCGTGGTTCGCATTCCACTTTTGGAGTATATGGTTTGTGTTGCCCCTATCCCTATGTTTCTCCATTGCATCCTATTGTAACTATACATTGTTTGCACTGTTTTCTAAGACTATACTGCATATTTTTGCTATTGTGTATATATATCTTGTGTATATTTCCTATCCTCTCACTGAGGGTACACTCTAAGATACTTTGGCATATTGTCATAAAAATAAAGTACCTTTATTTTTAGTATAACTGTGTATTGTGTTTTCTTATGATATTGTGCATATGACACTAAGTGGTACTGTAGTAGCTTCACACGTCTCCTAGTTCAGCCTAAGCTGCTCTGCTAAGCTACCATTATCTATCAGCCTAAGCTGCTAGACACCCTATACACTAATAAGGGATAACTAGGCCTGGTGCAAGGTGCAAGTACCCCTTGGTACTCACTACAAGCCAGTCCAGCCTCCTACAGATAGCCACTAGTGTGTTGTGCCCTGGTGTTCTTACTGGGGGCATACGGTGTTTTTATCGCATTTGGCATGTATTTTATGGCTGGTTAGCTGTGGTGTTTGCCTTGCGTGAGTCGCGTGTTATGTGTAAGAACCATTGTTACGTGCATTCAGCCAAAGGGAGTGTGTATCCTGTGTGGTTGCACTAATTATCTGTCTGTCCTTGGCCGGGTTAAGTATTTAAGGCTTGTTACCCTTATAATCCAGTTGTTAACTGTGTTTGTATTCATCTTGTTTGCAGGATCATCAGTAACACATCTTAAAAAAAAAGAAAAAAAAAGATCTTCTTTGATTTCAGCCTTAGGATAGTTGCTAGTGATTGCATTTCATCATGCCACCAAAAAAGGCTAGCGCCCCAAAAGGAAGAGGGAGGGATCCTGAATTATCCCAGTTGTTAAGATTGGTTTCAGAGAAATTGGGGAGCGATGATGCAGTCGATGTCAACGTGTCATCTGATAACGAAGTTAGCAGGGATAGGAGCAACCGCCCAAAGTGGTCCCACGTAGCTCCCAGCGCCGCTTTCCCCTCGGTTAAGCGTAGGAGGAATGGGAAAACGCCAGTTTCGCCCCCCCAAAAGCAGGCTCCCACCGCAGTGGTCAGTCCCCCAGCACAGATTGCCCTGCCTGAGTCTCCAGCCCTCGTCGCAGCCCCTGTGCCTCATGGCTTAAGTGAAGACACCACTACGTCACCGGTTCTTGGTCTGGATGGGGTTTTAGCTGATATCCGTAAATCTTTGGCCTCCTTGGCATCTACAATGCAGTCGGGGGTCCCTCCCGCCCCTTTACCAGGGGTAGTTTTGCATGCAGCATTGCCTTTGCCCTCTCCTACTCCCCAGGCTCCCATGCATCAGGCGCAGGTACAGGATCCATCCACACAGGCGTAACTAGAGGTATCTAGGTTGTTAGCCAGTATTAATGCCCCAGCTGGCAACCCGCCCCCGCCTACAAACCCGTGGGGGTCAAATTATTCCTTGCAGAATTCACTAAAGGAACTGAAATGCCAGGTAGACGCACTGGCGGCTGCACATACCTCAAATTCTCTGCAAGCATCGTTTAACAGCCCGAGTGTCACCCCGAAACCGGGCGCTGTTCTTGCCTCACCCCCCATTGTTCCAAACGTCCTGCCTAATACCAGCAAGGTTCCGGGTCAGGATAACTCTACAAAGGAAGGGACAACTGATGCTTTACTATCCAGACCAGGTAAGCTGGCGGCACACGTTAGTACAGGGGTAAAAGAACAAATCTGGAAGGGGGAATTTGTGGACATCTTTTCGTTAATAAGGGCACACAGGAGGGAGGTTGAGGCGAAAGAAAAAGAACCCAGGTCATGCTCCTTTGGAGAAAGGAAGCCCAAAGTAGAGGAGAATATTACAAATTGGTTATTTGGTTTTAACGTATTCATGTCAGTTTTGTTGGAGAAAAAACCTGAGTTGGGCACCTCTTTAATTTTCTACGCAAATAAAATATTGAAGGCCCATCACACTTATGGGGGGTCTGCTTGGTTGGAATATGACAGGGACTTTCGCTGGGCTTAGGTTGAAGATTCATCCATTGGCTGGGATCAAACTGAGGTTAATGTTTGGCTGGAATGCGATAATAACAAGGTCTCTGGGAGGCAGCCCTTTCGGTCACAAGTGTCAGGTGAGAAGAAGGGTTCTTGCTTGGCGTTCAATAGGAAGGTGTGGTCACGTCCCGCCGGATCCTGAAAGTTCAGGCACAACTGTTCCTTTTGTGGGCACCCTTCCCACCCAGAATTTGAATGTATCAAGAAGAATAAAGAGAAAGGTAGAGATCCAAGTAAGCCATCTAATTGACCGCCTCCTGTCATCCCCTATTAAACTAGACACATTGCTCCCGTGGTAACAGGCTTACCCAGCGTTAGATTCCGCAAAGATACTTCTTCACGGTCTTTCCTTTGGTTTCAGGATCCCTGCCTCTAATGTCTCACCAGTGAATCATTGTAAGAACTTAATCTCCGCATCGCAGAACTCTTATGTGGTGGCCAGGAAACTGGCAAAATAACGGGCTCTGGGCAGGCTACCGGGCCCCTTCCGAAGACCGCCTTTAGCAGGCTTTGTGTGTTCCCCTTTGGGAGTGGTTCCTCAGAGGGACCTAGGGCAATTCAGGCTGATTCACAATTTGTCTCCCCCCCGGGGGTCATCGGTTAACGCTGCCATTGATCCTCAGCTTTGCTCGGTCCACTATGCATCGGTTGACAAAGCATTGGAAAACGTAAGGGTGTTAGGCCATGGGGCTTTGTTAGCCAATACCGACATTGAGTCAGCTTAAGAGGTGTGTAATCTGACATGCAATAAACCCAGTGAACTCAGAGGTTCTTTATTCTTGTCTGTTCCTACAGTTGATGACATTATCAATAACAGAAGAAGCATCTCCCCTCGTATGCAAGATTGCTGCTTGATGACATATGATAGTATGGCATGGAAATCCTGAATGGTTCGGGTCTATGGGTAAAGCGCCCTCCCCAAAGTGGGGGGGGCGCGGACGGTTATCGGTCGGGGCCTCTGAGGCCCAGAACTCCCCTTGTTCGCACCAGAGGTGCGCAGGGCCGGCCGGACTTCCGCCCCCACGCCTCGCAAGGCGTGGGGGCGGAAGTACAGCAAGGGGCCATACATTGGGTCCGCGTTGGCTTCTGGCTGGATCCGGCCGCCGCTATCCGGTGGGGGGCTATTTAAGAGCCCCCCCCAAGAAGGCTCGACATTCTTTACCTGTTGCGGCGGCCAGGTGCGTGCGGGGCCCGTGTTTGGCGACTCTTCCACGTTTGGATTCCTGCTTCCTTTTTCGTCAGTTTCTGCCTTTCTGGGTTTCCCGCTTCGTCTTGTCGATTCCTGCATTTTCTTCTTGGATCGAAGGCCAGTGTGTAGCCTGTGTGGTTGCACTAATTATCTGTCTGTCCTTGGCCGGGTTAAGTATTTAAGGCTTGTTACCCTCATAATCCAGTTGTTAACTGTGTTTGTATTCATCTTGTTCGCAGGATCATCGGTAACACAGCTATCTTTTTTTCAGAGGGGGCCCAAAGGTGGGAAATTAGGCCACTCTTTTTTTTTAATGCAATGTTCAAGTGATTTGTCTCATGTAGACATCGACTTACACACTTACAAACTGCCTTGATCCCATCTTTCTCTGTGGCAATGTGCAGTTTTAAGCATGCTGTGTAGAGTGAATCTGCCACACCTCATTACTCTCCCAATTTAGCTATGGTGCTTCTCCTGCATAAGATAGCAGAACACAGGGGGCTACCAGCAGCTCACACTCATGGCTGCTCCATGTGCATCATACTGAACTGAGAGGCATAATATAAAGCACAATAGGGATCTCCTAGTGTGGAAGCAGACATTTCACAGACCAGAGAACTCATGTTGGAAAAGTCTTTTGTCTAACACTCAGGAAGGCTGATAGAACATTTAATAACTGCAGCCCTTTTAACTCTGATAAAATGTCTGTAGTCATGATGGATACTGTTCTTCAATAATGAGTGTATATACATTTTTGCAGCATTCCCGTGATTTCCAAAACTGGAGACCGCATACCTACCAAGTAAGGGTGCCACATATTTACACACTAAAATGAAGGCTGCAAAATGGATCCCAGCAAACCAACTGCTCACTTATCACCCCACTCCTTGTCAAGGAAAGTTGCAGCTACATGTACGAAAGTTTGAATTTGCGACTCGCAAATTGTGAGTCAGAGCGACTCACAAGTCGCAAAACCTTATGTTGAACAGTGTCAATGACACAGTTTGCGATTGTCCAGGGGGTCGCAAATGCCCTACCTCATGAATATTCATGAGGTAGCTCGCAATTTGCGACCCCCTTGGGAATAGCCGCCCTTACAGGGATGGTGGCAGACCACCATGTCTGTGACTGCTTTTAAATAAAGCAGTTTTTATTTAAAATGCAGCCTTAAAGGAAAACGAGCTGCATTTCAAAACCAAAAAATGAAAAGTTTTCTTTTCATTTTTTCATAGCAGGCAGTGGTCCATAGGACCACTGCCTGCTATGAAAAAATAATTTAACTGCCATTCACAAAGGGGAAGGGGTCCCATCAGGACCCCTTCCCTTTGCGAATGGATTAGCACCAGTGTGACACTGGTGCTAACTGCAATTGTTTTGCGACTGCATTCGCGGTCACAAAACAATCATACATGGGACTGTGACTCGCAATTAGGAAGGGAACACCCCTTCCTAATTGCGACTCCAATCCCAATCGCAAAAATGGGTCTAAACATACCAAAGTGCATTTTGCACATCGCAAACGGCCCGATTCGCTGTTTACGATGTGCAAAATGCTACTTACATGCAGTCCTTGGTTACCAACTACCTGCTTGCCAGGGAGGAGGCCTCTGCAAATCTGCTACACAACCCCCAGATGCCAAACTGACATTCAGAAAGAGGAATCTGAAATGGATCACATGGTTTTGCTTGCTTGTGCTGTTAAAATACAGGTGCTCAATGCAAAAGGTATGATGTACAGCTTGTTTACTGTCTCCAGGCCAACATTTGCTATGGTTGGCAGCACTCTTCTATGGTGTAAGCTGCAACATTTGTTAATCGTTTAGGGTGTTTGACTTGGTTCCTTGACCTTCGGGTCTCCCTAACCGGAATTACATGTCCCAGAAGTGAACTTTCAACTGGAAAATACTGGAGGCGGATCCCTGACGGAATGTTTACCTGGAAGGGCATGTATGGATAGAGAGAGCCCTAGAAGTGGATGCTCATTAGTAAGAAAATGAATAGATGGAATGAGCCAGAAGAAAGTGCAACCCTGTAGAATGAATAAAGTAAAGGCCTGATTTAGAGTTTGACAGAGGGGGTTACTCCGTCACAAATGTGACGGACATCCCGCCCGCCATATTACGATCTCATTATAGCCTATGGAGATCGTAATGCGGCAGACGGGATATCTGTCACGTTCGTAACGGAGTAACCCATCTGCCACACTCTAAATCAGGCCCTTAGACTATCTGAAACATATGGCTACTCAATATAACCTTCAACGTAGATGCAAAGGTGGATGTAAGGAGAGATCATTTGTAAGAGAAACCTGTCAATAACAATGCATTTTTCCCTCTTCCACCTTCCAAACGTTATGGAAAGGCAATGTGTGAATAAGGACAAGCAGTCAGAAATTACAGATAGAGTAATAACAGGTCTGGTCCTACTGGTGTTTCTGTTTATCATCCTCTGTGATTCAAACCGATTGACTGAAACTGCGTAGAAGCATTACAGTATCACCGTGACCCTTAGATAAAGGCAGGAGTCTATGGTATGCATCACTTTGACCCAGAAATGAATACTCGTCATTGCATGCATGCAAAAATACCCAACTTAGTGTAGCCAATCCTGGAAAAAATCTAGCTGTATGAATTTAAGAGGTGTGTAATCTGACATACAATAAACCCAGTGAACTGAGAGGTTCTTTATTCTTGTCTGTTCATACATTTGATGACATTATCAATAACAGAAGAAGCATCTCCCCTCGTATGCAAGATTGCTGCTTGATGACATATGATAGTATGGCATGGAAATCCTGAATGGTTCGGGTCTATATCAGACCGGACTTCCTGGACTGCAAATCGCAGAATCTTATACAGCGAAATCCCAGGGTTTTGTAGTAATTGCGCATTGAGCAGTCACTGACCATCTTTGAATTGGGCAGCTTCATTGTGAGTGTTACTACTTATTAACTTATGTGTTCTATTCATGAATTTAATAAATCTAACAGTAACAGTTGCAAGGTCGTCCCTCATGCAGAAAATTATTGCTTGGTGACAAGTTCTGATGCCGTGATGGGTACACACGGTGCGGAGCCAGTATCTGCGTTCGTTCAGTAAAAGAATGCAGATGCAAAGTACCTGCGTTAATCATTCGTTTTCTAATAAACAGGCTACGAACGTCTGAAGCAGTCTTGTTCATCCATCTTAGCAATAGAGTGTGAGAAGAGAATTGCCCAAAGCGGAGTTGTAGTAATCTTGTCTTAAAATAGCTTGAAATACTTTCTGCGTGGTAGCTTTGTGGTTGAAGGCATTTGTATGTATTGATGGTTGCTTCTCATGCCCTTAGTATTGTATGGCGCTGGGTTTGAGGGGTTCCCCACCTATGGGATGAGGGATGGAATGAGGCTGTCATCTCTTGTAAATGTAAACGATGTGGCACAATTCTTCTTTACAATTGCCTTTACAGTTTTACCAATTGTTGTTTCACTCTTTTGTGTGTCCAAAAGTTGATGCTGTCTCTTTGCCTTTCCCCATTGACGTGCTGCGGAATTTACTAAGATCAAATCAACTAATTCAACCATTTAGACTTGTCTTGGTATGTCCTTCTGGGCATACTGTAGGGAGCGAGAAACGTGCTGCATTTCCTTTCTAACCCCTCTGTTACGAAAGGAAAGCGTGAAATCAAAACAGCGAAACACTCTGAAATTACAAGAAAGAAATGACATTGAGTCTGCATGTGGGCTTGACAATAGCTGGGCAGCAGGAATCGCGGAGATTCTCCCAGGAAACAGGCCTACATTTTTCTTTTACAGAGACCGGAGCGCTTTCTTCATTCAGAAGCCCTAAATTATGCAGCTGCCTGGCCGCCGGCCCTCTAGGACGGGATGCTTCGTTTTCATTTTCCACAATGCCATTGAAGTGCTTATTTTCCTCCTGAAGAGACACAAACAGATGCAAACTTCTGTAAACACTTTAGAAATGAATTCGGTGAGTTTGGCCTCTCAGCGGCGCTCAATGGCTGACAGAAAAATGTCTAATTAGCGCAAGTGGGAATAATAGCGCCACTTGGATTCCTTCCATCTCCTCGACGGCTAGGTCCGTGAAGAGCTCAAAGGGCCCTTTGTTCAGCAGGTCACCCTCTTTCAGGCTTTTGTGCCGCCCTCTATTTACGGCCAAGAGAGGGGAGAGAATAGATTAGGCGATGTGCTGTGCTTAAGTATAAAGCGTGCTCTTGTAAGCCATCAGAGGAGAGGCGGCAGGCCCGTTTACAGGTGTTGAGGGGAGGCGGCTCAATTATAGGCTGGAGCGCGCTGCGAAATGGCCAGGTGTGGAAGCCAGCTCGAGACCGCAGGAATTCCATTCCGGCAGTGCCCTACCGTAGATAAATGGAGCCCGTTTTATGCAGCGTGCTTAAAGCCGCTCACTGGTGTCTCTAGAGTGGCGCACAGAAGGGGCCCGTGCCCCAGCTATATTTGTCCGGGCATCCCTTATGCCCCACTACCATGTGCCAGGACAAAACCAAACAAACACTGCATCCTGCCACAGAAATTACTTTGTCCACTGTAAAGCAGTGTTGTGTGCTAGAAAATGTTTAAACGCAACATTGTGTTTCTGTGTGTACTCATCTATGTAAACATATAAAGAGATAGATGTAAAACACACAGAGTTAAATATCCTGAGCAAATACAAACCCCCACACACACACCCACACATACATATGTGTGTGAGACTTTTATTTCATTTCGGTGTGGATGGCAGTGCGCTAATCTTATGTTTAGGGACTCTGTTGTAAAAATGGCGCAAGGCTTTGTCCCTTTCTAGCTTGGTGTGGATGCCCCTGTTTTAATTCTCTGGTTAAAAACTCTGCTAGAAAAATAGACATTTAGGGTGAGCAGAATCAGAGTCACTGGTATTGTAGGGTGCTCCATATGAAGGAGCGGCTCTCCACCTAGACTTGGGAACTACCCAGAGTTCTGTGCTTTCTGTTTTCCACACATGCACACACACACACACAAATCTGCTTTCCCTCCTGCTTGACAGAGGGCTGGGAAACAGATGAAAAGTCCTCTCCTAGCAGACGGGAGCAGTTTTTTCTGCTCCCGCCCACTAGGAGCAGACTTACTGTTTGCTCTCACTTGGCGGAAGCTGTCAAAGCACCTGCCAAGAGAAAGCACACAACTATGTCCTGACGCAAGGCACCTCTGGACATAGGGAGCCAGCCCTGGGGGCTGGTGGTCCCCAGGGCCATTAATGGCTCTAGGCAGGGGGCTGCATGACCTCCCTCCTTTGTATTTGCATGGTCTGGCCCCAGAGAGGTGGTGGTCACAGGGCTGAAAACAGCCCGAGAAGGGGGTCTGCGTGACCCTCTCCCCTTTCAGATGTCGACCTGGCCAAAGAGGTGGTTGTCCCTGGGGCTGAAAATGGCCCAGGAGGGGATCCATGCAGCCTCCTCCCCTTACCATGATAGGCCTTGCCCCGGGGAGGTGGTAGTCCCTAGGGCTGTAACAGCCTGGGGAGGGGGCCGCATGACCACCCCCTTAATTTCTATTGACCTAGTTGGCCTCGGGGGTGTGGTACTTCCTGGGGCCACAATCAGCCATGGGGAGGGTAGCTGCATGTGCACCTTCCCCATAATGGTCATTTACATTTGCCCCTAGGACCTGGCCCACCCTGGGGCTGTAGAAGGAACAAGCAGGGGCGACTGCTTGTTTTGTTGTGCAAGGATAAATGGATCCTCTGAGATTTTCACAGCAAAAAAAAAAAAAAATGCTTTTTTGTCCCTGGCGGGGTCCCTGTGGGACTCCATCACCAGCCCTAGGGGGTCAAGGTATTCTTATACTGATCCCTTCTCTTTTTTTAAAAACTTTTTTATTTGGGACTCAGCTGCATTTGATTCGCAAATTGGCTGCCAACACTTCCCAGTTGAAGTGTTTGGAGCCAATCAGGTCTCAGCATGAAATCTGTTGGCTCAGCAGAAGATCCGTGTCCCTCGACATATATATTTGTCTTTTCTTAAATAATTCAAAAACTATTGAATGGATTTACAACAAAATACAAAAAAGAACTCTTTCTGGACCAAGTGCTAGCTTTCTGCCAAATTTGATGTGATTCTGTCCAGCGGTTCAGGCTGTAGTTGTGTCTAAATTCTCTAGAGGAAATGGCATAGGGGAAATGCATTTTGAGCCCCCCTTTTCTTGGTCCACACTTGATGAATCACCCTGAAATTTGGAACACAGCAGCTGAACTCAGTTGTGTACTAGCTTTGAAAATATTTGTGAAGATTAATCGAATGGAGCCAACGTTATTAGCAAAACAAAAAATGCTTTTCCTTTGGAAACTATGTCCTAAGCTATAACTACCTACTGGCAGCTGCCAATAGGTAATGTATATATATATACCTATATATATATATATGTGTGTAACATGTACTCCCCCAGCTCGGGAACAAAGACAGGCACTTCAGGACAACAATCCATTAATAGAAGTTTATTGCCACAATAACAAAACAGATGCCTTTTGGCTCCCACCCTTCATCAGTTTGAATGCATTGCATGCTAAGTTACTGCTTGAATTTACTTTTGTAAAGGAAGCAACATAGAAAACAGAGCACTGCTCGTACACATCGTTATAAACATTTCTCACTGCAGTGGCCATATTGAAACATTTACAGTGCACAAAGTGTTCTCTTCCCTGCAATGACCGTGTTACGCTATTCAATAATTAACTATTACAAATGTATCCAAAAGAAGAAAAGGAAAAATCACAGGGTCAACAATATCCTAATTTACAAATTGGAGGCCCATATTTTAGCATTCACATTTAGTGTGCAAGTTCAGTGCAATGCGAAGGCAGGGTGCAATCAGCTGATTAATTACAACTGTTTGCATTGAAATAGCATCACAATATTTTCTCTCATACATTTGCTGCTAGAATTCATACGGGCCTTATTATTGAGATGGGGATCGCATAACTAACAAAATTGTGCCCTGTATGGGCAACTATCATTGTGCATATAATAAAAAGGGGGATGTGATTGTAATTACACAGTGTTATCCCATGCTCACAATTGAAACACTTGTTGGATAATACCTACTGACAGTACAACAGTCACCCCTCCTACTAATTCCCATCTGATGAGATGCCCCATGTTCTAAATAATTGCGCCCTTAATGGGCAAAAAATATCAGCTACCTTTGAAAGAAATCTATCATCACATGGCAACAGATGCTAATACAATTGTGTGCGGAACCCATAAAGAAATTTCAAAAAAATCCACTCAAACAAAAAGAAAAAAAGAATACCAAAACCTTAGTTCTTTTGAAAACATAAAACTCATGAATAAACATAAATTCACAAAAGTTACATTAAAATTCAAACAACCCAACATGATGCAGGTTTCTACACTCGCGGGGTGGGAAATGCACAACAAAGGAGATTGAATTTCTTTATGTACATATCAGATTAATTTCTCCCTAATCGTCCACATGCACCCAAAGCTCTTCTTCACTATTTAATCACCCTGGAGTCTCGGTCTGTAATCCGATAATCAATTTGAATTCTAGCTGTCTCAATTTGTGAACCCGATTGTCTCCTTTTTCCAATCTAGGTACCCAGTCTAGACAAAAGTACCTAATGTTCTCTTGCTCAATAACATGAGCCTCAGCATAATGTCTAGCCACGGGATGAAATACAGGGGCAAGCAATAATGGTAGGCCCCAGCTACAGTTGGGGGCGATACCTGGCCAGGGGATGTTGGCACCAACAGCAATTTGCCGTTGGTGTTTAATTTCAAATTTTGCGCACTTGAGCGCCAACCGCGTTCGGTGCCCATTGGTCACCAGGGGTCAGTAGGGTCACTTGGGTGGCCCTCATGGGCCCAGGTAGATGCATTTAAGCCTGGGCAAAACCTTATGTACACACTTAGCCGTATGGAGTGCTGTGCTCCTACCAACCGCTGGCATGACCTCTTGCATCAGGAGAGCATTTTTAACCCATCCCAAGTTCAATGTATTGATGTGTATTGCGTTTAGGGCTCTCTGGTTTGTTTAGTCATCACATTTCATCGGCACATCGTCTTTGCATTTGTTTGTCATATTTATTGTGGTGAGGGGGTCAGGTTTGGCCACAAATCTGGTAGGCACCTTTGCAGCAGGAACAAGAAGGCAGACAAATTCCTGATACATTTGTTTTTTTCAACTAGAGGTAGAAGTGGTATGAATTCTAAGTCAGGACCAGGGGCATACCCTACAGCGATTGTCCTTAGCTCCACAGGTACTTTATCGATCTGGATGCCTGATCTGGCCCTGGTGCATGGTCAGTAGGGTTGGTGTCTGTCTGAATAGAACATGTGGCCGTTCAAAATACAGAAGGAGTTCTGTGAACCAAATCTGCCTGGGCCCCTCGGTGCTAGGAGAAGAAGACATCCCTTTGCTTTCATTTTGTTGATCACTCTGGGGCTAAGCGGAATTGAGGGGAAAGCGTAGGCATAGATTTCTGACCATCTCATCAAAAACGCATTTCCCCACGACCCTTTCTGGTGACGCCAGCTTGCGTTATGCGGGCATTTCCTGTTCATGTATGTGGCAAAAAGATCTTGATTCGGCTTGCCCCACTTCTGGAAAAGTTGGTTCAGAACTTGTTGGTCGAGTTCCCACTCATAATACGGGATGAATGTTCTGCTCAAAGCATCTGGTAAGATATTGGTTTGCCCTGTTAGGTGTTCCGCTTTCAGAGAAATTTGGCTTGCTATGGCCCATTCCCATATGCTCTGAGCGTGACGTGAAAGCTGCAAGGATTTTGTGCCGCCCTGTTTGTACTTGTGGTATTGTCCGTTCTGATGAGAATTTTTGAGTTCCGTATTCTTGGTAAGAAGGCCTCCAGCGCCAGATCTATCACTTTGAGTTCCAGTTGGTTTATATAAAGCTGTTTGTCTTTTTGTGTCCAGTTGCCACTTATCCAGAGATCTTGAAGGTGGGCACCCCAACCCTTGAGTGATGCATCTGTTGTTATTATGTATTGCAGCACTTGTTGAAGAAAAGGAAGGCCCTTGGATAAGTTGGGCTGTTTTGACCACCAGGACATGGCAGTTCGCATTACTGGTGTGATGAGAATTCGATCGTCGAAGGAGCCATTCACTTGGAGCCACTGAGAGTCCAGTTGCTCCTGTAGAGGTCGCATATGCAGCCGCCAATTTGGTATCAGTGGAATACATGATCATCATTCCCATGAATGATTTTTAATTGCAAACTGAAACAAACTTTTTTGACTTGCGATAATTGATGGTAAGACCCAGAGTTTTGAACAACCGGAGGCAAGTGGCTGTGTGGTTTACCTCCTGAGCTTTTGTGGTTGCCTTTATGAGCCAGTCGTCCAGATATGGAAAGACTTGTATGCCCAGCTGCTGTAAGTGAGCCGCTACTGGCGCTAGCACTTTGATAAACATTCTGTGGGCCGATTTTAATCCGAATGGGAGGACACAAAACTGTAGATGCATACCAGCTACCCTGAACCTGAGAAATTTCCGATGGTTTCGATGTATTGGGATATGGAAGTACGCATCCTGGAGGTATAGAGATGTCATGTGATCTCCTGTGTTCAAGAGTCACAGAATGTCCTGAAGCGTTACCATGCGAAACATCTGTTTTTTCAGAAACGTGTTTAAGGACCTCACATCTAAGAAGGGACGCCAATCCCCCGAAGGCTTTTTTACTAGAAAAAAGCGGGAATGAAATCCCAGGTTCCTGTGAAGTGTTGGAACAAGTTCTATCGCCCTTTGTGTAACAACAACCTGAGGAGGTGTTTTAACATTGGAGGTGGTGGTCCTGACGGAGGGGTATTTGGAGGCTTCTGAATGAATTCTAGAGTATGTGCCCTGGATACTATATCTAGTACCCACTTGCCCGATGTTATCTCCAACCACTGAGGGACAATGTAAGTGATGTGGCCTCCAATCTTTGGAACACAGTTGGAGTTGGTAGCTGGTATGAATGCCCGGTCATTGTTTTCTACCGTTTCGCTGTCACGGGTAGCGGTTCTTCCCTTCGTAGGATGTCTAAAGGCAGCTGTAGGTGGTGCCCGATATTGCTGCTGGTGTTGTCCATACTGCTGTCGAAAACCTGTCTGAGCCTTTTAGTATTGTGGTCTATATGCTTGGAAACCACCACGTAAGGAGTAAGTTCCTCTTCCTCTCACTTCCGGAAATGGTTGATTTTTGTACTGCAATGTACCCAGGGATCTGGCCATGTCTGTATCCGCCTTTATGGACTGCAACATGTCATCCACATTTGCCGAAGAGACTTTCCCCATTATATGCCATGTCAGGTATCCTACTTTGAACCTCTGGCCTAAAAGAAGTAGATTTTAGCCAACCCTGTCTTTGCAAGACTGCTGCCCCTTCCAATTGTCTGAATCCCGTTAGTGAGATATCAGTTGCACAATCGATCACTTTCGCTCTCCTTCCTGCAATACCTTCTTTGCCTCTTGCTTTAGCATCCACGAGCAAGAGGTCAATGTAAGAGGACATGTCTGCCCACATTTGGCGATCATATCTTCCTAAAATGGCTAACAAGTTGGCATCTTTGACTGTTATTGCTGCTACTGAAGAGAACCTTTTCCCTATGTTGTCCAGCCGGCGTCCTTCTCTATCTGGCGGGGATGTTATTGGTGTTGAAGTATTTTTTGAACGGTGTTGTGCCGCTTGAGATACCACAGAATCCAGCTTTGGTTGCGTAATTAAACAAGCTGGAGTATCATCCGGGGCTTTATACGTTTTCTCCAAATGCGGGATTTGGGAAGGTATTGTAGCTGGATTTCTCATTGCCTTCAATCCTTCCTGCCATATGAAGTCCACTAGAGGGATAGCTCTTACTGACTTTTTTGTTGGTTCCTTAAAGTCATATAGGAAACAATCAGTTTCCCTAGAAAGAATGGACAGTTCAAAAGTTTAGCCGCTCTTTCCATCAAATTGTGGAATCCCCATATGTCCTCTGGGGTGAATCCACCAGTCCTGCCACCGGTGGTGATGGTGTAGGAATCAGGTATTCATCCCACTTACTAGGAGTGGTTTCAGGTATTTCTTCCTCTTTTCTTTCCCCGTCTGTGGATTGAGGGTCATCCTGAGGCGGCTGTATGAAAGGGATGTTCATATCCGTTCTGGGTGGTGTTCCTGGATAGCTCAGTCCCGCTTGTAAGTTATCCTGCTGCGTGATTGGAGTCACTGGTAGTGAGGGCTGAAACCTTCTGTAATAGTCCTGCAACATACTCTGGAGTTCTTTCACCAAAGACCTTGGTATAGGGTCAGAGGTGTCCTTGTTTCGATCTGTAGAATATGACGGATTCGGTTGGACCCTGGCTGAAGTATGGCTGTCCTGTTACTGATCATCACCATAGTCATCCAGGTCTTGACATTTGACGTTAAGTTGTGACGGACTATTGGCCACTCCAAACATTCCATCATCCTGAGGGAGTACATCATCGTCGTCATCTAATAAGTGTTGAGGAGGATCCGGTAACACCTTGCTTGGGGAGGTATGCATTGGCAGGATTGGGGATGTATTCTTTCCTACCGTTATTAAAGAGAGAGGAAGGAACTTTGCCGTTCCCAAAGTGTAAATGGTGAAATCACTTGTAGACGTAGCCCCTGCTGTGACCGTCAACGGTTGTGTTATCGACGAGGCTGCCGTCAATGAAGATATTGTGAATGGTTCCCTCGTTGATGGTTCCTTTGTCGACAGAGTATTCGCTTCATGTCTCGTCGACAGGTATGATGATGAGGGAGTTTTTGTTGGCTTGTCTCTTGTCGACGATATCCCCGTCGTCAATGGTGCCCTTTTGTATATCCTAGATGTGATGATCATCGTCGAAGAAAGCAGCAATGATGTAAGTATCATCGGGGCACTGTCGGGGTCGCTATCGACGTTACTGTAGACGTGGTCGTCGACAGGGATGTCGTCGACAAGCCTTTTCTGTCAGAGTCTGAAGAGTATTTTCCTGGCTTTTTCTTCGGTGACAGATGCAGAGAGGTACTTTTTGGGGGCGCCTTTTTCCCCAATGGTGTTGTAGGCTCTGAGTTTTAAGGGCTTAACCCTGGTTTCTGATAATGATGAGGCAGAGCTCCCTTGACATTTCAGTATTTCCAGAGAAAGGTGTTTAGATTTTTCAAAATCTTTCCTTGGAGATTCTGCAGAAAGTTCCTCTTCACCTTTAGGCCTTTTTAGGGACTGAGAAGTCTGCGAGGAGGTTTCACCCCCTTCAGAAGAAGGGTATTCTATGGCTTTCTGCTTTTGGAGCCATAACAAAAGTCTACCCTCCCTGTCTTTCATGGTTTTATGACTGAAGGTGCATAAATCTTACAATCTCTCACCTTATGGTCTGGATGTAGGCAGTATATGCACTTCTTGTGGAGGTCATCAATATGAAGTCTTTTTCTCACACAACTGTCGCAATCTCTGAAAAGTCCTTTCTTGGCTTGCTGGGACATCCTGTTCTCTGCAAATCCAAATTCTCTGAGAGAAACTTGTTCTGTTACAAAAGAAACCGAGCAGAGTTCAGGGACACTCCCTTCACACGACGTGCAGTCGAAAATCCGAGGGAAACAGCCTCTGTGGGGAGTGTTCTAGAGGGTGCTGGCGCTTGATTGGTTGTAGTTCAAGTTTGGTTCTTTTTTTATAAAAGAACATGGATAGGCTATGACAGTGCCTATTTGGGCCATTGGGGCCTAGTGTGATACACTTACTGCTATTTATAGTTAAAGTTACTGTGAGGCTCCCACCTCGACGACGGGGATGATTCAAGCATGTGAATCTATGAAAGATCCAATACTGGGGAAAAGATACATTCAGAGTGACCCTCCGCAGCTATTGTCTAGGTCTCAGTTGGAACCTGTGTCTCAGCCTAAACAAAGACATATCTTACATCAAGAGCAAACTCTTACGTCTCAAAACTGAGGTGGCCCTAAACCCACACAGCAAACTCCTGCTGACAGCCACTCAGGGTGAGCACTTGTCCCTCTTAGAATGGCTAAGTGGCCTTAACTACACTTCTCACTCAGCAAAAAAGCACAAAGCAGCAGATAAAGCGGCCACTCTACTTGCCTGGCTGATTCAGCAAGAACAACCAAACCGACCAAACATATCATTGTGATCGGCTGCGGACAACCTGCTGTACACACAGCATGAGACACACGAAGAATTGGTCCGACATTATACTTTATTATACCGATCAGCAACTGTTGCCACCTCGGAGGATATTGCCACCTTCCTGATCACAGTACAATTGCCTTGTATCACACTGGAACAGAAAATGACATTCAAAGATCCAATTATACTATTTGAAATCCAGGAAGCTATGCGAACCCTGGCCACGTGAAGACCCTGGGTCCTGATGGCCTACCATCAGAATTTTGTAAAGCCTGCGCCTTCTTACTAACCCCTGCCTACAAGCAGCATATTAGGAGGCCCTGCAAGCCTCCTGTCTACCTGCCTCTTTTCGTGAGGCACTGCTTAGTTTGCAGTCTAAGCTGGACAGAGATCCTACAGCCTTGGGCGCATACAGGCCACTAGCACAACTCTACTCTGATTACAAAATACTGGCAGACTCTTTGGTGCCCTCCTTGGTACATCTAGACTAGAACAGCTTTGTCCCAGCTCGTACCACCTCTTTAAACCTATGTCAGTTTTTCAAACCATAGAATATGCCCCAGGCCCGTGGCGCCACTTCGGATGCCTGGTCTTAAATTTGGAAAAAGCATTCAGCTCTCTGGAATGGCCCTTCCTGTTTGTGGTTTTGTCAAAGCATGGATTCGGCAACTGCTTTATTTGCTTGGTGTGCCTGGTACACACCTTACCCACTGCCAGGTTTAAGATGGGATCTCTTTTATTAAACCGCATCAACGTTGCGGGGGCACTTAACAGGGTTGCCCTCTCTCCCCACTATTGTTTTTCAGGGCCTTTGAGCCATCCAGCCACTGGCAGCAGACTTGCGTGCGCAGGAGGGGTGATTGGGGTATTCTCCTAGGTTATGGCACTCATTCTGTTTCTATTTATGCAAATGACTTACTCATCTATCTCCGTGACATCTCTTTGGTAGCTGCCATACTAGCAGACACACTCAATAACTACACTGACCTCTCAGCTTTGAAGGTCAATTGGACCAAAACCTGTTTCTTCCTGCTGCACCCTGACACCTAACCCACACCTCACCCTGGCTAGCGCCCCCTCACCTAGAAACCCAACACATTTCGCTACCTGGGTGTCATGATATATCACACACATGTAGACTTACTTGATGGCAATGTCACACAAGCTGTAACCTTGCTGAGAACGCAAATGACCTTCTGGAAGATGCTACCCTTATCAGTGGCGGGACACATAGAATTATTCAAGATGGTTGCACTTCCTCGGCTACTATACTATTTGCTAACCTGCCTATATACATCCCCCCCTCATTTTGTCAGAATTTTGAGCACACTAAAAGAGACTTTATATGGAACGCCTCTCGCTGCTGAGTGGTGCTCTCCAAACTTTATCAACTAACTCACAGGGGTGGACTAGCAGCTCCAAACTTTAAACACTATTATTTGGCATCCCAACTGCAAAAGGTGTTGCGTTGGCTTGCAGTCCTGCAATTATCAGACACCACCACTACACTGCCCGCTTGAAAACTGACTGACATCCTAGATTTATTTCACCCTTGCACTAACACATCAATACCCACACCTAAACTTTTGCTAGTGGCATACACTGCTTTTGTCACTGCCTTTATCTAAAGAAAAATATGCTCACTTAAGTGCCTGCACTGGACACACTGAGGAAATGACACATCACAACCAGATCTGAACTGAACTCCTGGCAAGCAGCAGGATTGAACACAGTCGAAGATCTGTATGAGGATGGGGCACTCCTCACATATGAGGCCTTAATGGAGGAGGAGGGGTCTTCCTTCAAGGCAATTCTTATTATACAATTACCTAATTGGCGCGCTGGGGCAGGAATGGGTCAAACTGGCAGACGAACCTCAGACATACCACACTACACAATACCTTCATTTTATGGACGAAGGCAGACACCTTATTCACTAGCTGACAGACTTGCTACACATACATACTGTGCCATCACTTGCTTCTCTTTGCGTCCACTGGGAACGCTTGTATGGATAAAGAATGGTCACACTGGATAGCACCGTTAATGTTACTCAGAATGCCGGCTCCACTTGATCCAGCTATACATTGTTCAAAGGGACTACCTTAACCCAGTCAAAAATTAATAGATAATTTTACTGCGCAGATGCTGCTTGTACCTGCTGACGACTAGTAGATGCAGACCTCCTTCACATGCTATGGTCCGGCTATCACTTACATTACTACTGGCAGGGAGTACAGCAATATCTGTCCCTCTGCACTGGCAGAGACTAGGGGCCTCATTACGAGTTTGGTGGTCCGTGAACTGCCATGGTAGCGGAGGTGGTCTGACCATCGTCAGGTTGGCCGTTGGACCGCTGGATTATGAGTTTCGCAGTCGGTGTGCCATAAGACTGCCATAGTCAGTTGAAGACCCCAGCATTGGGGCCACCTGGCCATTACAACCTGCAGGACCACCATGCTTTCAATGGTGATCCCATCACTATGGAAAGTTTGTTGGTGAGGCAGGTAGAGGGCCCAAAACGAGGGGCCCCATGGGGTCTGGCTCCATGGAGGGTGAGGCGAGGGCTCCCCTAAAATTTGAGGTTTGGGGAGCACTGTATCCCATGCACAAGGTGGTGCATGGGCACAGTTTGCCTGTCATGAATGGACGGCAGTTGCTCCATTATACTGCCCCTTGTCTCCCCCCGCCAGTCACCCCAGCACTGTGGGGAACTCGTAATCTGGCGGTCATGGGACCATCAGCCTGGCACCACTCAAAAGACCTCCACCATGGCAGTCCGACCGCCAGACTTGTAATGAGGCCCCTAGTAACCACATGTGAGTTATGCATCCTGGGTTTATATCGCAGGAGCAAAAAATTTAGGGTCACCTCCAGATTCATAGATCTTGGTCTCCTATTGACCAAAAGGCTTCTCGATGGAAATCACCAGACCTTCCATTGTTAGAGGCCTGGACATGGTTGCTGTCCCTCTGGGCGCAGGCAGAGACCATCACCCTGAAAAGAGAGGACAACATGGGGCTCCACAAATATCCTATAACCAGTAAATGGGACGCTATAGTAACTTATATAACACATTTAGCACATCAAATGCATCCTCGTCCAGCTATCTACTCTAGAGGAAGGGGAGTTACCTGCGCCTCCCAAGCCAGATAAGTCCTGTCAAGTCGTCACCCATGGAGCCAAGCACTTATCTCCAGCATCAGGCTAACAAATGCCAAAACATTACGACATCATGATACAACTGTGCTATTATCTAATTGTGTTGTGTCTGGAGATTTGTAATGGGGATACATGGTGCGAGGCGGGGTGTCTCAGTGAGTTAACACATCTGTTCTAATTGTTTTTATCATTATTTCTGTTCAATGATGTAATGTTTCGTTTAATTCTGATATTCGCATCACGGTATCATGCAGCCTGGATATTTAGGCCCATATTTATACTTTATTTGCGGCACATTTGCATCATATTTTCATGCAAAAGCGGCGTAAAGTTACAAAATATAATTGTATTTTGGAAGTTTGCGCTGCTTTTACGTAAAAAAATGACGCAAATGTGGCACAAAGAAGTATAAATATGGGCCTTAAAGTGCTGCCTACTGATTATCATCTCCTGATATACAACCATAACTTTTTGCGAACCATAAAACTGTGTTAAACACTGCACAGTTAAGTTATAATATTGACACACGACTTACCTCTGTTAACTATATATAAACATCGTCATTTACTATTTCACTGTATCACTGATGTACGAAGAAATGTAATCTGAAGTTATAAAATGTATATGGGGAAAAGGGGGAAAAATAACAAAGCAATAAACAGATTTAAACAAAAATGGCACTTATACAGAGCCTATAATAGATAAATATATGCCAGCTACTTTTGAGCCCTAGCTGCATAGCATGAATACTAAATAAATACAACAAAAAATGTCACTTTCACATTAAGCCATACATTTTAAATGCATCCTAAACATATTCACAAAGCATCGTGTCTTCAACTTACGAGACATTGTATGAAACATTTCAGGTTTCATATGGACGTAGTGTATTTAGCAGCCTATACGCATATAATTTGCACTTGTGAGCTTTAATACAGAGCCTATAGGCAAATATGTGGCAATTACTTTTGATCCACTCTTCACACAGCATGACACATCACACATTCTAAATGAATTCAACAGAAAGCATATCACGTTCACATTATGCCGTTTCTGATTGAAGCAAGCAAATGGCTGTCAAAAATAAGCCCATGCTACCATCCAATAAACCATTTGGGCATCCCAGTATCCAGCAATGATAACCTCCAGAGTCAGATGAAATCATCTATGACTATAATAAGTGCCTCAATAAGACACAGTGGCCCATATTTATATTTATATTTTTTTAGCACAAACATCAAAAATATAATTGTATTTTGAAGGTTTGCGCTGCTTTTGCGTCAAAAAATGACGCAAATGCGGCTCTAAAAAAGTATAAATATGGACCTGTATGCTTAACAATGGGCCAGCATACTTTCATCAATGGCCATAAATCTGGTGAAGTTTGAGCCACCAATGAATATGAGAGTACACAGTCCCCTCTGCTAGGCCAATACCTACGTGGTGCCCTGCTCCAAAACCTCAGTAACAATCCCTAAAGTGAAGAGAAAGGTTTGACATAAGGAAGAAAAAGTCCCCACCAAGAGAGTCCAACGACCCTCAGCAACAAACTCTCACCCCTACTGTGGCTCCCGACAACATCTCCAGTTTTCCTCTGTGTTTTTGGGGTATGCCAGCCTCTAAACATCCTCCAGAAAATTGTGGTTTTCTGGCATACACCTGACTGCAGGTGGTGCAAGGAAGGGTGCTACAGAGTCCCACAAAAAAGGAAAAGAAAAGAAAAGGGGCCAGGGTAGAGACCTCCTGAACCCCTAGCCTTGGTGGAGAGGTCCCTGCCAGGGCTAAATAGCATTTAAAAAAAATGTCATAAAAATCTGCGTATGGATCCACAGATTTTGCCAAGATTTAAAAAAAAAGAAAGTGAGGTCTCTCATGCTTTTCCTTTTTTCTGCCTCCAGGTGGGCCAGGTCCCGGGGGCATTATGGGGTGAAAAAAGGAGGGGGCTCACGGGGCCCCACTCCTATGGCTTTTCGAAGCCTAGAGGACTGCTACATCCCCAGGGCATATTAAAATGAGTGGTGGGTGGGGTGGTCTCGTAGCCCACCCACATCATAGGAATCACCACTTCCCTGGGGCAAAACAGTAATTTCTAATAGGCTCCATATGGTCTCCCCCGCAGGCCTGGGGACCACTATCTCCCTGGGTCTAAACATGAAATTAATGCTGTGGTCCCGTGTGGCCCCCCTGTAGTCCTAGGTACTGGAACCTCCCTGAGGCCGAAATAACCTCGGCTAAGTCAAATATTGGAGGGGGACGCACAGCTTTGACAGCTCCTGGTAAGTCAGAGCAAGCACTGCGATTCCAGTGTGCGAGAGCTGTCAAAATGTTCTTGCCCGCTGGAAGTGGAGGTTACATCTCTTTCCCTGCCTGTAGAGATGTGGGCAGGAAAAGAGATGACACTATTGTTCTTGCACAGAGGGAGCTACATGCTAAGCAGGTCCCGGTGTAGAAGAGCATTGCCGGCTCTGACAGGAGGCGGAGAGCTGGCTGGGACCGCAGGGGCCTTGAGACTCCCCCGCGGTACTATTGCACACTGGGTGGCCTGGGGGGGTCACCCAGGAGATATGGCCAGGCCCTGGTGGATGGGGACCCCATCGCCAAAATTGGCCTAGGGAGGGGCCGCGCAGACCCCCTCTTTCATTTGTTTATTCTCCTCTCCTGGTGAGAGCAGAGTACATGATTCTCCTTTTAAATTACTCCATGTATGCAACTGTGCAAATCACCTGGAAGCTCCATCCACTTTGCCCTCACCGTTCACCTTAGTAGGAAGCAAAGGTCTCCCACATTTTGCCAGGATGATGGAATGATGGAAAGCTTACCAAAGGACCACCCAGTGAGTTTGTCACTGGTTTTGGTGGCACTTTCCTGATGCCAAGGAATATGAGGACATCTCCAACAAAACAGAGAAGCACTTATGTCATATAGATAGGAGGAAGGACCCTGTTTTTTTTTAGATTTATTGGCCTCTCTATAGGAGGATTTATGTTATCACATATTTCTAGATAAAGAAGCACAAGGCACAATCATATCACCAAAACACACACAAGGTCACTGGTGACATTTCCTTTTGCTCCATTAGAAAGCTGTAGTGTAGAATATGTACTGGACATTCAGCCAAGGAGGCAGAAAGAACTCCAATTGGGTAGATATTTTGTGTAAAACTGTGGACTCTTGTTGGACAAATGGGCAGATGACATTCCTTTGTGGCTGAGTCACTCACACATCTATTGATACATCTACACAGACACACACACCCACTCACAGATGCACTCAGACACTCACTCAAAAGCTCATGCACCCACTCACAGATCCACTCAGACATTCATGCACCCACTCACAGACCCACTCATATGCTCTCGCACTCACTCACACACTCACGCACCCACTCAAATACCCACTTAGAAACTCATGCACTCACTCACAGACCCACTCAGAGACTCATGCACCCACTCATAGACCCTCTTAGAGACTCACATACCCACTAATAGACCCACTCAGACACTCACACACCCACTTACAGACTCCCTCAAAGACTTATACGGTCACTCACAGACCCACTTAGACACTCATGCACCCACTCACAGACCCACTCAGACACTCACACGTACACTCATAGACCCACACAGACACACACACACACTCTACAGAGACACTCTCACACACACTGTCACACCCGGAGACACCCTCTCACACCTACTCTTACACCCAGGCAGCCACTCTCATACCCACTCTCGCATCCAAACAGACACTTTCACACTCACACCCAGAGACAACCTCTCACACCTATTCTAACATCGAGAGAGACAGGCCTTGTGGTCAACCCCTTTGGCTGTGCATGGCACGTGGTTATGGGGTTGGCCCTGCAGCTAACCCCCACTGCGAACGGCCAAAGGCCAGGCGTGTCGGTGGTTGGATTAACATATAGGACCTCATTATGACTTTTACCAAGACCGCCAAAGCCACCGGTGCTAGTACTGGTGTTCTTCTGCCTGCTATATCACAGGTACTGCCGGATTTCCGCCCAAAGTGTGGTGGAAATCCGGCAGTAGTCGTTCTGGTGGGCGGTGGCACTCTGGCCGTTCCACCACCTGCCCCGCCATGCCGGAAGGACTCCACCAGCCCTATTATGACCAACAATACAGCCTTGCAGTGTCCTGTTGATGGGGCGCTTTTGGCGGTGGAAGCACCCCTTCCCAGACGGACGACCTTCTCCCTGGCACAGGTTAGGTTATCGTCTAACAGGGAAAGGGGTGGGAGGGTGGTGGGTGTAGTGTGTGTGTGTGTAAGTGTGTGGTGTCTGCATGTGTGTATGAATGTGTGTGTGTATGCGACTGTGAGTGTTGTGGTGTATGCATGGTTGTTTGCATGTGAGTGAATGTGTGTATGAATGTTGACGTGAGTGCGTCTCTGCATGTGAGTGTGTATGCATGTGAGTATGCGTGTTTGGATGTCTGTGAGTATGCATGCCTGAATGCATGTTAGTATGTGTAAGTACATGCGTGTATGGATGCATGAGAGTGGATACATGTTTGGAAGTGTAGGTGATTGGGTGTATGCTTGGTGCGTGTGGGTGTCTGTGTGCATGTATGTAGGGTGTGGGGTGGAAGACGCTGTGACTGAAGAGGGGTGGGGTATGGGAGTCTAGTGGTTGCTGGAGGTGTGGGGGAGCCGTCTACAGGTGGGTAGCCTTTCCTCCATGGTTTTTGTGGCAGTGCTACAGCCGAGGAAACCATTGTGGGAAGCCGGCTCCTAATACCGCGGGCAGTCTTCTGTGGTCCGCCAGGTCGGAGATGATCATCTCCGGCCCTTCGGTTCCGACCGCCATGGTGGTATGAGTGGAGAAGTGGAGGTCTGCACTGCCAGCCTGTTGGCGGTGGGACCGCCACATTTACCCTGGCGGCCAGAAGACCGCCAGGGTCATAATGACCCCCACAGTAATTAAAATTACTTTACGTTAAATAAAAAACATTGAAATTCACTTAAAAAAACAAAGTTTACAGGGACGTTATAGTTAGGAAATAACATTAAAAAGACTATAGAAATTCAATAAAAAAAACAAAGGTTACAGGGACATTATAGTTAGGTTATTCATTTACTTGCGCAACACCATAGAAATTCAGCACTTAGAGTTATTTCAAGTAACTATAAGTTGCTCCCTAAGGTAACTATAAGTTGCGCCCTTGCCATGCACTGCTAGTTACCCTAGATATTACAGCACTCATAGCAACTTTTATAAGGTTGATAAAAATACCAATGAAACAATAGCAGTCAAATTATTGAACAAAAAGCTGTGCATGGCGGGGGTGCAAGTTACACTTAGGGCGTGAGTTATACACATGAGGCATCTAACTCACTTGTGCAGTTCATATTCTTTAATACCATTCCTGTCATATTGGATCAGAACAGAATACATTTCAGACACTTTTCTCTTTGTCTGAAATGTAATGAATTTCCTTTTTGGAAAAAAGGTGCAGTATATACTGTGTAAAATTAGTGCAGACAACACAGTGGTCAAATAGTGAACATACACACAAACATATAAGAAACCAAGATTGATAGATTAGTTTAAACGTATTATGTAATGGGATAGTATCTGTATGTATACAGCTTCTCCTCAAAAATAAAATGGTGAAAAAAATGAAGTTGTGTTGACGTTTTGACCTGCAAAAGTTGTTGGATCTTATTGGGATCTCTGTCATCTGACTAATGCACCTATGGTAGAAGAGAAAAGTGTACTCAGTTTACATGTTAAGGTAGTTTGTCATGTAACAACCACTGAATGACAGAACCAATACTCATCACACTGTGTGTAAGTTTAGGGGTACCAACAACAGTCACCTCCGGAATATGGTAGTTTATGTTATGAGAACATTAATAAAATTAAATATTACAACAATGTTCATGGTCTTGCACAAGTGCACACTAGTGCACACTTATGTGTAGTGCTCACCCCAATTCAGACATTAAGTACTTGCTCAGGTGGAGGTGTGACCATGCATCACTCCAAGACATGACATCAACCACCAAACCCTCAAAATGTGGCCTCAAAGAAGTATATGCTCAAGCTGCTTCTAAATGCGTATCACCATACAATGGAGCAATCCCACGATTAGTGGTTAACGACTTTTAGTGGGGGAATGACTATGTTAAGCTTCACTCCAAAGTCATAGACACTGTCTATTAAAGTTCACCACCATCTAGGTGCATGGGGCCAGATTTAAGATCCCACCATCACGTGGGTGATTAAATACACAGTTAGGTTCACTAGATGCATGAATACAAGCACTCATCTAGTGGATGTGGACATTCTTCACCTTGTACTGTTTAGCTTTATTCACATTCTAACAGAACCTAAAATATTACAGAGGTGGCTATTGTTTCTGTCTCTGTACGTACACACAGTGTGGTGAGTACTAGTCCCAGAGGGAACCTCCTGGAGTAAAATGTAAAAAAAAAAAATTCATGATGCTGCTGTACTGCGGTACTACCCTTAGGCTCAGAGCAGACCCCCTGTCATTTGGCAGAAGTACTGCAGTACCGCGGCAATGCAAAAAAGGGGGGCATTGGGCGTTGCAAGACTATAGATGTTGGCCATCAAAGGGGGGCAGCCACGCACCTAAATCCACACCGTGCATGGCCGAAGGCTGTAAGTGGCACTGGGTTGGCTAAGTGAGGTATGGTAAAAAAAAAATATATTACTCCATGTTAAAAAATCATAGACCTTCATTGGAAAAAGAAAGGTTAAACTGACATTTTAGTTAGGTTTAAATGTCAGCTAAAACATAACATATTAATAGTTAAAAAAATTGAAATTCACCAGTCATAGTCAACTCAAGTAACTGTAACTCGCTCCCTCACTATGCACTGCTAATAACCTCACATATTACATCACTCATGACACATTCTATGACATCATTTATAAAATCATTCTGATATCTGATATGGCATCATTGATGACAACACTGTGGTTGTCAGGGGCAGGAGTTCACTTTTAAAGGCACCAGTGATGCTGCTCTCCAAAGAAGCTAACCTTTAAAATACATGGAGAGCTGTTGGTACTGTACCTTGATGAAAATCTCAGTTGACAAGTTACAAATGGTCTTCCTGGATTTAGCTGACAGATTGCTGTATGTTGACATATAGCAGCATGATAATATTCCAGAGGATCCATGTTGCACCTTGGAAGTAGTTATTGGTTTGTAGTTATTGCTCTAAGTATGTATTTTATTGTAAGCAGTGGAGCTTCCATTGTTTTTTCCTCATATATATATATATATATATATATATATACATACTGACGTCTATTGTCACCTACTGGACCCAATAAAAAACATTTGCAACTGGCCAAATGGACTTTTCACCAGGGATTACCAATATCATCTATACTGATAATTGATGAATAGTAGAATTAAAGGATAGCACTGATTCGAGTTAAATTGAATGAAAATATCTTTAGCTCCTGCAAGAGCAGTGCATGTGTGCAGGGGGGTCTGGAAAAGAGGAGAGGGAGAGGGGAGATCAAAATTGCAGGTGTATTACATAGCATCTCAATGCATTCCTATGGCGGTCATAATAAAAAGACATTCAAAATATGATCACAAGTAAGAGTACTCTTTAAAAATGTAATACAAAGGCAAAGCTTGGTGTTGCCCAAGATGGCCAGACCCTGCTAGAGCTCCGACCGGTGCAGCCCCTAGTGGCTTCCCGATCCTGCTTCCTAGAGGCACCCTGATTCCTAAGGCCATCAAGTGGGTGGCATTACCCTAGTTGGGGCTACTAGGAGAGGTCCAGAGTCTCAAGAAAGCCCCAATACCTGTTTACCTGCTTCCTTTGTAGTGGTTCACAGGCACAGCCACACTTCACAGGACACTGCTGGACCCTCCTGCCATGCGCTAAGCTGAACCACCCATACTGGCTGCACCATCCCCACTCAAAACCTGCCAATACCCCCGGCGAGAGATGAGAAATTAGTGGCACTATCTGCCTGAATCCACATGATCGCCAGGACTTGCATTGAACTGAGCAAGGATGATGTAGTGATTACGTCCTCATCTGGTGTGCTCCCTGGTGGCAACCTCCCCAGGGCCTGATCGCTCCCCATTCCTGACTCCTTTGTCTATGCTTGCGGTGATGGTTGAGGCCCGCCCTGGACTCCCCTCCTGCCTGACAGCTTTTACCTGGGGAGGGTCCCAACTGGTCTGATGCCTCTACCTGGAAGATTCCTCTTACTAACTCCTACTTGAAGGTGTTCCAGCGACTCCCCTTCTGCAGCTTCCCAGAAGTCCTGGGTTACCACCAGACTCTGGAGAGGCATGAGGAGGGAAACATATGGTGCAGGGCCAGTAAACTCTCTCTCCCTCCCGTGGGCATGCTTGTGGTGAGGGTTGAGGCCCCATCCTGGGCTTCCCTCCCACCTGGCAGCCTGTACTTTGGGAGGTCCATGCCTGGCCTGACACTGCACCTGGAGATTCTCTCACCAGCTTCTTTCCATGGAGGTGACCCTGGGGCCTCCAATGTATAACCTACCAGATGTCCTTGCTTAACACTAGACTCCGAGGAGGCACCAGGAGGGCAGTATTCAGTGCAGAACCAGTAGACTCTCTCCCCTTGGCTATTTCCACCTGTGGTAGACAGGAGTGACACCGACATCTCCTTGATATTTTGGCACCAAGGATATCAGGCTGTCCATAACCTGAGACCTCACATTGGCTTCAAAAGGGGTATTCGTAGACGCTTTGCCACCCCATATGCCGAAGGCCAAGTCAACAGCCTGCCAACTGTTATTTTTGGAGGCTGTAGTGCACCATAAACCTCAGGCCACCTGTGATCTGCACTCACCATCAATGGGAACATGGATGCCCTACTGAAGGAAATATCCGCCCTCAATGCTATGAATGGGATAATGACAGGAATGAAGTCCATGCAAGTGGAGGTTAGCACGTTTCACACACTTCTCAACACTCCAGATGCCTGGATAGACCATGTGGCACTCATTACAACACATCTCTGGATTGGGGCAAGGACATCGACTTCCTTCTTCGCAAAGTCACGGATCTGGAGGATAGGTCATGCAAAAACAATATCTGTGTTCTTGGAGTTCTGGAGGAAGCAGAGGGAGACCATATGCTGATTTTTCTGGGGGGGTTTATCACCAAACCTTTGGATGTCTGCTTCTCTGAATCCTTAGAGTTCCAACGGTGCAGAGACCACTCTCACTAAGCAACTGTGAGTGGGCCCCCTCGCCCAATCATTGTTTGCCTTCTGTGCCATCAGCACATGCATGCCATTCTTCAGGCAGCAAGACAGACACCAGTGCAACTGCTTTTCAAGGTTCACTGTATCTCCTTCACAGCTGATTACTCACAGGCCACCTCCGTTAAATGTAAGATGTTCCTCTACTGGGACTTCAAGTACAGACTTCTTGATCTGGCACATATGATGGGAAAACAGATTTTAGCTGACCCTGGTGACCTGCAGGCTTTCATGGGTGACTTTGAGGATTCCACCATGGACACCAGAGCACCCACCAACCGAGCGACTGCCATGCCATATGACAAAGAAACCTTTCCCCACTCTCACACATAACACCTGTGCCATCATTCCCTGGCCTCAGGCCTACTTGCAACTGGAGCACAAGAAATCCCTCTGACAGCACATTTGCTCCCACTTGTAGGACAATGACGGCTCAGTGACCTCGTACCGGATGCTCTGGACACTCGGGAAAGCTCCCCTGAGGGGTGCCATGATGAAAAACTGGGCTGTCGCATAACTCCAGTTCCATAGTGCTTTCCTGGAGATGGAGGAGGTAGTGTTGACTCTCCATCAATGATACACTAAGTCCCCTCAGAGAAACCCATTTCAAGGATTTGGAACTTGCCAAGACATGTCTTGACGCACTTTTCACGGCATCAGCGTAAAAAGGCACTAATCAAACTGCAATGACATAGATACCAGGTCTGGGCGGAAACATAATTTTGCTTGCAAGCGCAACAAGAATTGCTATCTGCTAGAAGGCACACACAAGATTTGCTGACCCCTGACGCGGTTTCGGCTCACTACAGAGCCTTAAGGCACCATTTTTTTTACCTTGGTGAGTGCAAGTGGCTGCTTCTCGAGCAAATTTTCAACTCAAGAAGCAGATAAAACTACTCAAAAATATGTTCTTGTGTGAATATTCTACTCCAATGGACAATCCAAGGTATTTTTTAGTGTGAAAAGCATTTTTTCATTTAACTTTTTTTTCAACAGGAAGGAAGTGTCCCAGAGACTCCATTTTCCTCTTTCTGTCCAGCAGGCTCCTCCCAGTGCTTCCTAGTCACTTTTCAATTGGATTTTGAATTGGAAGGATCACTCTCTCTGTCTGCAATTCCTGCTGCATAAATACCGTTCGATTTTAAGGACTTTGATTTTCTGATATCACAAGTTTAAGTTGAAAAACGTTTGTATAAGGGTGTTATTTGTTTGATAAAGGTAATGCCCCAGTATTTCTTTGTACTTGTATTCATTGTTTTTTAATTTTGATTGTGGATGTGGTTGTGGTGTGGTGGACGACCTGGAGTTTCTTCGGAAGCTTAGTTATTAATTAGCATTTAATTTTTTATCCTTTGTAAGGACGAAAGGTTGCACATTTGGGTACATTTTCGCCATGTTTCTTAAATGTGCACTGTTCATATATTTTACTCTGTGGACTAGTCTGCCCATGAGCCATCCAGCCAGTATGAGCCATGGGTACATGAAACCAACTGTTTCTGTGGTATATGATGTTTTAAAACATCAATTAGGCCGGGGATGACATTGGATTGCATTCAAAATGTAGGTTGTTTTGTAGTTCATGTTTTGTTCTGTAAAAAGTGTATTCTGGTGGGGTAATATTTTTGTACCTTGGAATGAAGTGTGTTGTTGTAAAATTTGTATAGCCCGCTTAATTTTCGTTTTTGGCATTGCTGATTTAATGGTAGTGTTTTCTTCATTGTTACCATGCCTGCTGTGTCTGGCTAGTACGTGTGTGATTGCCATAGGCCACCATTTGTCTTTGTTTGTTCTCCATGCCATGTGGCCGCTGACCACTTTGTGTAGTCACTGTCGAGGCCTGCATGTGTTCTTCTTTGTTGTCCATGTCTGAGGTGGTCTGTGGCCATTTTGTTCAGCCAGCCAGTGTGCATTTTCATAGGCCTCCATATGATCTTTGTTGTCCATGCCTCCTTGCTTCTTGTTGTTTGACCATGTGGTCAGTGCCATTTTGTGTAGCCAGCCTGTGTGTTTTTTCTATAGGCCTACATGTATACTTTGTTGTCCATGCCTGACTCCTTGCTTGTTGTTAGACAATGTGGTCATGGTCATTTTGTGTAGCCATCCAGTATGCTTTTTCCATAAGCCTGAATGTGCTCTTTTTTGCTCTTGTTTGTTGTTTGATCGAGCCCAACTGGCCAGTGCACATTTTGTATAGGTAGTCAGTGTGCTTTTGCCATAGGCCTGCATGTGTCCTATGTTGTAGCCATACCTCCTTGCTTATTGTTGTTGGTTGACCATGTTGTCAGTGGCCATTCCTTGCAGATAGCCAGTGTGTAAATCCTTTTTTTTCCAATTTTCAAAGCCATTTTGTAGGGAGACGGATAGAAGAGGGCTATTCCATTTTTGTTTTTCTTCATTTTCTTTACTTTTCTCTGATATCAGTTTAATATGCTTGAGAAGCATTGTAGTGTACGCATGAACATTGTTTAATATTATATGCATTTGTTTTCATTTTTCACCTGCACACCCATACCAAATTCCAATGGGTTCTTCATAGTTGCCTAGCACACCAGCAATTAATATTTTTATTATTTTATTTTTTTATTTAAAAAAAACTATTTTTTAGCATTGTTCCTCCATCCACCCCTGTCTACTATAGGTCCCTGCTGCTAACTAGAATTTTTTTTGGGGGGGATTATCATTACTCATTTTACCCTGGACCATAGATGCACAGCCGCACATACATGAGCATTCATTTTTTAAGGGTTATTCTATTTTCCCCTGGATCACCCTGCCTACCATAGGTACACACCAGCATTTATTTTTTAAGAATTATTTAATTTGCCCCTAGACCCCATGCCTGTCATAGGGAAACAGGATTATTCAGTTTTCCCGTGGACCTCATGAATGCCATAGGCACACACTAGCATTCATTTTTTAAGGATTATTCCCCTCCTTAACCCCCCCTACCAGCCACAAATATCTCCCCTTAAATACACCTAAAGCAAACCGTTGCATCTGCATGTTGTTATCCTGACTGACAATTCATTATTATGTTATGGTGGTGTGGTTTGACTTTGGAATGGATACACAAACCACATTAAATTACATTATCTGTAATATGAATAATTAAAACTGCAAACATGCAACATTTCACAGATTTTTTTTTGTTGATTTGCTTTTAAGTGCCTAAGAGACCTCACCTACAGAGAACTGCCAGAGAGAAGGCAGCAAAAAGTAATGTGACCACAGCAACACGTGAGTCCTTCTGTCTCTTTCGATTCTGCAGCCAAGTGCCACTGGCATCTGACAGAGCTTGAAGATAGCCTTAGAGAAAGGTGCTGCCAAGAAAGTAGCCAGTGAGGAGGAGAAGAAGAAGCAGATTTCCCCCACAGGCATGCCACCAAAACCTTTTTCAGAGAATGTGTGCCTGTCACACAGTCCTCTGGCTAGCAAGCTAGGAGCAGCAGTCCTGCATACAACGGTACCCCTCAACCTAAAGCCATGTCTCTCAGCGAGGCAGCCACTGCAATCATGGGGACGAGCAGTGAATCTGAATTGGAGTTGTCTCAGCCACAAATTAGTATGCAATCCTCTGAGGAAACTAAGCAATGTAGACAGCAAGAGCTGCAGCCAGCAGTAGTAGATCTTCCTGAAGTAGAAGCGGAAGAAGAGGTTGAGCTTCCTGCTTAGCAAGATGTACCTCTTTTTGAACCATTGGATTCCCAATCTCCTGCACCAAAAAAAGGAAGGGTACTGCACAATGTTCTCCAAGCCCTCCTTCTGATGATCTGGATCTGGATTGGACCACAGCTGAGTCCAAGACCCGCCATGACAGACATGGGAAAAGGAAGGTTCCTGAAAGCCTTACAATGCTGGACGAGGATGAGGGCGAACCAGTCACTGCCATGAAAGCTGAATCAGAGGACACCAGAATTACCCCTCCTATTTCTGAGGGATGTAGCACTGGTACCACCAACACCACCACCAGTCTCCATATTTGTAAGACTCCTGCAGAGATCTGCATTCACTTCTACTTCAGTTGAAGTATGCAGCGCTGAGAGACATTCATTGACACACTCACCTACCCCCTGTTCTTTGGGTATTGTCAGTGGCAGCAGAGCCCCACTAAAAAGGTTCTCCTCCCCAGTTTGGGATCTCTTTACAGTTAGCAAGCAGGAGAATAACTTGCAATATGCTCCATTTGCCGCATGAGGGTTTGTCAAACTAAGGCTGGCTCACACTATCATACTTGAGGCCTATGACCCATATGAAAAAAATCACTCAAACCGGTGAGAGGAGCACCTTAAAAAATTGCTGTAGATGACAGTGTTGCTGAGAGAGGGGAATCAGCTCTGATCACAGTGGCAGGTGAAGGTGATGAGTAAGGAAAGGGTGACAGCTTTATGCAAAGCAGCCCTGTCTCCAGAAGTGCCCTGCCTCAGCAACATCGAAAGGGCACAAGAGTCAGCTAGAGACACCACAGCATACAGTGACTGCCCCAAGATACACATTGAGTCTACCACCTCCTAGTTCTCAGAAGTCACCTGCATCAGTGACACCAGGAAAAAAAAAATATCCAGGCTACTATTACAGGCATATTTAGGCAGGTGGGAGCCTTACTAACGAAACAACCGAATGGCACATTTGTACAATGGGAAGCTAGCAAGAATGTTAGTGCTGGACCTTCTCCCTTTGGTCTTTCATGGAAAGAGTGGGATTTTTAGAATTTGTGGCAGCCATCTGTCCGAAATGGAAGGCTCCCAGTCTGACCTATTGTGCCAAAGTTGCTGTTCCAGCACTCCATCATGATGTGCTGCAAATGGTTGGACAAGGTTTGCAGCAGAGCGCTGTTCACACTAACCACCTGATGACAGACATGTGGACCAGTTGTCAAGCAACTGATTACATGTGAATGACTTCACACTGGATCTCTTTTGTGGGGGTTAGGAAATAACAGTTCTCAGTGCCAAAGGAAATTTTAAGGACATTCGGAGGCGTAGAACAGTAGCCATGTTCACCATGAAGAAATCCCATAGGTTTTTGAAAGGCAGTGACCCAGAGTTTACAGTTGGATTTTTTGTCACAGTGGCTGTAATATAGTTAAGCCCATGGCAGATGGCAGCTATTTCAGTGGGTTGGTGTATTGCATCAAACTGATTGTTCAGGATTTTCTCAAGAAAGAAGACATAGGGCCTGATTTTCAATCTTGGCAGTATTACAGCAAAGCCGGGCCGATGGCAGAACTGAAAAGACCGTCAAGCCAACTGTGTTCTGCCCACCATATCTAGATGTTACAGTTCTGGAAGCAGATTGGCTGGTGACACATTTCTGAGGGAGGGAGACACCAGCGAATCCCATGGATTTTGTACAATGACAGGTGCTATGGAATAGAGGTAAGTGACGCACACACACTGTCCCTTAACCATATGTGTATCTCTGCACTGCACTCTACACAACACACCGCATACAAACAATAACCTTTTGCCATTCCAATACAACACCACCTGTACATGCTGAAAACATACATTGACCTACATCCATGCCACAACATACACACTGCACCCACACATGACACAACCACAACAACCAACATAGCTATACACTCAGCTACACAAAAACACCCACTCACAAGCACAGCTACATATAGCATGACAATGCCCACCACACATCAACAACACTCATCTGAATGTATCACATGGCAGCACAACACACACAACATCAGACTCACATACAAGTTGCACACATAAAGACACAACCACACCACCCACTCCAGCTTCCTCCACCTGAACCAGCCAATCTACACACACACTCACACACACACACGCATACAGACACACATACACAATAGATAACACAAACCTACCCATACAGGTCTACTTGCAATGCGCACACATGGACACTGTTGTCCAGTGTGAGTGTACTCTCATTATGGTACCAGCATTCATTTTGCAATGAATGATGAAACCGCAATGACAGTTGTATATGTGTGCAAAATGTGTTTTGTGCCAGTGTGTCTCCAGCCATGTGTGACACCATTGTCTACCCCACTTATGCATGTTACAGTAATTTTAAGAAATGACTGTGAAATGCATATGCCTGTAGTGGCCCTGACCTTCCGTGCAGTACCCAACCAACATACCCTGGCAATGCAACATTGCTACTGTCGAGTCAGGCAACAGGGGTTGTGTTTTCTCTGTGGGTTGGTGGCTGCAGTAACGGCAGGTGCTTTCCAGTCATGTCCAGTTGAAGACGTGGGTGGAATGGTGGAAAAAGGTGAGTTTTCACCTCTTCCCCCCAATCCACCAACTCAAACACGGCCACTTTTTTCTTGTTGGTAAGGCACATCCAAATCTGTATGGCAGGAAAGATGTCTGGGGTGCCGCCATCAGCCACTTTTCTCTCTCCCACCATTGATCCAGTGATGTTTCTTGGTGGAGACGGCAGTTCGAATGCAGGCTTTCTTCTGTGGGACTGCCAACATCTAAATACTGCTGGTGGACCATAGTGGAAGCAGATGGGTTTTCAGTTGAAAAGTCAACGGCAGGACTGTTATTGCCAAGATCTAAATCAGGTCCACAGTCAGCAACACACTGACCATCTGCAGAAAAATGTGCACTCATTTCAGCCATTCTTTTAATGCCTGAAAGCAGTTGAGGATCATTCAGGGTGCTAATAGAGTACCAGTTAAAGCCCTTATAAGGAGGGGCCAACACATTGGAACTCAAACTATAACATGTTGCAAGTCTATTGGAGCAGCACAGACCAAGCAATGACTATGTCATTTAAAGAGGAGGTGATACAATAGGGAGAGGCATGACCATGGATGCGAACAAATGGGGCCTAATCAAATGCCTGACACAGATGCTACGTCCTTATGAGAATTTCACACAGGAAGACAGGGAGGAGGACAGTAAGATGAGCCAAGCTATCCTATTGTTGCATCTACTACAGGACCAGTGAAAAAAGGATCTTCGGTGTGAACGGCAATAGAGAAGCACATGAGTTTGTTGAGAGCTTAATTCTTCACTTGGCTGTTAATCCAAGGCTGCAAAGAGACTATGGCCCTCATTATGAACATGGCAGTAAACACCTCACCGCTGGCGGTGGCGGTAACTACCGCCAACAGGCTGGCGGTCCGGACCTCCAAATAATGAAGCACATGAGAAACAGGCATCGGGCCATCCACCGACTGCCATCTTTGTACTCCCGACGAGGACAGAGGAGGCCGCCCATAGGCCAGCGGAAAGGCCCTACCCACCCACCAAAGGCAAAGTGTGGCAGAAACAAACAATATAAAAGGAAACACTCACCAGAGGCACACAGAAAACGCAGACACAGGCATGGAGCAAGAGTTGGAAATAATGCCAATGCTGTTCATTGCCATATTCCTCCAGGACCGTGACCGACGACGAAGATAACAACAGTAAGTACCGCAGCCTAGTACACATGGGACGAAAGGACACAGTTACACCACCACCCCACCCACCCTGTAACGCACTCCCAACCCCTCCCACATCCCAAGCCAAACATACCATAACAAAATGTACTCACCAGACACAAGCCAATAAGGACCTGCACCAAAGAACACACATATGCACACCACACTACTACAGTGAAACGTGAACAACGTCACTATATTGTGCCTACATGGGCATGGAAATGTATTTTACAAATTAAAAATAATGTCCAAATAAGGCCATTGGCCAGTTTATCTGTAAGTCCCTGAAGGGCCAATACAGCCCAAACTTGACTCCCACGAGTGCAAAGGGTACTCCACTGGAAAGGGGCATCTGCATGGCAGCCAGTCACCTCAGGGAACAGGGGCAGGAGGAGGCGCGGCTGGGGACTTACGTCTGGAAGGGGGGGGCTTGGGCTTAGGAGCTGGTGGGGGTGGGGACTTTCATCTGAAAGGAGGGGGAGTGGGCTTGGACCAGGGTTTGGCAGAGGGACCAGGGGCAACATGGGCTTCTTCCTCCCTGGGGAAGGGGCTTGGGAATGGGAAGGTTGGACTGGGGCGGACTTGGACGAGGAAGGAGTGGACTGGGCAAGGACATGGGCATGTTTAGGTACAAGACAGAGTGGGCCAGTGGGTTCAAACAGGTCAACACGGGAAAGGAAAAGCTTCTTAGGTGCAGTTCGAGTGAATTTGGAGGCAGGCCTGGGAGTGGAGGATGAGGGAGTGCTCGCATCAGATGTAGGTGTGCCGGACGTGGATGCAGGTGCCTGTAAAGTATGCTTATGTGTGGTGGATGTGTGTGGATGTGTGCGAATGTCTGAGTGTTTTGAGAGGAGGTGGGGTGGACACAGTGGGAGGAGACAGGCTGCCAGTGTACATGGATGTTGTCTGGGTGTCTGCAGGTCTGGTGAGTGTGCAGCAAGTGTTTGTCAATGTAGTTGTGATGAGTGCAAGTGTGGTGTCTGGGATGTCAGATGTTGTGGTGACTGCATGAATGGGGGCAGCAGCAGTGACTGAGGGTGCAGTGCACGTGGGTGTGCATGGTAAGGTGTGAGACAAGGTGGTGGGGGAGGTCGACAAACTGGGGGAAGTGGATGTTGTTGTGTGTGCTTTTCTATGTTGGGTGTGTGCCTGCCTGTGGTGGGAAGTGTGGTGCTTGTGTTTGTGTGTTTCTTGTATGTTGATCTGTGTGCATGGCTCTCTGTATGTGTGTTTGGGATAGGTAAAGGGAGTGGGGTGCTGGTAGGGGTAGAGGTGGTGGGAGGGGGGCCGGAAAGACCACGGACACTGGCTGCTGTCAAAGAGGAGGCCAGAGTCTGAAAAGAATTCTTTAGGCCGGACATGGCATAGTGAATGCCCTCCAGGCATGCATTGCATTGCTGCATCTGGGATGTTAGCCCCTGGATGGCATTCACAATGGTTGTCTGCCCTACGGAGATGGTCCTCAGGAGGTCAATAGCCTCCTCCGTGAGGGCAGAAGGGCTGACTGGGACAGGAGATGAGTTGCCTGGTGCGAAGGAGATGCCCACCCTCCTGGGTGAGCGGGCACGGGCAACTCGGTGGGGAGCAACTGGGAGGGTAGTGATGGTTTGGGAGCTGGCGGAAGATGGCAAAAAATGTGTGGGCCCAGTAGGGTCCGCCACCACCAGGGAGCTGCCATCGGAGGAGGTATCAGAGTCACCATCTCCAGTGGTAGTTGCCTTCCCTGTGATAATCCCCTCGCCCTTCAACACACTTGTCCCCTTGGTGTAGCCCGACTCTGCCTCCTTGGAACCGTGGGCTGCTGCATCCCCACTTGCTGGTGCCTCAGCTCCCTCGCCAGATGATGCTAATGTACCCAGGGACACAAGAACACAGGGGTGGGGAGACAAAACAAGGGAGAACATTGTCAAATCCTGAATATGTGTACATGTTAGGTCACACACACTCCCATCCAGGTCACGCGCTTACACTCAGCACAGACAACATATGTAATGACTGTGCCCATGACTAGTGGACATGATTCCAATATACACCACATAACCCTCATAGAACACAAACCTGATACACTGTGTGGAGTACACCCATGAGAGACCATGTCCAGCCAATGCACCTACAAGTCCATAAGGCCACAATGAATACCAGATGCCACTAGGGGACCCCTCATTGGCCTATAGACTGACCCAAAACTAGCCCTTCCACCATCCCAAGGACTTGGAGGTGGCAGGACTGCAGGAACACGCTTGTCCAAGTGCCTGGCACTACAATGTATACATACTACAGCACTAACATACATCCATCAAAGCGGTATCACAACAATGTTGGTACTTACCCCCTTGTGGCTGCTGTGCTGCCTTCAAGCACCCATCCAGATCTGGATAGGCCACTGCCAGTATACGGACCATTAGAGGGTCAGGGTCTGACAGGGACCCCTTCCTCGTTGGGAGGCCTTCCCCAGCTGGGCATCTCCGGTCTTCCTGGCCCAGCTCCTCAGGTCCTTCCACAGCTTCCTGCAGTGGGTGCTCCACCGGTTGTATACCCCCAGGATCTGCACTTCCTTGGCGATGGCATGCCGCAGGCCTTTCTCTTGATAGGCGCTGACCTGCATGGGACCAACAGAGCAAAGAAACAGACGTCAGTATTTGTGCACCAAATACAATTGCCATGTCATTCCATTTTGAACGGTCATTGTTTTGCAACTCACAGGCAGGACGTGCCAGACAATCTACGGCTAGCCAGTCACATATCGGACACACATGCATACAGGTATCCACCACAATCATACACATCTAAGCATGACAGATGCCAACTCACCTGCTCCTCTCTTCGCCCATACAACTTCGCATACAGGGGTAGAACCCCATCCACCAGGTTCTCCAGCTCCTTTGCGATGAAGGACGGGCCCCGTTCCCCTGTAACTCGCGCCATCTCATGGACCAGAGTCAGGACTCAGCAGCACATGCAGTGGAGTACTACCCTTCATGGGAATCAGGAGTCAGGTGTCAAGGGTCTGACAAAATGGCGTAGGCACCGCGGCGGCGTGCTCCGTCACCTCCGACGGTGATCATGACTGGCCCAGGATCCCCAATGACAGCCATGTAATCCAATGATCAGGTGCACAGCGATGAACACCGCCTTCTCCGCCATGACGACTAACGCCAGCGGAATGAAGTCAATTTCACTCTATCATACTGGATGGCAGGAGGCTGCCATTTTGCTACCACCATGTCACCATAGCCTGGCCAGGGTCATCATCCAGGGCCCCAATCTCTCCCTCCTTCGTCGCTTGGTGACATGAAACTACAATCCTCAAATGTACCCATCTTTGGAAGTGTGTCCACACTGTGATGCCATTATGACAGAGTTAACCTAGCCCATATTTGCCTGACGGTGTACCTCATACTTTCAACTTGAGTGTGTTACCTACGTGTCGCATACAGTGACATCATGGGATGCAAGTGTAAGTTGACATTCAGAATATTTTTCTTTACTCCCCCATAGGTAGGAGCGCCCCATCTGTATACAGACCCCTGGTAGATCAGGAAACTATGGAGGAATGCCAAATCATTATTACCTACAGACTCAATGGAGCTACAATTCATGACCTCTGTGCATTAATATATCCTGTTCTTAAGCCGGCCAATCAAAATCAGCATGCCATCCCTACAACTGTGCAAGTGCTATCTGTGCTCCATTTTTTGGCTACAGGCTCATTTTAGGTGACAGTGGGCATGGGTGCTGGGATCTCACAGCCATTGTTCAGCCTCATCCTGTCCAAATTCCTGGATGCATTTGTTCAACACTTGCAAACATATGTCCAGTTTCCCCAAAAAGGATGCACTTCCCGCCATCAAATCTAGTTTTTATGCCTTTGCAGCAGGCCTCCATCTCTCTGGGGGATCCCTGTGCTCTGTCCCTGACAAGGTGTGTAAGATAGTGGTGGCCCGCTGCATGATTCACAAAGTGGCTGTGAGGAAAGCTATCCCCCTTCTGGAAGAGGAGGGTGCTGTCCAACCAGCTCTGCAACCCCAGATAGGGGATGAGAGTGATGGTGAGGAAGAAGAGGGGAAGATCTCAACTTCAGGACACAGCTAATCTGCCTATACTTCCAGAGACTTTCAGGTACTGTTCAATGACGCTGATGTCTTCACTACATAGTTTCAGTCTGACTCATGCCATAGGTACTGTGGTGTCAGTGACAATGCTAAATCATGATTGAAGTGGCAGGTGCCAGGGAACCCAATTTTATGTATATTGTGACACAGTTCAGACACTACAGTGTGCTGGATGCCCTTTTGCAATAAATGTGGGATTATGATGGTAACTGGCTAATGCATTCACATTCACAATTCATCTCTCATATTGATTAAGGACATATAGGCCCTCATTACAACTCTGGCGGTAAGTGACGCCTACCGCCATGCTGACTGCTGCCAACATACCGTGACCGCAGCGGTATACCGCTACGGGTATTATGACCCACACAGAGAATCTGCCACTGTACAGACACGCACACAAGTCCGCCAGACCAAAGGTCATTGATAAACTGGCGATACCAAAACCCACACCATTGCGGCAACAGAAATACGCCCACAGCATCATGACCCACGAATCACCTCAGCGGTCATTCAACCGCGGTAAACCATTGGCGGTACACACCGCTGTGCCCAAAATACACACCCACATACAAAACAACACCACATTGGACAATTCAAAATACACACACCTGACACACATACACAAAACACACCCACACACCCACACCAGTATAAAACACACACTCACACTACCCACAACTCCTTACGACCCAAACATTTTTGGCAAGTGAGACAGAGACAAGCGAGGAGCACCCACTGAATCAGAGCCACAAAACACCATCACCCATACACCATCCATGCACCTCACAGCGCACACACCAACACATCACCCCACACACCCTCACACATACCACTCACACAACACCCATGGCACCACAAAGATACCCCAGGTTCTCAGAGGACGAGCTAAGGGTCATTATGGAGGAAATCATCAGGAAAATGGAGCTATGGCGGAGAGTCCTTGACAGGGTCAATGCCGTGGGACAGCACCCCAGAACAAGGGATGACATCAGGAAGAGGTGGAACAAACTATGGGGGAAGGTGCGTTCCATGGTAGCAAGACACCAGGTAGCTGTACAGAGGACTGGCGGTGGACCCCCATCTCCTCCCCCACAACTAACAACATGGGAGAAGCAAGTCTTGGCGATCATACTTCCTGAGGGCCTCACAGGAGTAGCAGGAGGACTGGACTCTGGTAAGTCAAATCTTTACTACTTTATCCACCACCCTACCTGCATGCCATCACATACCCCCACCCTTACCTTCACTCCCATCACTCCATCACCTCACATATACCTCACCATCACAATCCACCCATCCCGATACCAAGCCCTGCATGCAACACCAATGCATGCACCCCCATCACAGACCTGCATAGACACCCATCATCAAAGCACGTACACTAGTGACAATTACTTAGCCAAACCAAGAACAACTCACACAAGCCAAAGCTGCCTTGCTAATAACAACCATAGAGGGAAACATATCCATGCACAAGATGGCACATGCCAATACAATAACACTGCATTTACATCCCTACAGGACCCCACTCGACGTCACGGGAGAGAAGGTGCCAGCCACATCCAGTCCCCCCCTGAAGAGGCCCACAGTGATGACAGCAGATCTGCACCCCTGGATCACGATGACCAAACTGGTCCATCAGGGACCTCTGGACAGTCGCTTACCCAGCTACAGTCCCAACCCACCACAGAGCCTACCCCCTCAGGAAACACCAGCACAGCACCTACCCAGCGGGCCCATCCCTCTGTCCCCAGGACACGTCAATCAGCAGTGTATCCACCACTACAGGGACCCCAGGCCACCCCACAAACACAAGACGAGCAGGGACCTGGGGTCAGTGGCGGTGGGCACACGGTTCAGGGGACAGAGGCACAGGACAACAGGGAAGCTGGGAGGACTGCTGTGCGACAGGGGGAGGACATGCCCAGGGAACCGACTCTCCACAAGGCACTTACCAACATCCTGGGAGCATACCACCATTCCCCAGAGACCATGGGCCAGATACTGGCCAAGCTGCAGGAGACCCAGCGGCTGCAGGAGGGAGAGTACCTGGGGATCAGGGAGGACCTGAGGGACATTCACACCACCCTGGTCATCATTGCAGGGGTGCTGGCAGACATGGCCAACACCATGAAGGAGGCAGTGGCACACCAAAGGGCCCCTGACACTACCCTGACACTATCCAAACCGAAGAACCGAAGAACAGCCCTCCACCTCTGCCGGCGCTAGTGGACAGGAGGCCCCACCACAGGAACAAAGAGGCCACCAGCACCCCACCCCCTGCAGAAGGAGAACCACCCCACAAACGGTCCCTGCGATCCAGGCAGAAGCCAGAGAACATTGCCAAGAGCCCCGCCAGAAATAAGACTTTCCTGATTGTCACCCTCTGTCCCACTCTGTCACCCTGTCCACCTTGAGCTGCCATTGCTCCACTTCCTATGCCCCCTTGGACAATGCACCTGGGATACAAATAGAATGGACTGTACCCTGGACTTTCCTCCATCAGCAACCAAGCCCATTTCAATACCCCCTACACTTATTAGCACATAAATAAACACCCTTGGAACAAATTCAAGTATTGAGTCTGTGAATTCTATGACAAATGTATTACCTTCACAAACTGTAAACATTGCAAATCAAATGTACTGTAATATTTACATAGGTATGACCTGCAGTGGACAGCAGTAAACACACCAGGAGCCAGAGTGGGGCACAGAGATCTGAAAATAGAGATGCCAAAGGGTACAGTAAGTGGCCACAGAAATAGGGAAATCAGGCTGCCATGTTTAATGTAAAAAAAAAACTGCAATGGAAGGTGAAGTTACAGTGTATTACCTGTGTGTCACTAGAAGAACTGTTGAATGAGTGTACTTCTGTTGTCCACATCTTCTTCCTCTGCTTCCTCTTCGTCACTGTCCACAGGTTCTACCGCTGCCACACGACCATCACCAGGCTCATCCTCCTGCAGAAAATGCACCTGGCGTCTCAAGGTCAGATTGTTCAACATGTAACATGCAACGATGATCTGGCACACCTTCTTGGGTGAGTAGTACAGGGATCCACCTGTCAGATGGAGGCACCGGAATCTGGCCTTCAGGAGGCCAAAGGTTCTCTCAATGATCCTCCTTGTTCGCCCATGTGCCTCATTGAAACGTTCCTCTGCCCTTGTCCTGGCTTTCCTCACTGGGGTCAGTAGCCATGAGAGGTTGGGATAACCAGAGTCACCTGCAAATATTCAAGGGATACCTGTTAGCCACACACTCACCCTTAGGGCCAAACCCACACCCATATACCTACATCAACTGGGTGGGGACCATGGGCTCACCTATTAGCCACACCCTGCGCCTCTGGAGTTGAGACATCACATATGGAATGCTGCTATTCCTCATGATAAATGCATCATGCACAGAGCCAGGATGCTTTGCATTGACATGGGAGATGTACTGGTCTGCCAAACACACCATCTGCACATTCAGAGAGTGGAAGCTTTTCCTATTTCTGAACACTTGTTCATTTCTCCGTGGGGGGGGGGACAAATGCAATATGTGTACCATCAATGGCAACAATGGTGTTGGGGATATGTCAGGCGAAGAAGGTGGCGGATGCCAGAGAGTGCTTGCACATCTGCAAAGCATATGTCAATAGTGAAATCCGAGCGAAGTCATAAAATTTTAACAATATGGTGTTGGGTGCCGGGCTAGCCCTAACACCTGGCACCACAGGTGTCGCAGGACCACACACTGAAGAGTGGGTGGTTGCCTAAATATTGAAAGACTGCATTGTACAAAATGACCATGTGTCCAGAGCAGCCAGATGGTGATAAATGGTCAGAGTTACTATAGGATGTTCGAATGTAACAATAAGTGTTTCGTCTTCAAGACTTTGTCAAGGCTTCAGATGTATATAAAACATTCTATGTAAACACGAAAGGTACATAGATCAAGCTGCTGGTAGTCATGAGTCCTTGGGAGAAATCAAATAGTATAGGCAAATGATGGCCATGATAAGCCTCAAGTATTTGTGGAGCAAATAAACCCGTGCCGTGCGCATCAGGGTTTTGGCAGAGTGTTTGATCTGTTCAGCAGCTTGATCTATGTACCTTTTGTGTTTACATATAATGTTTTATATACATCTGAAGCCTTGACAAAGTCTTGAAGATGAAACACGTGTTGGTTGTTTTGCTGTATGGACTTATTGTTACATTCAAACATCCTATTGTAACTCTGACCATTTATCACCATCTGGCTGCTCTGGACACATGGTCATTTTGTACAACGCAGTCTTTTGATTGAGATTTCTACTTTCTACCTGCACTTATAATAAATATCTACACATCATCTTACAAGAACGAACTTTCTATTTATTCCTGAACATTATCAGGATTAGGATTCATGCTATTGGTGTGCCCTGGCCACTCTTCTTTCGATGTTGGGGATATGTCCCAGTGCATAAAAGTCAGCATTTATTGTGGCCAAATCCTCCAACTGGGGGAATACGATGTAGCTGCGCATGTGTTTCAGCAGGGCAGACACCACTCTGGTCAGCACGTTTGAGAATATTGGCTGATGCCATGGCCACTGTCGCTTGGAAGGAACCACTTGCCAGGAAATGGAGCACTGACAGGACCTGCACTAGAGGGGGGATACCTGTGGGGTGGCGGATAGCTGAAATCAGGTCTGGCTCCAATTGGGCACACATCTCTTGGATTGTGATCCTATCAAGTCTGTAGGTCAGGATAATGTGCCTGTCTTCCATTGTCGCCAGGTCCACCAGGGTCTGTATACGGGGGATGTCTCCATCTCCTATTCATCCTCAGCGGTTGTACTCTAGGGTAAAAATGGTGAGCAGAGGGTCATTTTCACACATATGTCAATATTATTATGCATTTCTTCATTTACAGAAACAGTATGTGAACTCAAGAGTTAGTTGATGTGCCAATGTCTGCTGTGACACAGTTAGGTGCCATGGCCTGTGCCCCGATGAAATGGCAGCTGCCTGACCTGTGAGGAGGGACAAGAGGAAATGAGGTAATTCCACTGGCATTGTGCGCCGTTGCGGTCGATGACCGCCACGCAACATCGCATTGGTTATCATTGGGCCCTATGGGTTCCAGGAGCCAATGGCGATGTACACCGCCGCAGACGTGACCGCCATTTTCTATCTGTTCACTCACTTGCTACCTGACCTTCAACAGGAGAGGAGCTACACTGCAAGTGCTGCTGTGACCTGTGTCTGGAAGCGACAATGGCTCGAGTAGCTGGGGAAAGGGCCCCGCCTTCACTTCGGAGGAGTTGGAGAGACTGGTGGATGGGGTCCTACCCCAGTGCACTTTACTCTATGGTCCTCCAGAGAAACAAGTGAGTACACTGTGAGCATGATGCGTGGCCCATGAATGTATGGATTGCTGTGTGTGTAAGCCCTGTGTAGGGGGGGATCTGAGGGGTCCTGGGCAGTGCTGCAAGTATGGTGGGGAATGTATGTGTGTAAGGGGATGGGAGGGATATGGTGGGCCATGAGTATGACAGTCCGGACGGTATGACTAATCCCTTTTCTGCTGTATTTTTTCTGCAGGTCAGCGCCTATCAGAAAAAGGGTATTTGCCGTGCCATCGCCAATGAGGTGCGGACCCTGGAGGTATTTGACAGGCGGAGCACCCACTGCCGCAAACGGTGGGAGGACCTGCGCCGCTGGGCAAGGAAGACGGCGGAGGCCCAGCTGGAGCTGGCCTCCCAACGAGGAAGGGGTGCCCATCGTACCCTGACCCCCTGATGTTCTGCATCCTGGTGCTGGCCTATCCGGAGTTGGATGGGAACTTGAAGGCATCACAGCAGCCACAAGGCTGTGAGTACAGAATCTGAATCATGACTTTTCACGCAATAAGGTTTTACCTGGGTGGGGGATGTGGGCTGTGGGTGCCCCAAGGCCAGGGCGAACATGGCAGGGTATGTTCAATGATGGGTAAGATCAGATGCACTCCAACCCCAATAGTGTTAGTGGGCATCTACTACTGGGCAGGGTCCTGTGGGTTTCAGGTGTGCAGCTAATGGCATTAGGCATTGTACCCCATGGGCTGGTGACTTACATTGTAACTGTTAGTGTATGGCCTAGTGCATAGGGCTTTTCCCTGTGTGTTGTGTACTCCAACGGTAGTGTTGTTGCTGGCATTAACCAAATGTATCCTCTGTCTCTCCCCCTTCTTGTTTTGTCACCCTGACCTTGTGTGCATTAGCATCATCTGACGGAGGAACAGAGGCACTGGCAACAAAGGGAGCTGTATCCCACATGGGCCTGGAGGCCGAATCCGCCAACGGTGAGGGCACCAGTGGGACGGGGGGCGAGGGGAGCACCACGACGGAGACAGGAGGGGACACTACCGACAGCGACTCCTCCTCCGATAGAAGCTTCCTGGCGGTGGCGGACACCTCTGTGCCCACCCGAACAACAAGTACAGTCGCCACCCCCTGTACCAGCACCGCCCTCCCAGCAGCCCCTCAGCGTGTTTCCCGTGCCCCCTCACCCAGGAGGGTGGGCATCTCCTTCGCCCCAGGCACCCCAGGCCCTACCCAAGTCAGCCCTGCTGCACTCAGTGAGGAGGCTATTGACCTCCTGAGATCCCTCTCTGTTGGGCAGTCAACCATACTGAATGCCATCCAGGGTGTAGCAGGGCATTTGCAACAAACAAATGCATACCTGGAGGGCATTCACTCTGGCGTCTCTGCCCAACAGAGAGCATTCCAGGTTCTGGCCTCCGCACTGATGCCAGCTATTGTCCCTGTCTCCAGCCTCCCCCTCCAACTTTCTCTACCCAGTCCCAATCCCCTTAACCCCAGCCTATCCCAAGCACACCTTCAGGCCAGCAATCAACCAAATCAACACACAGAAGTGGCTCAGGCAAACACAAGCACCACACTTCATTTCACAGGCACTCACACAAGCACCATCCCCATGCAGACACACCAACATCCACTGCCTCCACTGTGTCCCCCTCCTCCTCCTCGTCCAACCCCTCCCAATAGCGTCTCCACTCATACCTGCATGCACTACATCCTCATCCACTACCTCCTCACCAGCACGCCTATCACTACACGCCCTTCACTGGCAGTCACCACCCCCACATCCATGCACACGTCCCCTGTGTCCTCTCCCACTATGTCTGTGACCCCTCCTCCCAAAGTACACAAATGCAAGCTCACACACACCAACAGGCATCCACCTCACAACAGCATCCAGCCCATGCACCTGCACCTGCACCCAAACACAGTAGACTGACACCTCCTACAACCACTCCCTCTTCCTCCACTCCCAAACCTTCACCCTCTTCTTGCCCCAATGTCCCTAAGAAGCTTTTCCTCACCACCATTGACCTATTCCCTACCCCTCCCACCCCACCAGTCCTTCACCTCAGGCCAGGGTGGCCAGAACCCAGCCCAGCACCTCAGCCACCCAGTCCACGGCCACTGTGGTTTCTGCAGCTGTGAGAGGCTCCAAGGAGGCACCAGTCAGCCCAGCCAGTGTGCCAGCAACACCTGCGAAGGCCAAGAAGTGTCCGCCGCCTGGCAATGACAAGAAGGGGACAGCAGCCAGCAAGGGGCAGGAGGCACAACCAGCCAGCAAGGCCAAGTCAAAGACTCCAGCTGGAAGAAGCAAGGAGGCACCACCATCTGCCAAGGGCAGGAAGGGGCACAGAACACCAGCCATGGCACTTCAGCCGTCTGAGGCTGCAGATGAAGGCCTGGAGGCTACCACCACAACTGCCAGCACCGCCACCTGCAGCACGGACAGCACCTGCACCGCGGCAAGCACCACCACCTGCCCCACTGCCAGCAGCACCACTTCCAGCAGCAGCAGCCCCAGTGGGCAGCCATCCGAGGCTGCAGGTGAAGGCCTGGTGGCTACCACCACAACTGCCAGCACTGCCACCTGCACCGCGGCAAGCACTGCCACCTGTACCGTGGCATGCACCACCACCTGCCCCACTGCCAGCAGCAGCATCCCCAGTGGGCAGCTGTCCGAGGCTGCAGGTGAAAGCCTGGAGGCTACCACCACCACTGCCTGCACCGCCACCTGCAGCGCAACTGGCATACACTGAGCAGCTGTCACTGCCAGAGAACAATGTGTAGTGGTGACTACATGGGCTGCAGTGCGTCCTGGTCCCTGCAAAAGCTGTTGTTGTGACACCCAGGTGAGAGACTGTGACCTTGCACTCCAAAACATGTGCATCACAGGGCGTAATGCCCCCTCCAGAACCAGTGGAAGAAGGCATCCACTCAGCCCCTCCACTGTGGCCTTGCACTCCCCAGGACCAAGTTGTGGGCAAACCACCCACTTGAGAGACTGTGGCCTTGCACTCCCCAGGACCAAGCAGTGGGCATGGAGCCCCCTCCAGGAGCAGTGGCGCTGTACCATCTTCCACCTGAGCTGCCCCCATTCCCTGTCCCCCTGAGGTGCCTGTGTGTTTTCGACCTGATTCCCCTGCAGTGTTCTCTCGGTATTGAGGCAGGAGCCAAGTGTGGCCTTGGCCTATGTGTTTTGGCCCAGTGGGCCACGGACAATTTTTGAGTGGGCATTGTCCCTCTTTTTGTATATATTGTATATATTGTACATACTGTTTTTTCTTTATGAACGGATTTCTTAAAATTACTAATATTACACTCATTTTACTTCATTCCTTTTGTCCTTGCGTTATTCCAGATGGTTACGGGGTGTATATGTAATGTTGTTCTATGTGTTTTTGTGTATAGTGTTGGGAGTGAGGGTGCAGGTGGGGTTGTTGCGTGTGTGTGTCACTCTCTTTTTCCTCCCCTCTCCCCTGTATGCTAGGTGCAGTACTCACCGTGGTCGTTGTCGCCGGTGTTCATGTTCCTGATGTATGAGAAGATATACCAGCATGGGGAACACCTGCAGCTCGGGCTCCATGGCGTCCTGGTTCTCCCTTGAGTGTCGAAAGGTGAGTTATTTCCCTTCTGTGTTCTGTTTCCGCCATGCTTCTGATGGCGTTGGTACCGCCCCGGAAAAGCTGGAGAATGGGTGGGTTGAAATGCAGTGGGCGGTACATTGTCTTCCGCCTGGCTGTTGGCGGTTACCGCCGTGGCGGTCAGAGTGTTAAAGTGGCTGTATCTGTTGGCGGTTTCCGCCGTGGACATTATTCAATTTTTATTACATCCGGCCTGTTGGTGGTATTACCGCCGCTTTATCACCGACCACCAGGGTTGTAATGAGGGCCATAATTTGAGTGCACAGGTGTTTTTATTCAATGGCAATATATACATAAGTGTTGGGACAGAGAAAGGGAGTGGGCACATGGTGAACAGCATACTCGGTACATATGCTCACCTGTTGGTTGCACTGAAGTATAATCCATGAGGCCGTTGGAAGATGGAAGATGGTGTGATGGCAGTGGCATGTCAACAAGGTAGCTCAGTGGCACACAAGGCAGACAGTTCAAGGCAGAGTCACTTTCTGGCACTGGGCTTAGTCTTGTCTGGTGTTTCAGTGGCATAATTGGGTCTGAGGCCATGTTTGCAAAGGTGCAGCTGGGATGCATGGGTAGGGGTGCTGATGTCCTGTGAGTCCTCGGGCAGTGCCACCAGTCCAGTGGATGCTGCAGATGTAGATGGCAGGGCAGTGTCCTGGCTAGTGGTAGGGTCCTGCTGGTGGGGGGTACTGGCACTGCAGCACCCCTGCAATGGAGGCCATGGTGGCATTGAGCTATTTCCATTGCTCCATGGCCTCCTTGTGGTGTGCTACATGCAGCCTATGAATCTGCTCCAAGGTGGCCAGGATCTGTCCCATCGTGTCCTTGGTATGGTGGTATGCTGCCAGGACCTCGGATATCACCTCCTGACCTGCTGCATCCATCCTTTGGCCACATTCCTGGCTCCACTGATCCCCTACCACTGGGCCTAGCCCCCTGTGCCTGTGTCATCTGCAGAGGTCTGGCAGTCCCACTTGCACTGGGCCCTTCGTCATCCTACCTGTTGGTGGGTGGAGACTCTAGCCTCTGTACATGTGGGCCACCAGTCCATGGCTGGGAGACATTGGTGTTGGCTAGTTTGGCCAGAGCTGATGATGGTGGCTGGGTGGTAGGGGTGTCAGTTGTATCCTGGGTGGGGCTGCTGGAGGGTGACAGTCCAGGATTGTGTGATGGGCCAGGGAGTTCCTCTATTTCAAGGCATCCATCTACACTCTCCTGAGTGGGGCCTCTGTCTTCAGGTGGGGCGCTGGCACTCATTGACGTCTACATCCCAGTGGCATGGGTGGTGGTGCTTGTGTGTGGGGGAATAGACAGGTGGGTGTCAGGTACTTTATCGGCAATTGCAGCGCTGCTCTGCATTATTTAATGGTTATATTCCTCTGTTGTGGCATGCAAGGTCCCTTCGTGTAAAATTGGTTGCATTTTAAGTGGGGGGTGGAGGTGCATTGTGGGTGCTGTAGTACCACTAGAGAATCTATGCAGGGGTAGCTTACTGTGCCCAGGGGGCTGGATGGTGTTCTGTTTGTGAGATTGTGGGCATGCAGGGAAGTTAGATGTGACTGTTGGGAAGTGGGTAGGGGATGGGGTCCTGGTGGTAGTGAGTGGGGTGGGTGATACATGCATTACAGGTGCAGTGACTGTTAAGGTATTGTAGTTGACTTACCCGAGTCCAGTTCTCTAGTGAGTCCGGTGAGACCCTCCGGGTGCAGGATATCCAGGACCTTTTCCTTCCAGTCGGTGTATTCGGAGGGTGTAGGTGGGGGACCACCACCAGTCTTTTGTACGTGCCTGGATGCCATTGACCGGACCTTCCCGCGTAGGTCGTTCCCTTCCAAATGTCATCCCTTTTGCATGGATGGTTTCCCACTGCGTTGACCTTGTTTACAATCCTCTGCCATAGCTCCATCTTCCTGCCCACGGGTGTCTGCTGCACCTGTGCCCCGAATAGTTGTGGCTCGACCCTGAGTATTTCATCCACCATGGTCCTTAGCTCCCTGTCTGTGAGGCGGGGGTGCTTAGGGGATGCCATGGTGTGTGTTGTGGGTGGTGTGTTGTAGGTGTATTGGTGAGGGTGCTGTTGTGTCGTTGGGTGTGTGGCTTGTGATGGTGTTTGGGGTATGTATGTGTTTTGATGGTGTGTTTGTGTGTGTGACTTATGTGATGGTTCGTTCAGTGTATGCGTGTTATGTTGTCAATATCTGTCTTGCTATTGTGATGCAAAGGATTGTGGTGTGTGTATGTGAGTGTTTTATAGTGTTGTGGATGTGTGTCAGGTGTGTGGCTTTCAAACTTGTCAATGGGTGCATTTGTTGTCGGTGGATCCCATTGCTAGCCGTGGCAGTCCGTACCACCAATGGTCATTCAGCATTCACTATCCTCCATGCTGATTTGTGCATCATTATTTGGTGGGCGGAGGATTTGTCTGCATAGCGGTGATGAGGTGGGGTGTACTGCCTTTCCACCGTCGTAGGCCCTGGCGGTGGGTGGAGGTTGCAGGATTTTTGGAGGTTTGACTTTTTGGCATCATTATTCGGCGGTGTGCAGTCTACCGCCACTGGCAGTCTTCTGTTCACCGTCACCACAGTGGTAGGCGGTGTTTACCTCCATGTTTATACTGACCACCATTATGTCTTCCAAAGAGCACATCTGTGCCACAATACCTGATCAACGGTATGAAAAATACTAGCCACTTTCATTCCTTTTCCAAAAGGGGATGTTTCACTGTACAAGATGTAGATTGTTAAGCAAGCGAGAGACCTGGAAGATGAATGGCTGGAAGTTATAGTCCAGGCAAAAGTTCTGGCATGCAGCCTTCAACCTCCAGAAAGGATAGTGCTATTGTCTCACAGCAGCCAACACCACAAACAAGAACACTGGCAACAACAGAAACAGATGAATTGAACCCAACTTCTCTAATGGCTTGGTTTCAAGAGGCAGGGCTTAAGTCAAGTGCTGATGCAAAGACAAAAGAGGTTGAGCAAGTGGCATACCAATGACCATTCAGAGGATGTTTCAGGACTATCTGGATGACCCAAAAGAGGTCTATGTGGATCAAAATTGGTCTATTGTTATGGGAAGATGTGCCAATGGCCAGAGCTCTGCAGGCTGGCTATAAAGTATCTGGCTTATCGGGGAGTCAGTGTGTCTGCTGAGCATGTCTTGAGTGCAGCTGGGGCAGTTGTTAAAGTCAGAAGGACCAATCTCTTTCCTCAAAATGTGGAGAGATTGACCATGATTAAAATGAGCCAACCGTTCATACAGCACAATTGCACTGTACTTGAAAGACCACAGGATGAGCAGGAGGGGGTGAGGACGATTGGTCAGACTCAAGTGCCTTAGCTGACCAACTTCTAAGTGAACCCCTGAGTTTAAGGACAATCTGTGCTTCCTCCACTGAGTAGGCCACGATAGAACCTTCAAATTATCGAGCTGCTTTGCAAAAAGAAATTGACATAGCTAGAGGAACATTGTATATTTGTTTGTTCCTGACTTATGCAGCCCCACCGTTTTAGGAACATGTGTGGCCAGATTAGAGTTGGACCAGGGTGCAGGGAAGAGGCCTCCCCATTCCCTTCAAGGATATTGGAGACAATGACTGCCTCTGTTCAATGCCCCCTTGTGTTTTTTTTTACATTCCCCACCAGGGCTGCCCCAGTAAAGATCATTTGATTTACAAGACTGCCAAATTTCCAATGTAGTGCTCCTATTAAAAGAGGAGATACAATTATGTACCCCCGTGATTGGAATGGAACAGGTAACTATTGCCACAATGAGTGATGTATTCTTGAGTGATTGTGAGTAATGATTGATGATTCACATGGTGGCAGACAGTGAAGGAGGTTGTTCAACTAATTTGTAAACTTGATTGGCAATGTTTGGTGCCTGATGGGTGATTTTGCCTGAAGGTTATTGGCCCTTTCGCAATTAGGTAGATTTACTTGCAGGGTCCACTCCTTGCTATGCTTTTTTCTGGTTCTTCAGAGACCAGACCAGTCAGTTTAGTTAACAAATACAAATCTATACAACATGTTCAAATTCTTTTGCTCCTTTTGTTCATCAACAACAGTGCACTAAAGATCTATCTCTTTCAATCTCATTTGTGCCAGGAGTCAGACTGATTCATTACTCAGAGTCAGGACAAGTTAGGATAGGACTACCTCAACAGCCAGAAGAAGGAAATTATCTACTTCAAAGGGAAACCTAGCTGACATGATGATGACTCTAACAGGCCTACTCAGCCCTGTGGTCTAGAGAGAGGTGCATTGATTTAGGAAATGCTGAGTAGTGTGCTGGCTCAAATACATGCCAAACACTTCTATTATGTGGTTGTGGCCAGGGCTGTAATTGGAGACAGACATGTGGTGATGTCACATCATCAGCATTCATTATTGACACACTCACCTAAATGTTATGACTGTTGTGAGATTGATCAGCCAGACATATGCAGCTACTTGTCTGGGACTGATTATAAAATTGCTCTCACTTCTCACTTAATCACAAATGAGTCATCATGAATGATTGCAGCAGCCCGTGTTCTTGCTGTGCCTCTTGGTCCACTCGTCAAGAAGCTTACCTTCTGTCCTTCTCCCACAGGCCTTCTCTTCTCCTGGACAAAAAGTGAAAGCTCCAAAACACTCCTGCCCACCTTACCAGACCACTTCAGTCAGTCACCCAAGACAATCAGGCTCCCAAGACAGGCACCCAAGACAGACATTCCGAGAAGAATGCAGATGCATCATCTAATTTGGCATTTATAAACAATATCATTTTTTTTTAACAATCATGATTTTTAGAACTGTATGAGATCACTCCTTCATAATTTGTACCTTTCAAACCTAGATGATAAAACATTTAGATATATAATGACGTAGGTCCCTGTGGCTGAAGGACTGTTTGCGATGCATTTTAATTGAACTGTGTCATTCCGTCATTTCCTTCCACAACGGATTTGATGATGATTTGCTGCTTACCAACACATTTAGGTCAGTTTTACCTCATTACGTATTTATCTATTCCTCAAACTTGACTCTTTGAACCTCATGGTGATCATTACTTTTGTTTTACTCTGCAGTGTAACAACAGTTTTTGCTATCTATTTTCAATGTGTTTTCTTAGTACCCATGTTTTGGAACTTTGTTTGCATGGGGCATCATACTCTTTTCTTTGCCACTATTTAGGTGCAGCATGGTATGTAACTCACATCCCTACCCTCTTCGATTAATTTTACCCCCACATACCTGATTTTCTCACTACATCTTTGCCTAACATTTTAGAGGAAATAGTCTATGTTATCCTTGTATTTACTGTGATTTCATGTACTTACAGCCTTGAAAAAGTCACATGTCATGGTGAAACATGTGTCGGCTGTTGTTTTGATGATAGATGTACTGGAGATTACAGAATTTCCCACAACTTAATAAAATCACTATACTGGACTTACAGCTTATGTGATGGAAATGTACTTCTTGGCCTTTTCTGCTGAGTGCTATGGTATCTCCATTCAAGATTAACTAGTAGTCAAGTTGTTCTTTGCAAGGAGGGATAAATTACATTTTTGTCTATCTTGGCAGACCCCTACTGGGCAAATACTAGTTACACAGGTGGTGGGACACGGGCAGTTTCCACACTGAGGCCCCGATTTATACTTTTTGGTACAAATCTGCACTAATACAGTTTTGCACCAAAAAGTTTAGCACCGGCATGCACCATTTCTGTGCACCAGCTGGGCACCATATTTATGGAATGGTGCAAACCGGTGCAAAGGGTAGGCTAGCGTAAGAAAATTTACCTTAGTTTGGTGGGGCTGGCGGTATTAAAGAAGGGGGGTTTGCACCAAAAAATGACATTAGGCAGGTTAGAGTAAAAAGAAAAAGAGTCTAACCTGCCATTTTCTGATGTAAAACCATCCATACCACATGACTCCTGTCTTACAAAAGACAGGAGTCATGCCCACCACCCCAATGTCCAGCACAGGGGACCCGGGCCCCCTGGGCATGGCCATTGCACCCAGTGCCATGTAGAGGGCACATTTCAGGGCCCCCAATAGCAATTTAAAAATCAATATAAAATAGTTACCTGTACTTACCTATTCCTACCTGGGATGGGGTCCCCCAACCTCCGCTGTCCCTCTGGTGTGGGTGGGGGTGTCTGTGGGGCCCGGGGTGGACGCCTGTGGGCTTATTCCATGGTGTTCCACCATGGAAATAGGCCCACAGTTTCCCTAACACCTGCTCTGACACAGGCGTAAAGAAATGGTGCAAAGCAAGCTTTGCACCATTTTTGACACATCCTCCCTCCTGTGTGTGATTTTAGCATGGGGGATAAATATGACTCTAAGGCCACAGAGTCATTTTTTGCACGGTAATGGCTACTTTGCATCTCATTGACGCAAAGTAGCTTTCCATGTCCATAAAATTACTTTAACTCTGCGCCAATAAATATGGAGTTAGTTTTGCACCAAATTTGCATTTAAAAAAATTATGCAAATGTGGCGCAAAACAAGTATAAATATGCCCCTAAGTATTACTATTATACTGCTGTATAATCAATTGGTGGCTGGGTGCTGCAAAGCCTCATCCTTTGAAACAGATTTAAATTAAACAGTTTTCTACTCCCATACAGTGGCACTCTGGTGGCGGGGTATAATTGGACAGCAGGAAGAGGTAAGTAACCTACTGAAAAATAATACTAGGGCTAAATAATCGATGGGAAGGGACTTAAGGTAGGGAACGTTTCGGGGGAACAACAGTGCAATCAACAATGCTAAAATAAATGATGTTACCTATAGGAAAGTAACCCTTTATGGCATAGTTACCCCTACCTTTTGCCTGGTACATGATGTGATTTTGACTGAAAGTACACTGGGTTCCTGCTAACCAGGTCCCCAGTGCCAGCTCTCTTTCCCAAAATTGTACTGTTATTTCCCCCAAATAACTCAACCTTTAGCACTCTCTGTAAGTCCCTAGTAAATGCTACCTCTGTTACCCAGGGCTTGGGGTAGTATGGAAGGTCCTTCAGGGCTGCAGCACAAATTTTGCCACCCTAAGGGACCCCTCACCAATTACACACAGTGCTGGCATTGCAGGCTGCGTGTCTTGGTGCAAACAAAAGTAAAGTGTGCCAGGTCCACTACCACTGCACTGGATATTTGTAGGTCACCCCTACAGAAGGCCTTACAGCCCTAAGGTAGTGTGCATTAGGTCACATGTAAGTACAGATCTGCATCAGCAGATATACCCAGCTAAGTATTTGTTGATTCCTAGACATAGTAAGTGGACAGGGAAGACATTTTAAATACGCATGCTGGACACTGGTCAATACGAATTACCCAGTGACAGGATGGCTTCTCTGGACATGGAGATATTTGGCCTCACACATCTTGTGTTAATGAACCCTCACTAATTCCAGTGATGGATTTATTAATACATGCACCTAGAGCAGTGCTTAATTTGAGCTGGTGGTTTCCGATGTGGGGCACCAGCACCTAATTTTGAGGCCCAGCACTTATTTTCTGCCTAAAGCATTTACTGCAAGCAAAAGATACATATGGGAAAGATGTAGGAAGTGAAAAACGAAAAAGGGTCACAAAGAGAGAAAGCTGCAAGAGTGAGCTGAAAGGGCAGGGAGTGGCTGTAGATGGATTAAAGAGGCTCGAGATGGTTTTAGGATTACACTGCCTTGTATTCCATGCTCGCACTTTTAATTGTATAAGCAGCGTGTTTCAGAGGAGAGCTTTGGGCACCGGCACATTTTTATTTACAAATTAAGCACTGACTTAGAGGGCACCTTAGAAAAACCTACAGACTGCTAGTGTGTTGTCTGACTGATCTCAACCAGTCCAGCCACCATAGACAAGGTTCTGACCTCCTGAGGTGAGAGCCTACGCTCTCAGAGGCCAGGAACAAAGACCGCTCTGGGCAGAGGTGTTGACACCTCCTCCATGCAGGATGCATAATGCAGGGTGGGGAGCTTCAAAGGCCCAGCCACCTTAGTTATGCAACTCTCCAGATGGTGGAGATGACCACCCCCCTGTTCTGACCCCACTTCTTGGTGGCAAGACAGGTGGGAAAATTAGTAAGATTAGGAGGTGTGCCCACATCACCCCAGCCCTACTTTAAGGTGAACTAGCTGATGTGGACACCACTTTTGAGATTCTTCCATCTAGTTTTGGATGGAATTAGCATTCTAGGGTCAGAATTTTGCCCACTTCCTACCAAAAGTGGTCTCATAGAGTGTAGGAAACACATTGGCTGCTACCTGTCACTTACCTTAATTCCCTTAAATTGAGTATTTAGGTAGCAACCCTGAACCCAAGAACTCAGATTCGACAGATTAAGAGAAGGAGGACAAGAAGAGTCACTGCTTGGCAAGAAGAGCTGAGAACCTTTGGTACAAAATCATGCCTGCTTACAACTCTATTGACCGTCACAACAGAGTGACTCGTCCTGCAAGCTGGGAGCTGCCAGCACCTAAAAAATCACCTCCAGCTCCCTTGGAGTGAAGAGCTACTTTCCTGCAGACTGCAGGCACTGACAAACAAAGTACGGTCCACCACCTTGCAGCTCTCTGGCCCGACCAATGCTGCAGACAGCCAGGAGAAGGGACTCCTGCTCTGAAGGACCATCTCTCTCTCCCCACCAAGTATAAAGACTCCAGGGCCAACTGGAGCTGTGCAGCACCAACCTCAGTGGTACTAGATGGCCTGCACCAAGCACCAACAGTGAGAGTCCAATTTGGATTCTCACTGCACTAGGACCGAGCAGCCAATGAGGGAAATCAGCACCACTGAGACCCACTTCATGGGTGGCCCAGCAGTCTTGATTTTGACCCTGCCAGCTGTTGGGTCCTAACCGTGAGGAGAATCTTTGCAACCCAGCCGCTATAACTACTCTGCACTCTAGCCGCCCAGCTGAGCCCAAAGAACCAGCTGTACCTCCTTACTACATAACAGACCCAAGCCCCGTTTGGAAGCTCTCAAACTTGTCCCTAGTTCCCCCGGTGCAGCCTGTTTCCAGGTGCCCCCCCCCCCTTCTCTGTAGTACACCCAGCTACAACCTCACCACTACCATGCTCCTGGTGAAACTCGGGCACCTCCCAATGAACTACTAGTAGTACTTTGGACCTTGGCTCACTACAACTTCAAACTGTGAAGGTGAACCCCTGAAACCGATTGCATTGCACCTTTATGGGTCTCTGACTTTTCCTTCCATAGGATTGGATTGTGCATAAAGGCACACAGGTGTGAACGTTTTACTTAGCTGTGAAAATTCATTACAAAAATAGTACTTAATTCTGAATTAAGTTTTTGCTTTCAAAACATATATAAAAAAGTGTTTTTGTCTAATTTGGTCTCAGTTTTATTCTTTGAGTGTGTGGCTCTTTTCCTGCCTCTGTCAGTCCAACAAATACTTAGCAAGCACTACCCTCTGATAAGCCTAGCTACTCGCCCAAACTACCACAAAAGAGAGTGTTAGTAGTATCTTCTTTTGCCTCTGTAAGCCTATTGGGGATCCAATGGACTTTCTGCAGTGTACTTATTTTTAGTGCACTATATAGAGAGCCACCTTCACACACTACCCCAATTAACAATAGAAAGACAGATAATGAATGATGACAAAGAAAAAAAGTAAAACCCGTTTATTTTTAGACCCCACCCTCTCTACCCACAACAAAAATACAAATTATGCTCACCTCAAATACTTTTTTATAGTTATACTGTCTATAGTGGTAGAGAACAATAGCAGAACATCATGCTCTAGGGCCATTGGAATTTTATTTGGATGTGATGATTGATGATATCGGTAGTGATACTAGATGGTTACACACAATCGGGGCCAAGTTTTTCCCACCCATGCATCATGTCATAGCTAGGTAAGCAATCATAGCAGTGGCTGCAAGGAATAATTATATGTGAGAACACCCACATATAATCAAAAGAAAGATACAAAAATATGATTTTTAGAAAGCATTTAATTGATAGTGAAATCACCAACATATAATCAAAAGAAAGATACAAAAATATGATTTTTAGAAAGCATTTAATTGATAGTGAAATCGAACTTTGTGTGTTAAAACTTTTGGAATACCTTCCTGCTATTGATGAGCTAGGCATATAAGTATGTAAGCTGTAAAATTAGTTCATGACTTGCAGATAGCACACACTTGGCGGATAATGGATATCCCATTCCCCATATTACAGTAGACAGTGCACAGAAGAATTTGATGCTCGAAGCACTAGTTTGGTTACTGAGTGGACAATGGGAAATACACCTTGTCTTTGATTTGTGGTTTGTGAATTGCAGACTTAGTTCCAGTGTGCCACTGTTCTGTAGCAGGTCCACAATAATTCAGTCACTGCCTGAGTTGAGACAGTACTGCTGGTGGTGGTTTCTGTGCCTGGTGAAAAACATAATGCACCCATTTTAGATATCAGATAGCCACCTAAGTATTTATTTTGCACAAGGTGGGAAACATCCTGAACAACTAGGTCTAAACCACTACTTGCCTGAACCACTACTGCTAAACAACTAAAAAGTCTCTACAACTAAGTATTAAACAACTACTGTCTAAACAACAATTGTTCCTGAATAACAATTGCCTGAACAATTAATTTTAAGATTAGGTTTTCTTTTTGTTTTTTATGGTTTATTAGTTGTTTAGAATATATATATATATATATATATATATATATACATATATATATATATATATATATATTAGTTGCTCAGGCAACTGTTATTCAGGCACAATTGTTTAGACAGTAGTTGTTCAGTACTTAGTTGTAGAGACTGTTTAGTTGTTTAGCAGTAGTGGTTTAGGCTATAGTTGTTTAGGACCTAGTTGTTCTGTCACATATTCGCACAAGATACAACAGCAATATCCTGCTACAGTTAGCTATCTATCAATATCTTTTTCCATCAGAAGTAATCATTTTGTGAGGTTTGTGTTATTTCTTGCTTGACAACATTTTAAAAACCAGGTTGCCATTGTGTCAACCATAAAAAAAAATGTTTCTCCTAGTGGAGGGATAGGGATCGGGATCGGGATCAGGAGGAACCAGGAATAAGGGAAGGGCATAAGGTAAAGCTAAGCTATGCATCTACAAATGGATAAGGGGTATAAAGGAATGTAAAAAACATATGGTATTGGTTCTGGACATGGTATCTCATTCCTGCCATGCTGCTCTTTCATGGAAATTGATAGTATAATACAACAAGCATTTGCAATGCACTAGGGTCTCGCATTTCTCTGAGTTACAGCTATTAGTAGTTGTAAACTCCTAACCGGATTATTCTTTCCATATTGAAAGAAAAAAACAGCGCGATTGCACTGCTAATAGCAGTTGTAAACTCCCAACCGGATTTTTCTTTCCACATTGAAAGAAAAAAACAGCGCAATTGCGCTGCTACAGTTCACTCGTAATTAAACCTATCGGCAAAAGTGCAATTATCTACGTAACCGGCAAAAGTGCAATTAACTATGTAACAGGGTCGATGTTATGCAAAGTGCTCGACTTCTGCCAAGCGAGATCGCGCTGTGAAGAAAAGATAAAAAGTAGTCCACAAACCGGGTGGGACACAGCGAGCCTCGCATGTTTCCAGTACTTGGTCGCTGCGCTCGAGGATGGCTTACCATCGGAAAAGGCATGGCATATGCGTGCCTTCCACTAATGAAAGCAAGCAGATTTTAACAGGCAAGCCCACGAACCAATGAAAGACAACTGACGTGACGTGAACGGGGCTCCAAGCCCTTTTCTAACTCCTAAAGTGTCTCGCAAGCATAACGCATGCGCAAGCGCATGCTACGCAAGCTCAACCCTAAAAATGGGGGTCCGCTACCTCTATCTTTGCCCCTGTACTTTTTGACTGTCGACTGTTTGTTTTGTCAAGAAAAAAACAATTTGTTTGGTGACTCGAGTACTACTTGGTCCTGTATGGATGTGTGTATGATTGCATGTATGTAGGTACGTATCTATTTATATATATATATATATATATATATATATACATATATATATATGTATATATATACATATATATATATATGTATATATCTATATGTGTGTGTGGGCGGGCACCACTTATGGTTAGGACCTAGTTCCTATTGAAAAAGTGTTTCTTCTTACTTGCCTATATCTTTGGCATCAGTTGATGAATCTTCACAAAATGTTCCCAAAAATACAATGCTCATGTCAGCTGCCATTTGGAAAGTTTCAGGGTGGTCCGTCAAGCGGGGGACGAGAAAAAGGTGGGGTCCAAAAACCAGTATTCTCCTATTTAATTTCCATAGGGATTTTGAACAGGAATAGCGGCTGAACCACTGGATGGATTTGCACCAAATTTGCTAACTCTTGGTCCAAAAATCAACCTTTTTGTGATTTGGTGTAAATCTGGTCAGTCATTTTTGAAATACTAAGGAAAAATCTAATTTCTATGTATAGGGACGCAAAAGCTCCACAAACCCTACCGATCTCGTGCTGAGATCTGACTGGCTGCAACCAGGAAGTGTTGGCAGCCATCATGGGACTTGGCTTCAGCCGAGTCCCAGAAAAAATAGGAAAAGGGGCCAGAGTAGGGACAACCTGACGCCTTAGCTCTGGTGCTGGGGTCCCAGATGGACCCCCCCCCCCCCCCTCAGGAAAAAAAATATATTTTTTAAAGTTTTTGCTGTGAATTTACGATGGGGTCACAAATGCATGGCAAAAAGCTTTTCTAAAAACAAGCTTGTGCTCCTGTGCTTGTTTTAATGCAGCCCCCGGGTGGGCCCGGTCCCGGTGGCATTTTAAAATAAAGGAGGGAGGCGCACAGGCCCCCCTCCTAGGGACCACCAGCTCCCTGGGGCTTATTATCAATTAATTAATCAATCAGTATTTGTAAAGCAAGGCTACTCATCCGTGAGGGTCTCAAGGCGGTGGGGGGAGGGGCCTCATCCGAATAGCCACGTCTTGAGGTTCTTCCTGATGGTGGTGAGCGACTGGCTTTGTCTGAGGTGCAGGGGGAGGTTGTTCCTGCTCTTTGCTGCAGTGTTGGTAAAAGATCGTCCTCTGGCGGTGGTTTTGCGGATGCTAGGGATGGTAGCCAGGGCCATCTGGGTGGGGCAGAGGGATCTGGTGGGGGTCTGGAAGGAGACCCGGTGGTTTAGGTAGGCTGGTACTGCATTGTGTTGTGTCCTTGTACGTGTAGGTCAGAAGCTTGAAGGTGATTTGCTTCTATATCGGTAGCCAGTGGAGGGTCCTCAAGTGTTGGGAGATGTGTTCCCTCCAAAGGTGGTCCATAATGAGTCTGGCGGCGGTGTTCTGGATGAGAGGACGTTTTTTGATGTTCCTAGTTGAGGTGACGGCATAGAGGGCGTGCTTGTGACTAAGGTGTGGGTGACTGTCCTGCGACAGTCTGCTAGGATCCATCTGAAGATCTTCCAGAGTTTGCGGCGTGTGTGCCAGCAGGAGGAGGTGACAGAGTTTACCTGGTGGGTCATGGATAGGGAGGAGTTGAGGATGATTCCTAAGTTGCGGGTGTGCTCATTCGGTGCAGGGGGGGTGCTGGGGGAAGTGAGACACCATGAGTCATCCCAAGATGAGGTGGCATTTCCGAAGATGATGAGCTCCGTCTTGTCGGAGTTGTCTAGGTGGCGACGGCTTCCATTCCTGCGTGAAAGTTTCCTTTTGGCCGTGTCCGGGTCTTCAGTGAGGGAAATGATGAGTTGTGTGTCATCGGCATACAACACAATGTTCATACCGTGGCTTCTGATGATGGCAGGAAGAAGGGCCATGTATACATTGAACAGTGCGGGACTCAGTGAGGATCCTTGGGGGACTCCGCAGTTGACTCCTGGGGGCCAGAGGTGTAGGGGGGGAGTCTGACACTCTGCATCCTCCCAGAGAGAAACGAGTGGATCCAATCAAGGGCTCTTCTGCGAATTCCTATGTCATGGAGTCTTGTGAGTAGAGCGCTGTGGGAGACCATGTTGAAAGCTGCTGAGAGGTCGAGGAATATGAGTGCTGCGGTGTGACCGCGGTCTAGGAGTAATCAGATGTCGTCGGTGGCTGCCAGGAGTGCTGACTCTGTGCTGTGATTGAGGTGGAAGATGGACTGTGAGCTGTCCAGGGAGTTGTTGGCTTCGAGAAATTCCGTAGTTGTGCGTTGATTGCTTTCTCTAGTACTTTGGCGGGGTAGGGTAGCAGCGAGATGGCCCGGAAATTTTCTAGTTCTGATGTGTCGGCCGAAGGTTTCTTCAGGAGAGGGCATATTTTGGCGTGTTTCCAGTCCTGATGGAAGGTGCTTGAGCTGATGGAGCAGTTGATTGTGTTACGAAGCTCGGGGGCGATGGATGCGCTGGCTCTGATGTATATGTGGTGCCGGCAGGAGTCCGAGGGGGCTCCAGAGTGGGTGTGGTTCATGATGTTGACTGTTTCGTATGTGGTGAGCGTGGACCAGTGGTGGGTGGTCTGGGTGGGTTCTGGGGGGTGGATTGGTAGCAGGTTCCGGTGCCAGGTGACAGAAAGCTGTCGTAGATGTCTTGGATCTTGTGGAAGAAAAAGGACACAAGTTTGTCACAGAAGTCCTGTGACAGGGGATTCTGGTGGCTTCGGAGGGGGGATCTGTGAATGCGTTGATGACTGAGAAGAGTTCCTTCGAGTGTTGTGCGGAAGACTTGATGCGCTCCCAGAGTGCGTCCTTCCTTGCGTTTTTTAATTTTTCGTCGGTGGGCGGCGGTTGCGGTTCTGAATGAGGCGAGGTCCATTCCTGTGGGTGGTCCTGGATGTGCGGCTGCTGGGTGCAGTGACTGTGAAGTGTATGCAGCGGTGGTCGGTCCGATCTGTGGTGGTGATGAGCTCATTGGTGATCCTGTTGCTTGAGGTGAAAATGGGGTCCAGTGTGTGTCCTGTGATGTGTGTGGGTGTGGAGACCAGCTTTCTGAGGCCAAGGGTGGCAAGGTTGTTGAGTAGAGCAGTGCAGTCCTCGAGGAGGAAGTTCACGTTGCCGAGGAGGAGGTAGTCGACTGACACCAGGGCCTGGAGGTAGCGATGTCTATGACATCGTCTGTGAAAGCTTGGTGGGGCCGCGTGGCCTGTACACCGAGGTACTGCGGATGGAGGAGTTGTGGTTGGAGTGGACCAGGACGTGAAGGTGTTCCATGGTGGTGCAGTGATCTTCTTGGATGACCTTGACATGACTTGAGGACTTGTGTATGATGGCGAGTCCTCCACCTGGGCGGGAGGGCCGGTCCTTCATTAGGATGCTGTAACCATCAGGAATGTCGATGGCGATGTCTGGACCCGAGGTGAGGTTTGTCCAGGTCTCAGTGAGGAAGGCGATGTCTGGTTTAGTGGTGTCGATCATGTCCCAGTGTTCTGTGGTGTGTTTGTGGAGCGGGTGCATGTTCAGGAGCAGGCAGCTGATGGAGTTGTGGAGGTTCTTGGTATCTTTGTGTGCAGAGAGTACCTGTGGTTTGTTGAGGTTGGTGCTGAAGTTGCAGTTCCTGCAGGTGAAAGGTCTGTGGGTGTCTTTGGGGGAGATGGTGCAGCAGTTGTTGATACATCTGGCGTTGAGGCGGAGGACGGTCTCATAGTCATAAGGGAGGCAGTCCAGGGGGTGGTTTAACAGAGATCCTGGGTTCCTGGTGCTGGGCGCAGTCCAGGCGCGGACGGGCGCGGACAGGCGCAGACGGGCCAGCGGGACGGCTGCACTGGGGGTGCCATTTAGAAGGGAAGGGGCGGTGGGGCAGTCAGCTGGGAGGTGGGAGGGCAGGAAAGGTGCTTCGCGAGGGAGGAGGGCAGAGGAAGAGGGGAGAAAGGAAAAAGCACTAGGGAAAAACAAGGGGTGGTAGAAGAAAAAGGCAGAAAATGCAAGAGTGAAAGAGTGACAGAGAGAAGAAAAGGCAAATGATGGAAGAAAAAGGCAGAAAATGCAAGAGTGAAAGAGCAACAGAGAGAAGAAAAGAAAAGGAAAATACTTACCTGTGACAGCAACTAGTCCACCAGGTATGCAAAGCAGGGACAAGCCTGGAGGAGCCTCAAACTGAGAGTCAAGAGACTCCCAGTTCATCCCAGGCAAGAGGCAGCAGCCAGAGGAGCTAGGGAGGGCAGCAGACGCTTACCAGGAGGTTAGTGCAGTCGCCCTCTCACAGCACTGCAACCGTCATTAAGAAGGGGACGGGGGTAGGTGAGCAGTCAGCTGGGAGGGTGGGAAAGATGCTTCATAGGGGCAAAGGGGGCAGAGGAAGAGGGGAGAAAGGAAAAGGTACTATGGAAAAACGAGGGGTAATAGAAGAAAAAGGCAGAAAATGCAAGAGTGAAAGAGCGACAGAGAGAAGAAAAGAAAGGCAAATGATAGAAGAAAAAGGCAGAAAATGCAAGAGTGAAAGAGCGACAGAGAGAAAAAAAGAAAAGGAAAATACGTACTTGTGATGGCCACTAGTCCACCAGGGATGAGCCTGTGGGTGGAGGAGGGCCTTGAAATTAGAGTCAGGAGACTCCCAGTTCAACCCAGGCAAGAGACAGAGGCAGCAGCAGCCAGAGGAGCTGGGGAGGGCAGCAGACGCTGACCAGGAGGTCAGTGCGGTTGCCCTATTACAGCGCTGCGGCCGCCATTCAGAAGGGGAAGGGGGCAGGGGAGCAGTCAGCTGGGAGGCGGGAGGGTGGGAAAGGTGCTTTGCGGGGAGCAAAATAAAAGGGGAGAAAGGAAAAGCACTAGGGGTAATAGAAGAAAAAAGCAGAAAATGCAAGAGTGAAAGAGCGACAGAGAGAAGAAAAGAAAAAGCAAATGATAGAAGAAAAGGACAGAAAATGCAAGAGTGAAATTGCGACAGAGAGAAGACAAGAAAAGGAAAATACTTACTTGTGATGGCCACAAGACCACCAGAGATGAGGCGCAGGGACGAGCCTACGGATGGAGGAGGGCTTTGAACTGCGAGTCAGGAGACTCTCAGTTCGTCCCAGGCAAGAGGCAGCAGCAGCAGCAGCCAGAGGAGCTGGGGAGGGCAGCAGCCACTGACCAGGAGGTTATTATTATGTGAGCGGGCCTGCAGGTCCTGCCCGTGCCTTGGGAACCACCACCTCCCCCGGGCTTTTAATTATTTTGTGGTCAGGTCTTCTGGGCCCACTGATGCCATGGGAACCACCACTTCCCCAAGGCTGAATTTAAATAATGAAGAGGGTCCATCACCAACCCCTCCAGCCCCAGGGACCACCACCTCCCAGGGGCTACTTGACGTTAGTGGGGGGCCATGTGACCCCCCTCGAGGAACCATAGATGGCCCTGGGAACCACGGCTGGCTCCTGCTATGTCCTGGGGTGCCCACCCCCCTGAACATAGCTGTTTGCTCTGACTTGATGGGAGCTTTGACAGCTCTTGCCAAGTCAGAGCAAGCACTGTGCTCCCTGCTAGTAAGAGCTGTCAAACAGCTCTCACTTGCTGTGAGCAGAGGTTTCCTCTGTTTTCCTACATGCAGAGATGCTCTCACAGAGAGGTAGCTGCATGTTTAGCAGCTCTCTCTCTGTGACAGCAATACCGGATCCCGCAGGAGGCGGAGAACTGGCTAGGACTGTGGGGGCCTTCAGGCTACCTGTGGTTCCAATTAACACTGTGGGTGCCCTGTGGGGCACCCAGCACAGATGGCCGTGCAACAGGGGATTGGCTCCCCGGGGCTGGGATGGGCCCATGGAGGTGGGCCACGTGCCCCCAAATAGAATTGTAGTGGGCCCTGGGGGTGGGGTCCCTGGGTACGAAATGGGCCAGGGGAGGGGGCTACGTGGCCGTTTGGTCTTCTCCTGCTGTTTATGGTCAAAGACAATGGGTAACCTGGGGTTGGGAGGGTAGGGGGGTTGGCTGCAAGGACTGGTCGCAGGCCATGATATGCGCCTAATCCGACTGCACATGGACAAAGGCCATGCATGGCGCAAGGTTGTGAGGTTATATTGGGTTGGCCACAGTGCCGGCCACAGGCCAAGCCCTGCAGCCAACCCCAGCCATGCACGGCCAAAGACCGTGTGCGGCAGTGGTTGGAATAAGGTATAGCAATGAAAATTACTTTATGTTATAAAAATAGAAATTTACTGACAAAAACAAAGGTTACAAGGATGTTATGGTTAGGAAACAGAGTTTAAAAAAACTTAGAAATTCACTTAAAAAAGCAAAAGTTACAGGGACGGTATAGTTAGGTTCTGAATTTAATTGCACAACACCATAGAAATTCAGCAGTTATTATTAGAGTTATCTCATGTAACTATAACCCATGCCCTAAGGTAACTATAAACCCCACCCTCGCCATGCGCTGCTAATTACCCTACAAATCACAGCACTCATGGCAATCTTTGATTTGAAATTGTGCGTGGTGGGGGTGCGAGTTATAGTTACATTAGAGCACAAGTTAAAGGTACTTGAGATAACTCTATTACAGGTAAATTTCTATGGTCTTCTCCATTTAAAATGTGAGCCTAACTATAACATCCCTATAACCTTTGTTTTTTTAAGTGAATAAATATATATATGTATATATACGTGTAAAGAGCTCTCTGGCTAAGAAGCTCCTGGACCCCCTCAAGGGGGAGTACTAATGGCTGGAAAAGCAGCCAGCCATAAAATATACAAAATCCAAAGCATGAAGTTGAAGTGCTCACACAGGGAAGGGGCCCGAGCCCTGGTCACATGTGAAACAATGCCCAGTTTGTCCAAAACTCATTTTGTGGTTTTGGTGAATTAAAAACATATTACTCCCCCATCCCAGTGTGAGCGCTTCAACTTTTTGCTTTGGACTTTATACATGTATCTATATGTATATAGATATGTATACATGTATACATACAGACACACACGTATATTAACTAAAAACACAAAGGTTACAAGGACGTCATAGTTAGGTTCAGATTCTACATGCACAAAACCATAGAAATTCAGCAGTTATAGTTACCTGAGCTAGCTATAACCTACGTCCCTCAATGGGCATAAGTATAAAAGGCTCAGGTGACTATAACTGCTGAATTTCTATGGTTTTGTGCATCTACAACCTGAGCCTAACTATATTGTCCCTGTAACCTTTGTTTTTTTTAGTTAATTTCTACATTTTTGTAAAATTAATTTCTAAATATGATGTCCCTGTAACCTTTGTTGTTTTAGTGAATTTCAGGTTTTTTTTATTATAAATTGTGCTACAATTTCACCTAGAAGTTTAATTTGGCAATACTATTTTACATGTATATAAATACATTTTATTCTCACAATTACTATAAATATACAAAAGTAACAATTCATAATGCAAGTAATCTGTTATGTACTGTTTTTGTAATGTAAGAAAACAACAATTTTTTTTCTTCATTTTGTGGATCTGCGGATCTACCGCAAATTCAGGAAAAAGGGGCTGATACACGTACTCTATGGTTACAGATCCACGGAGTCGTCTAAACATGTAAAAATGTAAATAAGATATATAGGACCATCAAATTGTAATAATGACATAAGAGGAAACATATTCATAAGTAAATATTTGGATGCCTATGTGTGTTTTAAAACAAAGTTATCTATTTTATAAGTTTGGCAAATCTGAAAATCCATGGGCTGGATTTGTGGATCTGCCGTGATGCCTGGAACGCACCCAATGCTCAACTTCTGATTGGCTGCAGTAAGTCCCCACCCATGCAGTTTGCAAACCACACCCTAACTTACTCATTTGGCTTTCAGATCTCTGCACAGAAAACTGGGATCCAGGATATGCCACCACCCAAAAAAGAATCAGAGGCGTGGAAGCCCTTCTCAATACCATCTGGATAGAAGAAGGTGGTGGCAAAGATTGTTCAGTGCAACATCTGTTCAAAGAAGTTATCATGTGGAACAGAAAATAAATATTCACATGGAACTTCTTCCATGTGGAAGCACTTGAGAACAATCCATGAGAAAACATACAATCGCGTGATGAGGGAGAAAGCAGCTGGTGGCCCATCAACATAAGCAGGAACACCTAAACAAGCATTAGCAAGCAAACAAATGATCAATTTTCCTGGTTATTCTGAAATACTTCCCACCATGGTGACTCACTGTGAAAAATGGCACATGCCTGTGGGTTTAAATACATCTTCTGTGGATGCCTATGTGGATGCAATCAATAGCTACAGGTGTTAATTTGTTTTTGTTCTCCCCATTGGCTGTTTCATTTTTTTTTAAATACTGAAGCCAGTTGCTTCCTCCAAGTTCCTTTCCACTTTACCCATTTTACAACCCTGGTTATTTTTTTTCACAATAAAAAAAAAACAAAAAAAACTACAGGATTTATATTTTTGTGCAACTGTGTGTTTAAGCTTTTTTGAGTTTTTGTATGTATATATGTAACACACCATGCATAACTGAATTTAAAGTAGTACATGTGACTACTTTAATATTCACAATGGTAGATAAACCTATAAAGTATTGAAGAAGGCACTTGCAAATGTTTTGCAATGTCATCTAGGATACGTATACTAAAAATGGAAATGGATGCATAAGCGACTATTGGTGTGTGAGAAGCTGTAAGGGTCTATGAGTGGGTGTGTGAATGAGTGTGTGAGTATCTGTATGAATTAATGAGTCTATGTGAGTAAGCGTATGCATGTGTAATGGGTGTGTGAGTGGCTGTGTGGGAGTGTAAATGGGTGTGTAAGTGTTTGTGTGGCTGTGTCAGTACCTTTGTGAGTGACTGTATGGATTTGTTTGTTGGGATGTAAGTGTCTGTGTGGGTATGTAAGTGGGTGTGTGACTGTGTGCATCTGTGAGCGAGAATATAGGTGAATGAGAGTCTGAGTGGCTGTGTGGGTGTGTCAGTTGATGTGCGAGTGACTGTATAGATGTGTTAGTAGGGATATAAATGTCTGTGTGGGTATGTAATTGGGTGTGTGAGTGCTTGAGTGGGTGTGTGTGTCTGTGTAGGTCTGTGAGTGGGTTTGAGAGACTGTATGGGTGTGTGAGCTGCTGTGTGGGTGTGTGAGTTGGTGTGTGAGTGCCTCTATGGGTATGGGGAATAGGTGTTTGCATGTGTAAATGGGTGTGTGAGTAACTATATGGGAGTTTGAAATTCTGTGTAGGTGTCAGCACCTGTGTGAGTGACTCTATGGGTGTGTTAGAGGGGATCTAAATGCTTTTGTGTGTGTGTGTGTGTGTTTGTGACTGGGTGTGTGAATGTGTCAGTGAGGTCTGAGTGTATGCATCAATCTTTGAATGGGTATGACAGTGGCTCTATGGGTGAGTGAGTGTGTGATTGGGTGTGTAGCTGTGTGAGTTTGTGTGTGAGTGCCTTTAAAGGTGGGTTTGTATGTTTGTAGGTGAGTGTATGTGAATGGTTGTGTATGTATTGGTGTGCAAGTGGGCATCTGAATGACTGGATATATAAGAAGTGTTTCTATATAGATGTGTGATTGAGTATATTAGTGGCTATATGGGTCTTTGAGTGGGTGTGTGAGTGCCTGTGTGGATCTTAGAGTTCATGTGTGACTATATGTATGGGCCTGATTTCGAGTTTGGCAGACAGTTTACTCCATCACAAATTGAAAGATATCCTGTCCGCCATATTATAATTTTGGTTGGAAATAATGGAATTATAATATAGCAGACGGGATATCAGTCACATTTGTGATGGAGTAACCCCCATCTGCCAAATTCTAAATCAGGCCATATGATTCTATGCTCCTCATTTACAGAGTTTTGGCGCAGGGCAGCATCGCAAGACAAAAGGGCAGGTATGCACCATATCTACAAGATACAGCCCATTCCTGTCCTTGTCTCTTGCTCTGGCACACAAATTGCTGCCATGCGTCAATGCAGGCACCATTGTGCAAGGATGCCTGCATTGCAGGGATGATTTTTGTGTTTTCCTCCTTCTATGGGTGCTGAAGAATGCAGCACAGATAAAAAGAGGAGAAAAACAAGGAGAAATAATTTTATTTCTCCCTGTTGCACCACCCTTGCACCATCCCTGGGGTGCCGTAGGAAACTGACACATTCCCAGGTTTACAAAACGTTGTAAATCTGGGAATGCATCAGACTCCATGGGTGTTGTGTGGCAACATCCACAGGAACACTCATGGAATGCCCCTTTCATGCATGTGGCCTTCTGTGATTAAGTGCCTCCATCTGTAAATACCTGTGTGTCTGACTATATGGGAGTGTGACTAGGTGTTTGAGTGCTTGTGTGGATGTGTTAGTACCTGTGTGAGTAATGTATGGGTGCATTAGAGCAAATGTAAGTTTCTGTGTGGGTGAGTAATTGAGTTCAGGACAGTTTGATTGGGTGTGTGATTGTCTATGTAAATGTGTGAGTGGGTGTATGAGTGGCTCTATGGGAGTGTAAGTAGCTCTCTAACTGTTTAAGTGTGTGTGCGTGTGTTTTAATTGTACTCTGGTTAAACCCCTACAATATAAAGTAATGCAACAACACTTGACTCCAAGAAATGGAAAATTCATCAGCATAAAAAAGAAACATACATTAGTAAAATTATAAAATAAACAGAATTTTCAACAATATAAAACTTCATAATAGCATCGAATCACTACACATAATGCAATGTTTCAATAAGAATAGGCATTTCATTTTACCTTTTTTACTGTCCTCAGCTTTTATACTTGTACAAGATAAATGACACACTGTATAAAGAATCATTTTTGAACAGTAGGGAAAAAGCAATTGTTTAGGCTGTATAATACCCAGCCCCTCCCCCCCAAAAAGTGCACAGTATGTCACTGCATATGAGTAACACTGTGCATTGTACTCAGTACATATTTTTAAACAATCATTTTATCTCTATTTGCTCTACTAATGTAAAGAAACAGATGCTGAAAATGAGAACCTTATAATTAGAAGTACTAGTAGATATATAAGGCTCACCAGCAAAGGCAAAACCTTATAAAGACTTCACCCTTGGTAGGCCGTCTGAAGTCAGAAATCCTGATAATGCATCTACAATGACTAGACTATTCCACTTTACAACTTTAATCCCACTTAAAACTTTGATTCTAGAAACAAAAGATAAAAATGTAGTAACTTTTAATGCAGTCTTGCTTGAATTTAGGATTTGTATCATTAGATTCTGCCCATCCACTTTTAGTTTTTAGATAGACAGTGGAATGACCATATGTAATAGTAACTCCTTCATGAAAAATAACAGTGACAGTAGTATACATTTGACCAGAGATAGATATTTGCCCTGCTTTAAAGATAGTGAACCCAGTATGGAATTCAGTACCATCTGCTCTTCATCACTGTAACATTAAAATAACATACTTGCCACTTCTTGCTACACATAAAGTCAACAGAACATCTGTCTGACAATTTGGACATACATTGTTTTGAGTTGTCTTTTTCCCTCATTTAGCAAAACATACACTTTTGGAAACTGGTTAGGTTAAATAACTATAATGCTCTGATTCTATTTGTGTAGTGGATGTCTATGAGCAATATTCACATAGATGGTGGCATGAGTAACTAAGTCCAAGCAAATCATTTACAGATATTGCCTCTTCTTATGTAACACCAAATATCACCATTAAGAACTTCTGTGCATCCTCCCGAGTATTTTGAGTAAACTGTACAGATCCGCTACATAGATCTGCACTGTCTCGAATTACAGATGCAGAATATATTTTCTGTTCCTCAGTATGCAGATGGTTTAACAAACTATACAGCATAGCACACAATACCTTTTGTTGTTTCCTCTTGAAAATCTTCTACAACACGAGGTAATGCAAGCAAAACATTTACACAACATTAGCATAGCAGTTCACACCAAAGGGGTTGGATAATTGATAGCCTACAGTACTTCCATCATTTTAAATTTTTTTCTTCACAACTTCAGCATTCTATTTTATTTCCTTCTTTGCAACACCATCACTACACTGCTTTGAAATGTTCCAATTCTGACAAATGGAGTATTTCTCATAAACAGGATACTGTCCTAAATGATGAGCGAAAAGACTTCTTAATAGGTTGTATACAACTTCAGTCTGCATTCACTCTGCTTCATCAAATGCAACTAGATACAAATTAGACAATGTCCTAACTCAAGACAAAGCTACGTATGACATACATTCCTTAAATTCTTAAACACAGTACTACCAATATTAATAACTGCTGCATCTAAACTTAAACCTTGTAATTCATGAATAGTAACAGAATATGCTAGAAAAAAGTGGGAACTGTTTCTGTCAAACATCTAAATCTTTCACAAACAAAATAGTGCCATAGACCTTCCAATGTGCTCCGCATTGTCAATCTGGTAAAATATAATCACAAGGTATTTTGACCCACTCCTTTTGGGAAAATTATTAAAATCAACAAGTTTACCCATAGCACCATTAACCAAACTTCAACATTTAAATTTTGATGCAAATGCAAGCACTACTGGCTGGGGTCTCCCATTTTGGGGCCAGATCCACCATGGATTTTTGTTATTAGTGCCTCAAGAACTCCTGGGATCCTCCAACTTAATGGCACACTGGAACTCCAGGCACATTCAAGACACTAGTCTTAAAGGTACAACCCCTCGGTTTTTTGGAGCCTTGGTTAGTGGGTTCTGTTCACAGTGAACTTGTTTGCATCCCGCCTAGACCATCAGGTGGATCTTTTCTTTAGCGGGAGACGAGAACCAATGGCGATGGCCATGGATTGGATGGGGGAAAAGGGCTATGCATTTCCCCCTTTCACCTTGATCACTCAAGATCCGGCGCAGTTGAGGAGACAACAGGTAGACCTCATGTTGGTGATACCCTTTTGGAGATCTCATGCTTGATAAACAGTTCTGATGAAACTTTTTTGGGGATTCTCAAATCCTTCTACCCCTGTTTCAGGATCACCTCAGTGATCACCTGAGGAAACTTCAGAAATTTTCCCTCAAAGGGTCTCCACCCCTTATGGCAGGGAGGATTACTGGAAAAAATGGCCAATCACAGGCCTTTGGGGACCGGCTCAGACTTCCTCCACCATTCAACAATAGAGGTCAGCCAGGAATAGATGGATGAATTGGTGCATGAAATGAGATTTGTATCCCGTGGGCTCTGACATTGTTCAGGTACTGAATTTTCTTTCCAAATTGGCACGCACCAGAATGGCTTACAGGTCAGTAAACTCCTTTCGATTGGCGATCTCAGCTGGTTATTACCCCACTGAAGGTCACCCGGTGGACAAACACCCTCTCATACTGAAATTGATGAGGGGAGTGCAATCCTGATGTTCATGCAAAAGATTTTTCTAATGAATCCAGTTTTGCTTGTAACTTTTCATTTAGCAATATAGTTACACCCGGGTGTTCTATTTTGTCCATTGTCTTCATTTGCAAAATGTCTTCTTTCTCCAATTCTAGCAATTCTTTGTTGAAAGAGGCACACTCCTCCAATGTAGGCATTAGTCACATAATATGTTTACCTTCTTGTATGAAACTGAACATTAGTTCTACTGGGGTCTTTGTTGTTGGAAATAGTTTTTTAAGCAGATGACTTTCTAAAACATGCCTTCCCTCTTTTGAAAGAACACCTGCTCTAATCTCATTCAAAATATTTCATATTGAATGTCTGATGGTTGTCGCACATTTCTAGTTAATTCTTTGTATTCAAAATGTACCCAAATGTTCACATTTCCAATACTTCCCAAAGAAATTCCTAGGTTCATCATACAGCAGTGGTTTTAACACAGGCTGAAATAAATTGTAAATTGCAGTAGATCTCCAAAAGCAATCACATATTTTCTTCCAAATAGCACATCATAATCCGTTTTCAGAATCTGTTGCATTCTCAAAGGTACAAAGGAAAGCATCAAGTTTGAGACCATGCTCACGTCATCAATGATTTAAAGTTTCAACTTGTTTAACACTCTTGACACTTCATGGCAAGCTTTACCGGATAACGTTTGGTATTCCAGTTTGTTCTCATGTTCCACAGGCAGCATTAAAAGTCAATGAAAAGCAATCCCCTTAATATTGTGTGCAGCTAATCCAGTAGGTACTGTAACTACACATGAAAAATTACAGTCTGTATTCTTCTATAGGAAAGCAGTAGAACTTGTATTAAGACATTTTTACCAGTACCAACTTAACCGATGACGTACAACGGTAGAGGCTTAATTGTTGAGCATGCACCCTTTCTTGTCATGAAGCAATACATGCTCAACTGTGGCTTTCACTTCCCAAAAAATTCCATTTACTCATCATTTAGTTGTCCAACTAAATCTGTCTCCAACTTATTCACTGTAATAGCAGATCCATTTTCAATTATTGGATGTCCAAATGGGTCTTGACTTTGAGGACCTGAACTTTGGCTGCTTTGTGAACTCTCCTTAGCTACCTCAGCAGTAATTGTATCTTCCTGTTCAATTTGATCATTTAACATTTTCAAATAGTTTGGAACTACTGAGCACTCAAAGCCATCTTTTGCAAGAGTCTTTATAGCAGCCAACTCCCCTGGTAATTCTGATGCAGAACACCAATGTTTAAGCAGCTGTAAAAGTACCAAATAGAAAAATGATCTTTTTTTAGCAGTCTGGCTTCTCAGTTTTCTATGGCTAATTAGACTGCATTTGCTGTGTGGTACCAAATACCCATCGCAAACAACTACTGCAAATATACCTTCATCTACATTTTGTCACATTGTTTCTATATGTATAGTATTTGAGTATTTCATAAAGACAAACATTTTCAACATGTACATCCTTTTTGGATAGTAAGGGCCTGATTTATACTTTTTTAGTGCAGCATTTGCGTCATTTCTTGACGCAAAAGCAGCGCAAACGTACAAAATATAATTGAATTTTGTACGTTTGTGCCGCTTTTGCATCAAAAATTGATGCACATGTGGCGCTAAAAAAGTGTAAATCAGGCCCTAAGTGCCAACATGTTTTTTACAATGTCTGTACTCTCTAGCTCAAACTTGAGAAAATACTGAATTTCTGGAAAATACTTCAAAACTCTATTTCGACTTGATGCTAGGCCTAAACTCGCCCAAACAATTCCTCTTGACTTAGAATATAAACTAAGTGAACTTAACTGATCACAGCATTCATAGGATCCAATTTCCCTGTGTGAAAACATCTTCAAACTGAAGCTGTACAATGTCTTCGCTAGAGACTTTTCAGCAGAAATGTCTTCCCACACATCTTTCATCTTCATCTTCATAGATTTTTTTAATGTATGAAGTTACATAACCTGCAAAAGCTGTAGAGTTGTCTGCCACAAATTGAATATCTATATTGCCATTCCCCATGATTTACAAGTAAGTGCATGTCTCACCGCAGCATAAAACTGCTTACTCTTCCTTTTGAAATAACAGGTCTTGGAGATCCAAAATGACATTTTGTATTAAAATTTCCTTTTTCCCTGTAATTCTGCCAACAGTACTTCCAACGTCTATGGGATTGTAAACAAAGGACTTGCTGCCTTAGGCCTTTTTCCTCACTCTCCTTTTGGATGGTATATGTAATATACTGTTCTATGAAAGAAAGCACAGTCTCATCTGTGCCTGTTTCAAATGTAGGTGCATCTTTTGTGCACAACAGCATAAGCATATGAGGAGCATCTCTCGCTTGGTACTCTTTATGCCGAAAGAAATCCGTAACTTCTTTAAAAGGTGTTTTTTTGTTGCAGATGAAGGACAACTGAGCTTGAAATCTGTGATCAATGTATCTGCAAACATTTTCAGGATCCACAGAGTAATGTTATCCTGGCATCTTCAATTTGATGTCTTTAATGTTAGAGTTTGTTTCTCTCAAAAAGTAATGTAAATCATCATATGCACACTGTGCACAATTCAGTGCTACAAACCAAGTTAGTGCACCTAAATTTTGTGAATTTTGTTTATGTCCCTTGGAGCAGAAGTACATATTGTCATTTACAAATGATTACCCAAATTTGAGGGAAAAACCAGTGGAGTGGTACCAGCAAACAAAGAGGTTTGTCAAGCTTGCGAAGTGTTTGTGGGAAGATCGGAACACTTTATTTAAGATTGTGGTTCCAGCAGATTTGTGGGTTGAGTAGAAGAGAAGTATTGATTGGCCAGTGCGTGAACTGTGGAGAGATCCAGTAACAAGTGCGCCGTCTGATGAGGTAACGAAGAACTATTACAAAGTGATTGTGTTTTTGAAAACTAGAGTTTCCCCTAAATACATTGATTGGCAGAGAATTGTACAGAACATCTCAGGAGGCAAAGGAGTCTGTTCATGCTTATTATGAGAAACTGCTGAAAGCATTCAGTCAATATAGTGGCACAGAAATTATTGAGCCAAGAGACATGATTCATTGTGTGTTTAGATTCGCTCAGGGATTGAAGCCTGACGTTAGTAATACGATTAAGAATCATTTGGTTTGCTGGTAAGGAAAGCCGATTGATGAAGTGCTGCAGTATGCAAAATACTGTAGTGATAAGATTGACATGAACAAGAAAAGGTTGATGGAAAAAGCAATGGTGATGCAGATTAAGTCAGCCCAAGCAGGAGGAATACAGAGATCTCAGGGTATGATAAATACAGGAGGAATGCAAGATATGAAACCGCAGGGCAATATGGTGTCTCAGTTTAGAGGTAGAGGTCGTGGAACTCAAGAAGATCCAAATGTGAATGTGTCTGATATTCAGAACATGAAGAAAATGATGCCTTGTCATGTGTGCAGCAACATCGGACATTGGAAGCAGGGGTGTCCTTATAGTAATGTAAATAATTTGGTGCACGCTGGTGGTGTTGCGCAGATGGTTGACAACAATCACATTCAAAATCTGAGAGTACAAAGACACCGTAATCAAAGCATGAATGTCCCTAATGCTGATACCACAAGCAATAATGGCACAGCAACAGGTGATGGTTCGTCAGCAGAACGCGAACTAAAGAACAAATGCAAATGTGAATAAGTTATTCACACAAAACCCATTGATTGATTTCAGTGATGATGAAATGAATGAAGAAGACATGAGTGAGAGCGTGGAAGAGGAAGAATATTTGTTGCCTACCTCATTGGAGGTAGCTCATCATTGCCCTTATGTGAATGCAAGTGTAATAGGGCATAATGTTTCATTCCAGGTTGACACAGGAGCAACATGTTCCACTGTCAGATCTAAAGATGTACCAGATGTGTCAATTTTAGGAAGAACAGTTCAAGTTCTAGGAGTAGCACATCAGCACTTGGTAAATCCCATTGCAGGGACCATTCGAGTTAAAATAGGTATCTCTGAGGGTCTGCACCAATTTTTAGTTTGGGATTCAAGTGTGAGTCTGTTAGGAAGAGACTTACTATGCAACTTAAAATGTTCAATCACTTGTACACAAGAAGGAATAGAAATTCAGACAAATAGCTCTGATGAGACTTCTTGTCAAAGTGATGAAATGTATCCTCTCATTACATTGTTTTCTGTCATCTCAGTTAAAGACCTGCCTGATGAATTACAAGAGACAGTAACGCTAAGAGTTTGGTATCTCTCTGGAAAAGGTATTGGACTTATTCAAGGTGTTGATCCAGTCAAAGTGGCAGTAAAGCCAAATGCAGTTTTCCCCAGAACATCACAGTATCACATGACTACAGAAGTAATTGAAGTTATTACCCCAGTAATTGCATATTTTGTTGAGCAAGGCGTGTTAAAAGAAGTGATCAGCAGCCCATGCAATTCACCAATTATGGGTTTGCGAAAGCCAAGTGGGAAATATCGCACAGTTCAGGACTTGAGAAAGGTAAATGAAATTGTACTATCTTGTTGTCTTGTAGTGCCAAATCCAGCAGTGATTTTATTTCAGATTCCATGTGAAGCAGAATGGTTTATAGTCATTGATTTGTCACAAGCATTTTTCTCAGTGCCATTGCACAATGATAGTCAGTTCCTCTTATGTTTCTGATTCGGCAACCGTGTGTATTCATTGTGTCGTACTCTACAAGGGTTTTCGGAATCACCGTCCATTTTTAATCAGATCCTGAAGAAGAATTTAGAGTCTTTGAACATGCCGATTGAGTCTGCTTTAGTGCTGTACATTGATGACCTGATGGTTGCATCCAATACGCAAGAAGCTTGTAGACGAGATACCATAGCATTGTTAAATCATTTGGTTGAGAACGGACACAAGGTTTCCTCTGTAAAGTTACAGTGTTGTCAGAAAGAAGTGAAGTATTTGGGTCATCAAATTGAGAAAGGTGCGAGAAAAGTGTCCCGAGAGAGAATTGCTGCAGTTATGCAAATGAATCCCCCAATTACTATGAGAGATGTCAGAATATTATTGGGGATGGTAAGCTATTGCTGCCAATGGATCCTTAATTTTTCTGTAATTTCCAAACCGTTACAGAAGTTGACACAGAAGGAAGTCACAGATCCATTTTCTTTTGATGATGAGTGCATGAAAGCTTTCACTGAGTGGAGAGAAGTTCTGTGGAGAGCTCAAGCTTGGGGAATGCCTCCTTACATGAAATGTTTTGCACTGTTTTGTCATGAACGTGATGGTTGTGCTCTTTCTGTTTTGATGCAGTCACATGGAGGAACAAACAGGCCAGTGGCATATTTTTTCACCACATTGGATCCTGTAGCTGCTGCTTTCCCCAGCTGTCTGAAAGCAATGGCTTCAGCTGGTGTAAGAAATACCCAAAGGGAAGGCATTGTGATAGGACTTCCTTTAACTCTCACTCGGTCGAGATCCTATTGACCAGATCTAAGTCCTTGTATTTGACCAGTGCCCGACTAACACGTTATGCACTATTGATTCTTGGATAACCTGATGTAGTGATCAAGAGGTGTCCAAGTTTGGGCCCGCCACATTAATGCCTGTAAATGCTGATGAATCAATCGATGTTAATGAAATGGAACAAGACTGCCTCGATGTTACTTAACTGTGCACCAAACCCAGACCTGATATTCAGAATACTCCTTTAGAAGAAAATGACCAAGTTGTGTTTGTTGATGGCTCCTGTTTAAGAGACAGTGAAGGTACTCTGAAACCTGCTTATGCAGTTTGCACACTCTCAGGAATCGTCGAAGCTTCATGGCTTCAAGGAGATGTTTCAGCCCAAGTAGCTGAATTGGTTGCTTTTACAAGAGCATGCTGTGTGTCTGAGCAGCTTAAAGTGACAATAGTCACAGATAATCAATATGATTTTGGTGTTGTCCATGACTTCAGGCAGTTATGGCAATAGCAAGGTTTCATGACCTTGTCTGGATCACCTACTCCAAATGGACAGTTACCTGAGAAGATTATGGTTGTCATGTTTACCGCTCATGTAAATTCGAATGACTATGTATCATTGAGTCATGGCTATGCGGACCAATTTGCCAGTCATTGTGTCACCTTCTATGAAGAGTGGAGTAATGAAAGTGACACCAGTGAGACAAATAAAAATGTCTTGTTGTCAGTGGTCGATACCTAGGATGATATTAAGAGGTTGAAGGAAGAAACAACAGAGGACGAACACAGAGTCTGGATAAAAGCAGGTTGCGCTCAAAGAGAAGGAGATGATATCTGGATTTCAAATGAAGGGAAAGTTGTGTTGCCAGATTGTTTCCAGATTGCCAGATTGTTTCCATAGGTTATAATGGACTCGTAATACGGCGGGCGGGATATCCGTCACATTTGAGACGGATTAACCCCCTCCGCCAAAGTTGTAATCAGGCCCACAATGTTGAATGTTCTATTGTATTCCAGGAGAAGAGACATGTTTCAAATGCAATAATGTAACAATATTTGTTCTACTTGTCGGATGGAGCAGGAAGCTTCTGTACTCACATGAAAGAACATTAGTTTTGTATATTGTGTGCCACGGGAAAAGAACTGCAAGTTGCAGATTACTAGAAAATGTAATATTATAGCAGAACCATATGAAGTCACGGTATGAACAATGGACTATTGCTGAGAAGATTTCATAAAATTGCATATTTGGTGGTGCCTTCTACAATGATTGGATGCTGAAATCAACGCCCAGTATGTGCCCACCAAGAGGACCAATCAAATGGATTTTAGCCATTTTAATTAGTGAAGAACTTTGAAACAGACATCAGACCCCTTCAAAACCTGCTTAATGGCAGTCCCCCTCTGAACTTTTTTAAAGTCAGTCCACTCTTGTCTTGAAGCTGTCCAGAACTCTGTCCTAAGTCTCCTCTCTCACATTCCTTCTGTCTAAGTTTCCTGATGAGTTTGCTCATCACAGTCTTAACTGCCCTATTCTGATGTGTGTTTCAGCACTCATAAGGCCAACTTATTCTGACTTGCTGATCTGTCCTATGTGCAGCTTGTGTTCTCCACTGTTCTGATGCTGTTGTCAACCGACGCCAGAATGGTGACGCTCTGTCTTGATGACTCAACACTGTATGCTGTCCCATGAGGAGAGATATAACTAAATGTGGCTTCTTGTTTCTCATCCAGTCTGTAACTTACACCAGAATATTTTCATACTGAATTATTCTAGTTAGATGTTTTCCAAATTCTTTTTTTTTTTGTTTTTTTTTTTTGCTTTTGCCCGCATGTGCTAGCCCGTTCCTACACACACAAGTCTAATGCTAGTTAGTGTTAGGAATGGTCCAGCTCTGAAATTAAGTGTTAAAATTGAATTTTGCTAATTTAATGATATCACTATTATCTGCTTTGAATTCTAATAAAAATGTTCTTATGTTGTTGCTAATCTACATTATTCTTTTGGAGTGTTTAACAATATTGATGTTTAGTAGGTTGAATCTTTTTAGATGTTTCAGTCATCCTATGTTTAACATGTATGTTTATTTCTTCGTTTTGCGCACCATTTATGTGGCATTGATTTTGAGTTTGTAATGATGCTTTGAAACTTTATTCAGTTTGGAGTTTGATTTACAGTTAAATTGTTTATGGTGACCAGTATTGTTTATGATATAATGTCACTGATTTGTGACTGAATGTTTCTGACTACTACCTCCTTCACCAAGTCCAAAGATCCAGTCGGCCTCCATAGGTAAGAATGGTGATGGTGTCTCACCTGTGCGTTGGTGGTTGTTGAACCCAGAACAGGGGGGTAAATACTCCTTTCTGGGGCCCTGGCGGCGCCCCAGCACTACTGGATGAGAGACAAATTTCTATGTCATGGAAGGCAACTACTCTGGTTTCAAGATGTAAAATGATGGGCCACAACGGAAGCGGAGAAGTTAAGGCACCGTTCTAAGCAAACAGTGAACAGAATGGGATGTGATGAGTGGGATGGGCTGATAGTCAGGCTAAGGACGAAGTCGGTTAGAATTTGTGGGAGATATTATATTAATGGCAGTGGCTGTAATACATTGGAATAGCCATCTAGTATGCTAATGTCCATATATTTTTTTACTTCAACATTGTTGTCCCCAAACCGTATCCCTTATTCGCTGCACTGTCTTGTGCTCCCCATTTGTGTTTCTTGCTATGTCATCAACATGCAACTCGATAAAGAGCAACGGAAAAAACGATTACTGCCCCTCCCGAGCATTCTGCTCTAAAAGCATGAATATCAGTTACACTACTACCTCTAATTACCTGGACTCCCCCCTTCTACTGAACCCATTTATCCTGTGACCATCTGTCCAGACAACAAATTCAGTAATTTAAGTAAAAAATAAGTATGAAAGTAATCTGTAATCACAAACAGACTAACGTAGCAAGAATGAACCATTGAAAAAGGACAAGCCATCCTCCTTTCAGGCTCTTCATGGAGAAATCGTCATTTTCCCTTTGGTGCTTCGAGTTGTGCAGTGGATGTTTGTTCTAGCTTCGGTAAACAGTGCTGGCAAATCTTGATGGTTCTTGTCCAATACACCAACTTCTGCGTTCTTTGCTTCATGTTTTGGTTGAGTCTGGAAGTGTTTAATGATAAAAGAAAAATGTGTCTCTGAATCACGTAATTCAACCAACGAAGAAACCCTGGAAATCATTGACGGATACAAGCTCCTCGAGCATCGGCAAGACTCAAATGTATACTTTAAGGCACACAGGGCCTTATTTATACTTTTTGGTGCAAAACTGCACTAAGGCAGTTTTGCCCCAAAAAGTTTTGCACCGGCTTGCACCATTTTTTAGCACCAGCTGGGCACCATATTTATGGAATGTGCAAGCCGGTGCAAAGGGTAGGCTAGCTTAAAAAAAAAATTACATTAGGCAGTTTTGAGTCAAAATAAATGATTCTGAGCAGATTAGCATCATTTTTTGACGCTAAGGGGCGTATTTATACTCTGTTTGCAATGAATTAGCGTCATTTTTTTTTAACTCTAATTCAGTGCAAAACTAACTCCATATTTATACTTTGGTGCTAGACCCGTCTAGCACCAAATTTATGGAGCTAAAGTCATTTTTTGGAAGTGGAAACCTACCTTGCCTTAATGAGATGCAAGGTAGGCGTTCCCGTGCAAAAAAATGACTCTATGGCCTTAACACCATATTTATACTCCCATGTAAAAATGGTGCAAAGGAGGGAGGAAGGGTCAAAAAATGGGGCAAAGCTTGCTTTGCCCCATTTTTTAAGACCTGGGTCAGGGCAGGTCTTAGAGGACCTGTGGCCCTATTTCCATGGTGGAACACCATGGAATAAGCCCAGAGGTGCCCTCCCTAGGCCCTAGGGGCACCCCCACCCACACTAGAGGGACTGCGAGGATGGGGGACCCCATCCCAGGTAAGTACAGGTAAGTGCATTTTATTTTTGAAAGTGCCATAGGGGGCCCTGAAATGGGCCCCCATATATGGCACCGGGTGCAATGGCCATGCCCAGGGGACCCCTGTCCTCTGTGCTGGCCACTGGGGTGGTGGGCATGACTCCTGCCTTTCCTAAGGCAGGAGTCATGTGGCATGGTAGGTTTAGCACCATAAAATGACGCTAATCTGGTTAGAGTAATTTATTTTTACTCTAACCTGCCTAAAGCCATTTTTTGGTGCTAAACCCTCTTCTTCTATACTGCCAGCCCCACCCGACTAAAGTCATTTTTTTAAACTCTAGCCTACCCTTTGCACCGGCTTGCACCATTCCATAAATATGGTGCCCGGCTGGTGCACAGAAGTGGTGCAAGCCGGTGCTCAACTTTTTGGTGCAAAACTGAGTTAGTGCAGTTTTGCAGCAAAAAGTATAAATAAGGGCCAATATTTTGTAAGTTTGCGCCACTTTTGTGTCATAAAATGACGTTAATGCAGTGCAAAAAAGTTTAAATAAGGGCCTTGGTGCTAGATGGGTCTAGCACCAAAGTATAAATATGGAGTTAGTTGTGCACCGAATTAGAGTTAAAAAAAATGACACTAATTCGATGCAAACAGAGTATAAATACGCCGCAGAGTATAAATATGCCCCTAAATATGGTGTTAAGGCCATAGAGTCATTTTTTGCACGGGAACGCCTACCTTGAATCTCATTAAGGCAAAGTAGGACTCCACTTTCAAAAAATGACTTTAACTCCATAAATTTGGTGCTAGAGGGGTCTAGCACCAAAGTATAAATATGGAGTTAGTTTTGCACCGAATTAGAGTAAAAAAAAATGACACTAATTTGGTGCAAACAGAGTATAAATATGCCCCACAGGTCTTTAGTATCATTTAGATGACAGAATCCTCACAAAGAACACACGCAGGTGCTTAGCTGAGCCCATGTGAACTGGGGAAATGGCCTTCAAAACTTAGAGAAATGTAAACAGTTTTCTCAGGAGCAAGCTAATCACAACTTCACACTTCAAGTGCAACAATTCAGCTTGCCTCAATGTCAAAGACAGGCCCATCCTGTGGACAATATTAGCATGAGCCAGAAAACATGGCTGAAGCAGGTTACACTTACACTAATAAAGACAAACATATTTAACTTCTTCCACAAACAGGGACACTACTTCACATACTCATGAATGCCTTTGTGAATTGTTCTTGGAGTTGTTATTCTGACTGAAATGCAGAAATACTTGTTCACATTATACATTACGGTAAAGGCATTGGTTAGTTTAGCAATAAATACTGAGGCCATGTTTTCTGAGTTTGAAAACTATAAAGAGGTAGAACTGGTAGCATTTTTATAAACCCAAAATAGTAAGGTGTCAACAGATCTATTGCCATGTTTATTAATTAATACATATATTTGCATGCTTAAAGATGTACTTTATTTATATGATTCATGCTGTACTTGAATAAACATACTGTATAATAGTAGTGTTTCAAGCAGTCTGGAAATTGATCTTTGAGGAATTTTGGTTCTTGGAAGGTAGCTGTTGAGTGTGGTAGCTTCTGGCTGATCATTGCCTCCTGGTGTACAGTGTTTTAGTACAACTCATATTTACTTGCCATTTGTGTCTTTTCTCATCTTGCTCTTCTATAAAACTCGACTTCAAGCCATGGTGAGGTTCTCTGGTGCTTTGGACAAAATGAAAGGATGGGGTTATCTGACTTTTTGAGAGGGACTAGCCCTATCCTGTCTTTTCAGGGCCATCAGAAGAATCAGTCAGATTTGTGATCACCACCTGACAAATTCAGTGTGTTATCTGATTGTGAGGAGGTTTTGTGGCAAACCCATCTCTCCTGGACTTGGACATGATGTTCCACCTCTGCCGTTTCTCACCCACTTGAGTGGACATCCCTACTGTGGGGCCCAACAAGCGCGACCTACCTACTGCTCAAAGATGTCCAGTGAAAACAAGCACAAATGATGGACAGAATGCGGAACCAATCAAACATTCACCCCCAGTCACAGATCTGGGTTTAATCCATCAATTCTTTATCTCACCATGCCACACCAGTTTGGAACCAGCCATATGCAAATCAGTTTTGACCTTGTTCCCCATGGGAACAGTCCAGCCCAAACTGCCAGACCAGGTCCTCCCTGGACTGGAAACAAGCATACTGGGACCATTTCCAGGGCATCATCCTTCATCAGTCAGGCAAGCTCGAATGCAGTGGCATACTGAGCCTGGGACCCACGTCTCGGCATATCCGGTGCACTCTGTGTGACAAAAGCAAACAAACAAAAATGATGGATGGAATGATGAACCAATCAAACATTCACCCCAGTCACAGATCTCGGTTTAATCCATCAATTAGTTTTTAAAAGATGTCCAGTGGTTCTATGTCCCATTTGCTCCTCCCGATCCCATCCTCATCATCACCTGAAGAGAGAATGGAATAACGAAGTGAACCTGCCCGCTAGTAGCTTGAGCCACCATACAGTTGCATCATCCAGAATTAGATAGTTCCATCCTGTGTGTGTCTGATCTGAGCCTAAAATCTTACTGGAGAAATCATCTTTGCAACCCTCTTGATAGTATGGAGGTCCAGAAACAAGTTTGGTAGGTCTGTACTGCTTGGCAGCTTCTTCCAAAATCCTCTGAATCCATTAAAATATTTGCTTCTCATTAAATAATCAACCACTTCACTATCAGCTTACATTAATGCTGGGACCAGCAGAATCAATCACACCAGACTCAGTTCAGCCATATGTTTTACGTGTCCATATCTGTCCTCCATATTCCATAATGCCTCTCCCCATGTCCTGGCACACTACCTGTGATGGCCCCTTTAGGGTTGAACAAACCCTATACTTCCACAGCTGCACAGAATCCTAAGGCCTGACCCGAAGACTTATACACTCTCTTCTCAGTCCCTACTCTAGAGGCACAATGCCGCCTTTCAAGCAAAGCCAGACTAGCCTTTTCAACAACGTACATGACACGCTCTAATTTAAATTCTATTACAGATATACTTAATTTATCTCCGAGACTGATGAGGGACTATCATTTATGGCTTTATCGATGAACTCAGATTAATAAAGCTTTACCAATCACCCGAAGGGTACCAGGCACTGCAATGCTACTGGGCTCAGTTAAAAAACCAGGCCTTGCGTCCCTATCTGAAATCCTGCAGGGAGAGTGCTTTTCAGAGGGGAAGGTTATTTCAGGATTTGCCAGCGAGTTAGGAGAAGGATCATTTTACTCTGTAGCTGCGGCGGATGCAGGGAGTGTGTATGTGAGGGCAAGGGAGGTGGTGCGCAGATGTCTGAAGAGTTAGTGGAAGTTCATTTGGTGGTTAATGTATGCTGGTCCTATGTCATGGAGGGCCTTATAGGCGTTTGTGAGTATCTTGAAGTGGCTTTTATGGATAGGGAGCCAGTGGAGGTTCTGGAGGTGGGGGGTGATGTGGATCCCTTTGGAGAGGTGAAGGATGAGTCTAGCGGCTGTGTTCTAAATAATCTGGTGTCTTTTCAGGAGTTGGATAGTGATTCCTGCATATACTGTGTTTCCGTAGTCCAGGCGGCTGATAATTAGGACTTGAGTGACGGTTTTCCTGATATTGATGGGGAGCCTCTTAAAGGTCTTCAGAGCAGGTAGAGGGTGTGAAAAAGGCAGAGGGGAGTGCATTAATCTGGTAATTAGGGCCTGAGTGACAGTTTTCCTGGTATTGCTGGGGAGCCACTTAAAGATCTTCGGAGCAGGTGGAGGGTGTGGAAGCTGGCAGAGAAGACTGCGTTAATCTGGTCTTTCATGGTGAGTTTGCTGTTAGAATAATGCAGAGGTTTTGAGTATGGTTGGTTGGTGTGGATCCCAGTTCGGAAAGCCACCAGGTGTTTTTCCATGGAGAGGTGTTGGACCCAAAGATCAGTACTTCAGTCTTGTACGTGTTGAGCTTCAGGCAGTTGGTCTTCATCCAGTCGGTGACACTCGTCATGCACTTGTGGAGGTTAGACCTCGTGGTGGTGGGGTCTTCCGAGAGCAAGAGGATAAGTTGAGTATTGTCTGCATAGGAAATGATGTTGAGGCCGTAGGTTCTGACTATGTTGGCTAGTGGTGTCATGCAAGTGTTGTACGGAGTGAGGTTGAGTGATGTTGAGGCTGAGGGTTCTGACTATGTTGGCTAGGGGTGTCATGCAAGTATTGAACAGATTGGGGCTGAGGGACGTTTGAAATGGTGCTCTTGGGTTCCCATGTGAAGGTTGGCAGGCAGATTCTCTGGGTTTGTCTTGTGACAAATGATGAAATTCATTTGAGGGCATCTTCTTGGATTCTGCTGTGTTGGAGTCTCTTGATGAGTGTGTGGTGAAATACAGTGTTGAATGCAGCTGAGAGGTCGAGGAAGATCGGAGCCACTGTCTCACCCCAGTCCAGAAGGGTTCTGATGTCATCAGTGGTGGCAATCAGGGCGGACTCAGTGCTGTGGTTTGCACGGAAGCTGGATTGGGAGGAGTCCAGCAAGTTGTTTCTCTCCGGGTGTTCAGTGAATTGGAGGTTGATGGCCTTCTCGAGGACTTTGGTGGGGAAGGGGAGCAAAGAGATGGAGCAGTAGTTTTTGGCATCGGTGTGATTGGAGGAGGGTTCCTTGAGGAGGTCTAGCCTCCGTGAGCTTCCATCTGTCAGGGAAAGGGGATGTGGTGATTCATGAGTTAAAGATGGTGGAGAGTTTGATGCTGATTTTCTTGCTCCCAAGGTTGAAGAAGGAGTGGGGTCAAAGATCTGAGTGGGGTCCAGAGTGGAAGGAATTCATAGTGGATGTAGTGACCTGGGTGGTGAGCTGCTTCCACGCAGTGAGTGGGTGGTTGTGGGTGCTGTCGGTCCGTGTGAGGAGGTTATAGAGGTTAGTGGGTTGGGGTTCGAAGTTTCTGTAGATGGGGGATATCTTGTTGTGGAAGCAGTCTGCCAGGGAGTTGCAGAGTTCTTGGGATGGGGAGATTGTGTTCTCAGTGTCTTGCGGTCACTCTTTGAATATACTGAAACGTTCTGTGTCGTGTTTGGCGCTTGATTTGATGTGGTGTGCCAGGGCGCTCTTCTTAAATGTTGGTGGCATATGTTGAGGACTGATTTGAAGGTGGCTCGATTAGTGGGATCTTTATTGGTGCACCATTTTCCCTCTAGCCTTTTGCAGTTGTGCTTCATGGACCTGAGTTCTGGTGTATACCAGCTGGCTTGTTTCATGGATCTGCTGGTCCTGGCTGGCTTGGTGGGTGCAACTCTGTAGGTGCAGTTGGTGATCCAGGTGGAGAAATTCTGGAAGACCTGTTTGAGGTTAGATGCAGAGTCGGGCTGGGTGGCGTTGACAATGTCTATCCACTGGGTGTCTGTTACTTTGTGCCATTTGCAATGCAAGGAGCTGGGGGGGGTCTGTGAGTGGTGTTTGGGGGACCTGTGATGGTGAAGTGGATGATGGCGTGGTTGATCCAGGTGGGTTCGGTGACATGACTGTATTTGACTCTGTCGCTGGCCATGAAGATTGGGTGTGGGGTGCGTCTGGTGCTATGTGAGGGGTCGGTGACTAGTGGCGTGAGGTTGATTTTGCTCATGCTTTCTAGGAGGTTGGAGGGGTTTGCTTCGTTCTGGTTGTTGAGGTGGAAGTTAAGGTCGTCGAGGAAGAGACAGTGCTTAGAGTCTATGCCAAGTCGGGTGATGAATTTGGAGATTGCATTGTAGAAGCTGAGGTGTGGTCCTGGTGATCTGTAGTCCAGGGTGCCTCTGAAGGTCACATTGCCATTGATGTGGACCTGGAAGTTGAGGTGTTCCATAATCAGTGTGGTGTCATCTTCGGTGTTGGTGTATCGGATGGTTTCCTTGTGGATTATGGCGATGCCTGCTCCATGTTTGTTGGGGTGGTCCCAGTGTATCATCTTGTATCCGTTTGGCATTGCAGTTGTGATGCCAGGGGAGGGAGAAGGTTGATGCAGGTCTATGTAATGAAGATAATGTCAGAGGTGAGGGTATTGATGGTGTCCCAGACTTTGGTGGTGTGTTTGCAGAGCGATTGGGTGTTGAGAAGGGGCAGTTGAATGGTTCCAGGGTGGTCGTGGTTGGTGCGGTGGGTGTGGCTTGGGTATCCGTGAGGGTGGAAAGTCCTGAGTTGCAGGCGAAGCTGCAGCAGTGGCAGGAAAACAGTTCTGCTGTTGATCGTGGGGAGGTGATGCAACAGTGGTTGTTGCTGCAGCTGGGGTCTGAGGTTTGGAGTTCTTTGGCAGAGTATCTGTGGGCGGGCAGAGGATTAGGGTTCCTGGCACTGGGCACAGTCCAGGAGCAGACAGGTGCAGACAGGCTTTCCTTTGGCACGCCATCAACGAACCAGCGCATGCCCACTGTGCACACCCGCTCCACGGTCGCACTGCAAACTATATTAGGTAACTCCTGGAAGGTGTGCCAGACCAGTAGAAGGGAGAAAACAGAGGGAAGGAGGCAGGCAATAGGGAGAGCAGGAATGCGGACAAACAGGAAACAAAACAGTACAAGAAACAAGAAAGTGTCTACAAAAGTACCTACAAACAAATCCTCAAAGCTGGCAGCAACAACAGTATCAGGGAGTGGACATAGAGACCTGCTCACATCTTTCAAATGCCTTTAGTGTATTGTTAGTCTCAGCTTCGAATGCAGCATGAGTTGCAATCACATTTTGGAAAATTCAAATTAATTATCTTTACTCTTGTTGCAGCATCAACTTACAGTTGAAATACTAGAAAAATATGAAGGAGAATCCAGTATAGGCGTGTTAATATAAAGAGTGCCTTGAATCACAGCAGTCCTGGATCTAAACAGCGGTGCATTGAATGCATATTGCAAGGATGGTTAAAATGTACTCATTGGTAGATATCTTGCCCCATTGCTCTGAGAAGAGTCAGCTCAACATTCCTTGTTTGGTCATTGGTCGACAGATGATTTGCGAACGTGTTGTGTGCTTTATTTTTTTACTATTTTTAGGTCAGGCATACCAGCGCGCATGCACAGCTTTTACAACGTGTTGGTGTGTATCTGGGCTTTTAACCACGCCCACTGCACGCCCATCACTATCACTAGTTCATGGGCTTGCCTTTCACAAATCCTTTATTTCCATTGGTAAATATGTTACGTTTGTCCCTCCTTAGTGCGGTTTTGTTACCGCCTTGGCCATCGCCCCTGTTTCATGGCTAATTGCAATTTTGCTGATATGTTTGACTGCAAGCAAACTTATTTTTCCTTTTGTGTCTCTTCACGCTAATGCTTATGGCATCCATTGGCTCGCCTATGTGAAACTGTATTACTTTCATTTTTTTATTAGTTGTTTACTGATCATGTCTTTTGTGTGTGTTGTACTTATTTCTCTTTTATGCCCTTTCTTCCTCTCACAACAGCCTCGGCTTTAAGGGCACGGGCCGATCAGCTACTGTTTTTTTAAATATTTCATTCTGAGCAGCTTACGTTTTTGTTTTTCACTATGGGGGTACTACGGTACTGCTTAGAAATGGCGCACAAACCGAAATTCTCCCTGTCTATCAAGAGTGAAGGGGCTAAGTCAACCCCTGGTTTCAATCAATTTCAGAAACACCTCCGAAGGGGAAAAGAGCTCTAACAAAAACAATCCCCATCTGTCCTTGCAGTGAAGTTTCCGCTGCTTGCCAGGAACCCGTAAATATCACCTTTCATGTCAGCTTGTTACATTAGTTGCTAGTTCTGATCTGCATAGTTCATGTTCCTTGCAGCAGGCACATTAACCTTCTGCACTACCTTTTAATTAGTTCAAGCTTCCACTAGAGAAAAGTACATTCTCTCTCTAGAAATAACATTAATCACCAGAGTTATTTTAACATTTGAAGATTGAATGCAGTCTGTGATCTGCCTATAACACGTTCTTTGCAGCAGCCACATAACCCTTTGCACTACCTTATAATAATTCCAAGATTCATCTCTTGCTTACAGCGCTGCATTTAGGCCCATATTTATACTTTTTGACGCAAAACTGCGCTAACGCAGTTTTGCGTCAAAAAAATTAGCGCCGGCTAACGCCATTCTGAAGCACCATGCGGGCGCCGTATTTATTGAATGACGTTAGCCGGCGTTAGCCGCCGGCGCCGTCTGGTGTGCGTTAAAAAAAACAACGTACACCAGGCAGTGCCGGCGTAGGGGAAAATGGAGCTTGGGCGTCAAGAAATGGGGCAAGTCAGGTTGAGGCAATTTTTGCGCCTCAACCCGATTTGCGCCATTTTTTTTCACTCCCAACCCCCATAGAAATGACTCCTGTCTTAGCAAAGACAGGAGTCATGCCCCCTTGCCCAATGGCCATGCCCAGGGGACTTCTGTCCCCTGGGCATGGGCATTGGGCATAGTGGCATGTAGGGGGGCACAAATCAGGCCCCCCTATGCCACAAAAAAAAAAAAAAACTTACCTGAACTTACCTTAATGTCCCTGGGATGGGTCCCTCCAGCCTTGGGTGTCCTCCTGGGGTGGGCAAGGGTGACAGGGGGGGTCTCTGGGGGCATGGGAGGGCACCTCTGGGCTCCTTCAGAGCCCACAGGTCCCTTAACACCTGCCTTTTGCAGGCGCTAAAAAACGGCGCAAAAGCGGCCGTACGTCATTTTTTTTGACCCGCCCACTCCCGGGCGTGATTTTTGCCCGGGAGTATAAATCCGACGCACATGCCTCGGAGTCGATTTTTTAGACGTGAACGCCTACCTTGCATCTCATTAACGCAAAGTAGGTGTCCACGCTAAAAATGACGCTAACTCCATGGACTTTGGCGCTAGACGCGTCTAACGCCAAAGTATAAATATGGAGTTAGTTTTGCGTCGAAATTGCGTCAAAAAAAACAACGCAATTCCGGCGCAAACGGAGTATAAATATGCCCCTTAGTACGACCAAAAGAGACACTTGGGAAAGTCATAACAAAGCCAAAACGAAAGCGCAACACAAACAACAGAAAATTTGCTTCTTTGCAATTTTAAATTAGCCTGCTGTGTTATTCAGTACTTGTAAAAGTATATGCAGCAGTTATTAGCACACAGTGTAAAGTGACAGCTGAACCTAGAAAAAACATACTTTTTGTGTATGCTAACAAGGCAATTGTGGGTCTTGTTAGCTAAAAACATAATGCTTATGGCTTTGCTATCAAGGAAAAATAAATCAGCCTTCTGTGTAGAGTAACAGCTGGATCTAAATAAAGCACACTTATTATGTTTGTAGTGCTTAATTTGAGCCAGTGTGTTACGATGCAGGGCACAAACAATTTTTGTTAAAGGGCCATCAGTTATTTTTCTGCCTCACTGATTTACTGTGGGCAAAATAATGAATCATTTATTAGAAATGCAAACTCTGACATGTGAAAATGCCCTTCTGCTCCAAATATAAACAAGCTGCCAGGCTGGAACTTTAAACAGCAAGATGTTATCATGTTGAATCAATCTTCACTTGTAAACACTGTGAAATACAGCAAATTAACATAATTCGTCTGAGGAGACGAAAGTTTAACCCCTTAGCTGCTGGGCCTTTTCCCCCCCAGTGCTGAGCCCTTTTTTGGCTATTTTGGGTAGTTCGCGCTTAGGCCTTCATAACTTTTTGTCCACATAAGCTAACCACGCCAAATTTGCGTACTTTTTTTCCAACATCCTAGGGATTCTAATGGTACCCAGAGTTTGTGGTTTCCCCTGGAGGAGACCAAGAAAATAGCCAAAATACAGTGAAAATTTCGTTTTTTCCAAAAAAATGGGAAAAAAGGGCTGCCGAAGAAGGCTTGTGGTTTTTCCCCTGAAAATGCCATCAACAAAGGGTTTCTGGTGCTGAAATCACTATCTTCCCACCTTTCAGGAACGGGCAGACTTGAATCAGACAACCACATTTTTCAACATAAATTTGGCATTTTACTGGGACATACCCCATTTTTACTATTTTTGGTGCTTTCAGCCTCCTTCCAGTTAGTGACAGGAATGGGTGTGAAACCAATGCTGGATCCCGGAATGCTAAACATTTCTGAAAACTAGACAAAATTCTGAATTCAGCAAGGGGTCATTTGTGTAGATCCTACAAGGTTTTCCTACCGAAAATAACAGCTGTAATAAAATAATTATTGAAATTGAGCTGAAAACAACAGCCATTTTTCTTTATGTTTTACTCTGTAACTTTTTCCTGCGATGTCAGATTTCCAAAAGCAATATACCGTTTTGTCTGCTGGACTCTTCTGGTTGCGGGGATATAAAGGGCTTGTAGGTTCATCAAGAACCCTAGGTACCCAGAGCCAATAAATGAGCTGCACCCTGCAGTTGGTTTTCATTCTATACTGGGTATACAGCAATTCATTTGCTGAAATGTGAAGAGTGAAAAATAGGTATCAAGAAAACCTTTGCATCTCCAAAATGGGCTCAAGATAAGGTTTTGAGGAGCAGTGGTTATTTGCACATCTCTGAATTCTGGGGTGCCCATACTAGCATGTGAATTGCAGGGCATTTCTCAAATAGATGTCTTTTTTACACACTCTCTTATATTTGGAAGGAAAAAATGTAGAGAATGATAAGGGGCAATAACACTTGTTTTGTTATTCTATGTTCCCCCAAGTCTCCCGATAAAAATGATACCTCACTTGTGTGGGTAGGCCTAGCGCCCGCAACAGGAAATGCCCCAAAACACAACGTGGACACATCCCATTTTTTTGACAGAAAACAGAGCTGTTTTTTTGCAAAGTGCCTAGCTGTGTATTTTATCCTCTAGCTCATCCGGCACCTAGGGAAACCTACCAACCCTATGCATTTTTTTAAACTAGAGACCTAGGGGAATCCAAGATGGGGTGACTTGTGGGGCTCTGACCAGGTTCTGTTACCCAGAATCCTTTGCAAACCTCAAAAAGTGGCTAAAAAAACAAGTTTTCCTCACATTTCGGTGACAGAAAGTTCTGGAATCTGAGAGGAGCCACAAATTTCCTTCCACCCAGCGTTCCCCCAAGTCTCCCGATAAAGATTATACCTCACTTGTGTGGGTAGGCCTAGTGCCCGCGACAGGAAATGCCCCAAAACACAACGTGGACACATCCCATTTTTTGACAGAAAACACAGCTGTTTTTTCCAAAGTGCCTACCTGTAGATTTTGGCCTCTAGCTCAGCCGGCACATAGGGAAACCTACAAAACCTGTGCATTTTTGAAAACTAGAGACCTAGGGGAATCCAAGATTGGGTGATTTGTGGGGCTCTGACCAGGTTCTGTTCTCAGAATCCTTTGCAAACCTCAAAAAGTGGCTAAAAAAACAAGTTTTCCTCACATTTCGGCGACAGAAAGTTCTGGAATCTGAGAGGAGCCACAAATTTCCTTCCACCCAGTGTCCCCCAAGTCTCCCGATAAAAATGATACCTCACTTGTGTGGGTAGGCCTAGCGCCCGCGACAGGAAATGCCCCAAAACACAACGTGGACACATCAAATTTTTTGACAGAATACAGAGCTGTTTTTTGCAAAGTGCCTACCTGTAGATTTTGGCCTCTAGCTCAGCCGGCACAAAGGGAAACCTACCAAACCTGTGCATTTTTGAAAACTAGAGACCTAGGGGAATCCAAGATGGGGTGACTTGTGGGGCTCTGACCAGGTTCTGTTACCCAGAATCCTTTGCAAACCTCAAAAAGTGGCCAAAAAAACAACTTTTCCTCACATTTCGGTGACAGAAAGTTCTGGAATCTGAGAGGAGCCACAAATTTCCTTCCAACCAGCGTTCCCCCAAGTCTCCCGACAAAAATGATACCTCACTTGTGTGGGTAGGCCTAGCGCCCGCGACAGGAAATGCCCCAAAACACAACGTGGACACATCACATTTTTTTTACAGAATACAGAGCTGTTTTTTGCAAAGTGCCTACCTGTAGATTTTGGCCTCTAGCTCAGCCGGAACATAGGGAAACCTACCAAACCTGTGCATTTATGAAAACTAGAGACCTAGGGGAATCCAAGATGGGGTGACTTGTGGGGCTCTGACCAGGTTCTGTTACCCAGAATCCTTTGCAAACCTCAAAAAGTGGCTAAAAAAACAAGTTTTCCTCACATTTCGGTGACAGAAAGTTCTGGAATCTGAGAGGAGCCACAAATTTCCTTCCACCCAGCGTTCCCCCAAGTCTCCCGATAAAACTGATACCTCGCTTGTATGGGTAGGCCTAGCGCCCGCGACAGGAAATGCCCCAAAACACAACGTGGACACATCACATTTTTTGTCAGAATACAGAGCTGTTTTTTGCAAAGTGCCTACCTGTAGATTTTGGCCTCTAGCTCAGCCGGCACATAGGGAAACCTACCAAACCCGTGCATTTTTGAAAACTAGAGACCTAGGGGAATCCATGATGGGGTGACTTGTGGGGCTCTGACCAGGTTCTGTTACCCAGAATCCTTTGCAAACCTCAAAAAGTGGCTAAAAAAACAAGTTTTCCTCACATTATGGTGACAGAAAGTTCTGGAATCTGAGAGGAGCCACAAATTTCCTTCCACCCAGAGTTCCCCCAAGTCTCCTGATAAAAATGATACCTCACTTGTGTGGGTAGGCCTAGCGCCCGCGACAGGAAATGCCCCAAAACACAACGTGGACACATCAAATTTTTTCATTGAAAACAGTGCCTACCTGTGGATTTTGGCATCTAGCTCAGCCGGCACCTAGGGAAACCTAGCAAACTAGCGCATTTTTGAAAACTAGAAACCCAGGGGAATCCAAGATGAGGTGACTTGTGGGGCTCTGACCAGCTTCTGTTACTCAGAATCCTTTGCAAACCTCAAAATGTGGCTAAAATAACACGTTTTCCTCACATTTCGGTGACAGAAACTTCTGGAATCTGAGAGGAGCCACAAATTTCCTTCCACCCAGCGTTCCCCCAAGTCTCCCGATAAATATGATACCTCACTTGTGTGGGTAGGCCTGGTGCCCGCGACAGGAATAGATCACACAACGGTCAATGTTGGTCCTTACGTGAGGCAGCTGTTGACCCTGGGGTGATCCATTCCTGACACAGGCACTAGGTGTAGGCACTCAAGTGGGGTAGTGTTTTTATCAGGACAGGTGAGGAGTCACTGGGTGGTAGGAATTTTGTGGATCTCAGCATATTCCTGTAGTTTGTGTGACAGAAATGCGAGAAAAATAGAGTTTTTATTCAACATTTCAGCTTTGCAGGGTATTCTGGGTAAGAAAACTTTGGGGAATGCACACAAGTCACACCTCTGTGGACTCCCCCGAATGTCTAGTTTCCAGAAATGTTTGGGTTTAGTGTGTTTCTCTATATGGCGCCGAATCCAGGACCAAAAACACAGGTGCCTGCCTTACAAAACCAGTTTGTTTTGCCATAGATAATTTTGATGTCTCCACAATACGATTTGGGTGGTGGAATTTGGGGCTGAACTAAATTGGGGAGCTCCCAAGAGAGCACTCTCTCTCTCTCTGCTTGCCGCCGCATTCACCTGCTCTCTGGGTTGGGCTAACCCACTATTACCCAGTTGCACAAACAGCTTGCGAAGGGACAGCAGGACTGTCCTCATCACCTCCCTCATAATGTACTGGAAGTGGAGTTATCGAATGGGACTCCTCCGACTGAAAAATCACTCCCAGAGTCTGCGCCATTGTCCTATCCCTCAGATGCTGTCTCAGTATCTGATGTCTCAGTCTCTGATCCTATGTCAGAGCGGTCCTCTATAACCTGAGTGCAGGCAGCAGTCATCCATCAAGATGCCATCTCTGCTATTGGCTAAACTGTTGCTCTAAAACACTAGCCTACGTAGACAGTCACAAAATCGATGGTGTGTGTGAGATACGTGCAACAGTAGAGGCCACCTTACCTGCGCTTCTTCCCTCAATCAGCATGTTCTTTCAAGACACTCAAAAAACACCTTGTCACATACCATTCGTCACAGTCTTTAGCACCTCCTGCGCCCAGTCCAACAATCATTATTGGTGCTCCCACTCCCTCCTACTAGGATTCCCTCATTACCACCGAGCAAAAGTGCCCTTCATCTCTCCATAGCCGCCCTCCACACCGCACATACATTTCATTGGTATTATAGCGCAGGTAATGGCTGACTTTACTAATGTACTCAGCTATTTACATAAAATACAGATTTGCTCTTTGCAGTAGGCATATAAACCTTCTGCGCTTCTTTATGGCACTAAAACTGCCACTAGACAAGTCTACCCTTTTCCCCCCAGGGAAACCACACATATATTGACAAAAGTGATATATATATGACAGCCAACCACCTGAAACTCAACTCAAGCAAAACCGAAATAATCCTCTTTGGCCCACACAAAAACACCTGGGACCCCTCATGGTGGCCCACCACGCTAGGCTCTGCCCCCACCCCCGCCAACCACGCATGCAACCTCGGCATCATCCTAGACTCCTCCCTCTCGATGACCCAACAAATCAACGCTCTCACCTCCTCATGCTTCAACACACTCCGTATACTGAAAAAAACATTCAAATGGATCCCCACAGAGACCAGAAAAACTGTCACTCACGCACTCATCAGCAGCAGACTTGATTACGGAAACGCCCTCTACGCCGGCACCACTCTAAAACTCAAGCGCAAACTACACGCATCCAGAACTCAGCAGCACGACTCATCCTCGACCTCCCCGGACACGAACACATCTCTCCACACCTCAAATCCCTCCACTGGCTCCCCATTGACAAAAGGATCACCTACAAGATCCTCATCCTCGCACACAAATCACTCCACAACACAGGCCCTGCCTACCTCAACGAGAGTCACCTTCCACACCTCTACACGAAACCTCCGCTCAGCTGACCTCTCTCTCGCCTCTGTCCCCCGCATCAAACACACCACCACCGGGGGCAGATCCTTCTCCTACCTTGCACCCAAAACCTGGAACGCCCTCCCAACCCACCTTCGCAAGACCCAAAACCTACTTCTTTTCAGGAAGGGCCTCAAAACCTGGCTTTTCGAACAGTGATCCTCCCAGCCCCTTTCCCTCCCCCAGCCCCCCTCAGCGCCTTGAGACCCTCACGGGTGAGTAGCGCGCTTTATAAATCTCTTTGATTGATTGATATATATAGATCTATATATATATATATATATCTACATAGACATATCTATAGATATATCCATGTACATAGATATATCTACATAGATATATCTATATATATATAGATCTATATATAGTTCTATTTTCTTTTTGTTGTATGGTTCCTTGGGGGCCAAAATGTCCCCCAGGGAAACCCTACAACATCTAAAAAAAAATATTGCCCCCACAGGGGGTCACCCTACCCACAGACGACCCCCTGTCTTTTTATTTTATTTTATTAATTTAAAAAAAAAAAAATATATCCCCTGCGGGGGTGGGTGGGGGGGGGTCGCAATCGCGCCCCCCCCCCCCCCAAGGGGGCACCTACCTTTTGTTTTTTTTTTTTAATATGCCCCCGGAGGGGGGGCGGCCCGTTTTCTGAGGGGGCCGACCCCCCCAAGTGAAATCCCTGGCGTCTAGTGGTGTTTCCTGGCCCCCGATCGCAGCACAGCTGCGATCGGGGGCCAGGAGACAGTTTCAGAAGGCCTCGTAAGAAAGGGGAGACTCTCCCCTTTCTTACGAGGCCTTCCCGAACGTTTTTTATTAATACCCTTCCTGGTGTCGGCCACTGGTCGTGACCCGCACCAGGGAGGGAGTGTGGGCGTCGGCCACTGGCCGACGCCCGCACTAAAAAGGTTAATGTAAAAAACATAGAGCAGAAACGTTAGCATGTGTTTGTGAAAGGACAGCATCACCCAGATGAAAGAGTGTAAATGATTGGCTGGCCAGCTTGCTCTGTAGACAGCAGGGATGTTATCAGATGCTATAAAACTTTGTGGAGTGAATCACACCTAAACAGTGTAAATTGCAGCCAAACACCATATGGGACACACCAATAAAACAACATGTAAAGATAAATATTAAAAGAAACAATTGTATTAATATGCAGGCATTAGCTTTTAAATATTTATTTTCTGTGTTGCCAATGTGTTCTGTGGTTAGACTATAGTTTTTAAGTGGAAATCGTATATTTTGTAAGCGCATATTTGCCTTCAGTAAACAGTTAGTGTGCTTCAATTAAGCTTTGCCCAATAAAACGCTGCTAAATAGCAACATTTTCATTTTTTGCTGCAGATAGGTGAAGAAGTTACATGGAAATGCTTTAGTTTTATGCAGGGCAACTGGAATTATATTGCAGCAAAAGATGAAATCATGAGGCAGGGTTGACCAATTTATGTGCCAAGAAAAGTCCGTTTATGAATTTACAATGCCAGTAGCTCTAACTCAAGAAAATGCGAGACCTATTGCATTGCAAATGTTTGTTTATTTACCGGCCCACCGGAATTTTTAAGTTTTTGTCTTTCACACGGAGAACTTGGCTGCTGAATGCCCCGAAATATGTGTGTGCAACTCAGAGATGAAACATACCTGTTATTTCCCCGCCTCAGGTTTTACTAAAACATGGTTTGGGAAAGTACAGGGATTTTTAAGGGCTACTAGTAAGGAGGGCCCGAAAATTATAACTGCGAATTGATCATTCTGACGGGCCCTGTAACTACTGTTATCGGGCACAGCGGAATTTATGGTCCCCCTGTAAGGACGGCCTACTTGCGGCTCATCATGGCTGGTACTTTCTCTGAAGTAGGGCGGGCGCGGCAAACTGAGGCTTGACAAATGCACGTTTTTTCCACCTAATAATCTTGTAATTGCTTCGACAGAACTTTCGCCATGATCCTTTTCTGCTTTGATAGGAAAGGATTAAAATCAGGTGTAAATTGGTCGCTTCCCCTCAGCCTCCTGTGGGTATTGTTTGTGTTCATTCAACAATTCAGTGGCTGGGGCAGATGTGAATCGTCTGCAAAGGTGGCCTTCAAGCATGGAAGTATTTACTATCTGGAGGCGTAGATTACCTAAATGGGCACAATCGAGTCCACCAGGTGTAATCAACGACTAGCCAGAGCACATGGTCGGGTGACTGAGGCTTTAATTAATAGGGCCGCGAAGTCTTTAAAGTTAATGAGTTCAGAGTGCGCGCTGGACACCTAAACAGAAGCTATGTGATTTGGGACATTTTTTGACAAGAAGGGCTCTGGGAATTTCAGGTTCTCTCCTTTGAGTTGTCACACAGCATGTATTGGACTAGACAGATGTTATGTTATGTTTTCATAGCATTATTTAAAAGTAGGCCTACTGGAAATATGCAGCAGAGGAGGACTAAATTGTGCGCAGGATTTACTAAATTAAGCGTCAAGAAAAGACAAATTATGCAGCATAATGCAGCTCATTTTGTGATAGTATTACCTTTTATTTTTTTCATTTTTACACATGGACACTATCAGGGCAAAGGTTTCACGTCATTAGTACCAGTCTTGCACCCAAATACAGCAATAAACAACAGAAAGACAACCAGTAAAGGGCATCCCACTACTCAGCAACATGCGTTGCCACATGTTTAGTAACTTTTTGTTTGTTTAAAATCGAAACACTTTTACTTTAAAAAAAAATCTGTAGATTATGCAACAGATGATGGAATAAGTGGCTGATACGGCACATCCATAAGTGTGCAGAAAATTACAATGACCCTGTTTATAAGGGACATAAATAACAAAGTCTCTTGTTGCTGAGAAAAGTAGCTTGCAGACTACTGAGTGGTTGATAAAAGTAGGAAGTTAGAGGAAAAACATCCAGGACAGATCGTTCCTCCCCAGGTTTATCACTGGTGGAACAATCACACACCCTAAGGCATACCTGACACATACCAAAAGATTTTACCAGCTGTAAAACTGGGAGATTTTGGAAAATGATCTTATGGACAAGCGTCGAGGTTTTAACAGATATATTTTCTTGAAGGAAGCCAGTTCATTGCTGACTTTTGCCTCTTGTACTCGTTTGCACACATACAATGATTTTATTTGTGTGTCTAAATGACACATTAATTCAGTTAATTCTCAGGAATACAAGAAGCAGGGCATCCCCGTTACCACCATGCCACAGAGTCAAAACATCCGAGCCACTGGCTGCAATTCTTTTCTTTTTTTTAAAAACCGAATGGAATCGAACAGGATCATCTTTTGGAATATTTCTCACTGCCAGCTAATACATGCGAGCCTTACCGACGAAATACTGCAACTCCCGCCTTTATACAGATACTAACCCCTATTAAGGATCGAACGTGTGCTTAGAAACGGTAACTCTGGTGGGAGGTGCTTTACAGATTCATTTATAAGGTGCATAAATATCCAAAAAAACGAATATCAATAATAATGATGAATGTTTGTATTTTAGATGGCTAAATGCAAGACAGAATTTTGGAAGATCAATTTGCATTTGCAAGAGCTTTACCACCTGTAGAAAATTATGTGACAAATACAATGAGTGCAGATGTTTTTCTGTCGTCCAGCCTTTCTTTGTTGAAACTTCGAATATTAGACCATAAGACCATAAGGCATGTTGGTGTTTGAATGAAGCCGAATAAAATTTAAAGTAACACATTTTTTTTAGCTAATCGAGAAAACAGATTGGGAACTTCTTTAATGCTTGACACCAGATTGAATAAAAAAAAAATCATGAAATACGGTGTGTTTGTCTCCTAAGACGAAACATGTCACAACAGGGTACCACTTACAGGATACAACTTGCTGCTTCTTTGTTTCTACTCTTGGGCTGATTTGAAACCAATACGTTACTGAGCTTTTAGAAATATAAATGCTCTTAGTTATTCAAAGTTTTCTTAATTGACTGATTGCTAGCTTACACTTACTTACATTTTGTGTTCCTCTGTGCATCTCTCCTGTGTCCTGATACAGCCCAGTGTTCAAGGATTGCAAAGAGACCTAGGTAAGGAGCCCAAAGATATTTTCTAGTCAAATAGTATTAATTGTTCAAAAAGTGTTTGTTTTACTGTGGACTCTCTGTGTTTTCAGGCAGCCTAGCCTCTTTTAAAGTGGTGTTTGTTTCAAAATCGTTTTTGCTGTGACTGTGTGAATTCCCTTGCTAGTTTGTGGCTCCCCCCCCCCCTTTTTTCCCCCCTCTGCCCCCCTTTTTTCACCCCTATTCTTAGTAAAAAGACTACATAGATCTTTCAGAGTGTGGTTTTAGGAGACTGTTTTTAATCTGTTTGTGTGATTTAAATTGTGCTTAAAAGCTGTCTGCCCCCCTGTATTTTTTGCCTTAAAAAAGCCCGATTTTAGAGTGTGCGCCCAGAACTATTGCAGTGTTTGTCTCTTAAACAATCTCCCCCTTACCTGAAAAGTAGACTCTGCTAGCTTGGAAGTGTGGATTCAGCCTGTCTGTATCCAAGGAGATACTGAATAGAGCAGCAGTAGCCTCCCCCCAGGCCACAGGGACTGGACTTTTAGTTAACTTGCTCCTTATATAGGTTCCTCGTGGTTGTTGCATATACTGTTGTGATTGGTTTTTGGGAGATGGTGTTTCATTGGTTGCTAGCTCCAGGGATGCATTTATGATTGGTGGATAGGGCTAGGATTCTGATTGGCTGTTGGTTCTAGGGCTATGATTGGTGGATAGGGCTGGGATTCTGATTGGCTGTTGGTTCTAGGGCTGTGATTGGTGGATAGGGCTGGGATTCTGATTGGCTGTTGGTTTCTAGGGCTGTGATTGGTGGATAGGGCTGGGATTCTGATTGGCTGTTGGTTTCTAGGGCTGTGATTGGTGGATAGGGCTGGGATTCTGATTGGCTGTTGGTTTCTAGGGCTGTGATTGGTGGATAGGGCTGGGATTCTGATTGGCTGTTGGTTTCTAGGGCTATGATTGGTGGATAGGGCTGGGATTCTGATTGGCTGTTGGTTCTAGGGCTATGATTGGTGGATAGGGCTGGGATTCTGATTGGCTGTTGGTTGTAGGGCTGGGGCTGTGATTGGGGGTCAGGAAATAGGGCTGTGACTGGTGATTAGGGCTGGGTCTCCCATTAGTTGGCTAAATCAGAGTTTAAAATCGGATTGGCTAGGGTTAGGACCAGCTTCTTATTGGCCAGTAGGGCTATCAAAGGCTAGGATTCAGGGCGTCTGAGCCCGGGCGTCGAGGCAAAGGGCGGAGAGGACAAGGGCAGTTGCCTGTTTGGGCCTGTTCGGGACAGGTAGGGACTAGGGACTAGGACCAAAAATGCTGCCCAATTCTCATTCCACCAGGAATGGTTTCTACCCCAACACATCCCTCAACATGCAAACACATTATCTGCAAAGATATCCAACTCATGCATCACAAACTGACCACAGACATATTGCATTGCCCCACCACCCAACACAATACCCTACATACAACACATATACACATACACCCCATAACTACTACAGTCAAACACCTTCATACTCACAGCAAACACTCCTCTGTCCCCTCCCACTAACACTACCTGCCACCGCCCACACAATACAAAACTACAACATACAATTCTCTCAGTTTCAGTCTCCCAGATACACACTCTCTACACATACTAACCAAAAACACTATCCGCTGTTCGCTTCACACAGACCGCCTGAACTCATAACAATGCCAAAACCCTGCCTTCATAAACATCATCTACACACACTCTTCCCCCCTGCTCACCAATTACACACAACCATACAATCCCCACATTTCACTCCACCACACATATTACCTCTTCCAGTCATCTCAACTAATACTTATCTCCCTGACACACATCCATCACCTCATATACACCTCATACATTCATCTCCAAAACACATCAACACCCCATCTAACACTCAAATTCCACTTAACAGCACTAACTCACATACAAATCCCTCACCAAAAACAACTACACCAATAGCCCCTCTCATTATTCCACAAAAACAATACCAACCACAAACATCAGCACATCAAAGCAACACAAACTTACATTACACTCATCATCATACCCACTCTCACCCCCAAGACTACACAAAGGATACAAATTCCACCCTATCTCCACCCCTACCCCCCACTCTTCACAAACACCTACCACAAGCCCCCATCCCAGCAACCTTCATTCAGTCGCCTCTCCTCCATTGCACAATTTAGAGCCTTACATCATGATCCACATGCTCCTCCACCACCCCTAACCCATACTCCATCCACACTAAACAAACGCAAACAAAATAAAAAACACGCCACTCATAGCAACCTCGCATCCCCTTGTTTGTTTCATAATAAAACTACCCTACAAAAAACACTACACTCCTCATGGCTCTCTCAGCCACCAAGTTCACCACCCACACACACAGACCCAACAAAATGCCTCCTTAACCTGCTGGAAGAGGAACACTATGTTGAAAAGCAAGACTATTGTGAGCCTCAAACAGTTAACACAACTAGCAACACTCCTGCTTCAAGCTCACATTATACTACTTACCCTTCTACTAAACAAAACAACACTACCACTAACACACCCTATCTAAACTGCCAGCTCATAAATGCTCGATCACTCTCAAAAAACAAGCACCACATCTACGACCTTCTCACAGACACACAACCTGACTTACTATTCATTACGGAAACCTGGTTGGGAGATGACATGGCACCAGTATTGCACGAAGCCCTTCCTCCAGGCTATCAAACCATCACACAAAACCGTATAGGCAAGAGAGGAGGGGGACTAGCTATTATATTCAAACAGGCAATAAATCTCAGTAAAACAGACAACATCTCCATACAAGGTTGTGAAGCCCTCCTTACCAGATGCCACCCTACTCCAACTTCCACCTGTAACTTTCTCCTCCTTTACAGACCTCCACCTAACAACTACACTTTCCCAGATGCCTTTCTTGACATAGTCTCAAACCTTATTACACTATACTCCAATCTATGCATTCTTGGGGATCTAAACATTTGGTTTGACAAACCCAATATGCCCCATCCAAAAGCTATCACCACTGGCCTACTCGCATTGAATCTACATCAGATTGTACACAATCCCACACACATCGCTGGTCACATCCTAGATGTAATTTTTGCTAAGCCTGAACTTGTTACTATTCATAGCATCACACCAACCACCTGGTCAGACCACCATCTGATAACTTTCCGACAGACAACTCCACAAATCAACACACCCCACAACCACTTACATACATACACCTATCGACCATGGAGAAAACTCAATTTGGATCACTTAGAAACACAACTAACAGCAAACACAGATCTAGATACAATCAATTCTGTACCTAAACTTTATGAGTGGCTACAGGAAGCTTTTGATGTCCTAATACCACTCAGAAAAACTAAACATGACAAAAGAAAACCAACACCTTGGAGAAACACAGAACATAAAAAGATAAAGAAACAAATCAGAAAGTTGCAGCGGACCTGGCTCAAAACAAACAACAGTCAAGACAAACTGCAGCTACACAAACTTAACAGGATATACAAATCATCAATCAAAAAAGCTAAAAAAAGATACTACTCAGACAGAATTCTAAATGCTCAATCTACAACCAAGGAATTTTACAAAATTCTCAATGAATTTCGAAAACCCACATGCATGGAAGGAAGTCATCCCACCACTCAAGATTTCACAAACAAATTGGCAACTCACTACACAACCAAGGCAGACACATTGGACTCATATTTAAAACAGAAGAAAACCATCAGCACCAACCCCTTTACTAAAATACCCTTTAAGAATAAATCATCCCAACCTCTACAGTCCTTCAAACAAATATCCCAGGATGAATTTATGGATTTGGTCAAAGCAAGCAGACCTTCTGGTTGCCCTTCTGACCCTTGCCCACCACAGATCTTCAAGAACATCCTGCTATCTACTTCCGCTGCCACACCTGTAAGAAGAATCATCAACAACTCTTTAACTTCAGGAACTTTTCCTACAGACCTGAAAAAGGCAAACATACGACCATTATTAAAGAAAACAAATCTAGACCCGCAAGACCCCAACAACTACAGACCTATCACAAATGGACCTTTCCTGGGCAAATTGATAGAAAGAGCAGCATTCGCCCAGATGTCACAATTCATTGAAGACAATTCTATACTTTCAGACTTCCAAACTGGATTCCGCCCAAGAAGAAGCACTGAATTGGCACTCATGGCAATCTGGGACGATCTTAAAAACACAGTTGACCGAAATGGAGTTGCTGCACTACTTCTCTTGGACCTCTCAGCTGCCTTTGATACGGTTGACCATGACACCCTAACTCAAAGACTCCACGAAGCCGGCATACAAGGGATTGCGCTCGACTGGATTACTTCTTATCTCCAAAAAGAGCAAATATCATCCACTCACCCCCCTTCTCATCCGAACCCTACCTCACAAAAACAGGGGTCCCCCAAGGGTCAATCATCTCACCTTTGCTTTTTAACATCTACATGATATCTTTACCAGAACTGATCAATGATTTCCATCTCACATGCTACAACTATGCAGATGACACACAAATACTACTTCAATTAGAAGACCCCAAAAACATTGAAAACTCTCAAATCTTCAGTTGCCTCAGAGCCGTTGATCAGTGGATGACCTGGAGCCATCTCAAACTAAATACCTCCAAAACTGAAATACTCATATGTGGAGACTGGAAACATTATGACCCTCTGTGCGTCTGGCCTGACGATCTCGGACCACCTCCTCAATTATCCAAGGAAGTGAAAAACCTAGGAATCACCATGGATTCCAAACTAACTATGAATGCCCAAGTAGACAAATTAGCACGCACAAGCTTCATCACCTTAAAGACTTTACGACGCATTTTCCCTCACCTCGGATTTCCACACAAGGTGCAAGCTACTATCTCACTTGTATTATCCAAACTGGATTATGCCAATAGCCTCTACCATGGATCATCTCTATCTGTTATGAAAAAACTACAACGTATCCAGAATTCTGCAGCCAGGCTACTATTACATATAAAGCCGCAAGCCCACATCTCCCCTGCCTTGAGAGCACTACACTGGTTACCAGAAGATGCACTTTCAAGCTGCTTTGTATCACCCACAAAGCTATACATGGAACAGGACCGCTTTTCATCAGAAAGAAAATTACCAAATACATCTCCAACAAAGAACCCTCCGCTCAAGACTGGCACCCCGCCTTAGAACACCACCATACAAGAAAAAGACTGTAGGTGGTACATCCTTCTCCGTCCAAGCAGCCAAACTATGGAATTCATTACCCCCAACTATAAGAGCCACAGATAACTTTCTTGTTTTCAGGAAACTACTCAAGAGTTGGCTCTTTCCTTCATAACCACCTTTTTCAAACAACTATGAACTGCATATGCCTATGTGGATAATTATTTTTTTCAGATTATATGTATATTTCTATTTATTTATAGTTTCTTTGGAAACTAAAGCAAGGCTGTGCGCTCTCCTGGAGACACAGAGTAGAAGGTTCTCCCTTTATAAAGCACCTGTAAGCTCCGCCCGCTGAGCCACGCCCGTCCACCCTCGAAGTAGGTAAAGGAATTCCCGCCTTTTACCACGATGATGGACAGCTTTCCAAAACGACCCCACTGCGTTTACCGCCGATTCACGTGGTGCGTTGTTGATGCGCAGAAGCACGAGGACATCTCCACAAAGACGCACTAGTAACAATAACATTGCCACGCCCCGTCCACCCTCGAAGTAGATAAAGGAATTCCCGCCTTTTACCAGGATGATGGACAGCTTTCCAAAACGACCCCAATGCGTTTACCGCTGATTCCGGTGGTGCGTTGTTGATGCTCAGAAGCACAAGGACATCTCCACAAAGACGCACTAGTAACAATCACATTGCCAAAGGCACACAAGGTTGCTGGAGACGTTTACCCAGTGGCCCATCACGTACCCTTAGTGTACAATATAAACGGGGCGTATAAAACATGCTAGGTAACGCTTACTGACATACTCGTAGAAAATACTCCGGTTGGGTAGGCCACGATGCTCATTTTACAGAAACTAAACCTCAAAGGAAGCACTTTCAAATATAAACGTAGCAGGTGCCGCAGTTGAAGCTCAGCTTCTGGAAAGGACAAGCCACCCTAACGCTTGGGCTTGACAAAGATAAAGCAAGGCTGTGCGCTCAGAGATCCCATAGCAGAAAAAGATCTAGAATCCTTCCTGGAGGTGAACTGATGATGTACTGGAGCGTAATCTGTATCTGACTGTGACGCGCGGGTTCTATCTTCCTCTGCTGGAGACACAGAGTAGAAGGTTCGCCCTTTATAAAGCACCTGTAAGCTCCGCCCGCTGAGCCACGCCCGTCCACCCTCGAAGTAGGTAAAGGAATTCCCGCCTTTTACCACGATGATGGACAGCTTTCCAAAACGACCCCACTGCGTTTACCGCCGATTCACGTGGTGCGTTGTTGATGCGCAGAAGCACGAGGACATCTCCACAAAGACGCACTAGTAACAATAACATTGCCAAAGGCACACAAGGTTGCTGGAGACGTTTACCCCGTGGCCCATCACGTACCCCTAGTGTACAATATAAACGTAGCAGGTGCCGCAGTTGAAGCTCAGCTTCTGGAAAGGACAAGCCACCCTAACTCTTGGGCTTGGCATAGATAAAGCACGGCTGTGCGCTCAGAGATCCCATAGCAGATAAGATCTAGAAACCTTCCTGGAGGTGAACTGATGATGTACTGGAGCGTAATCTGTATCTGACTGTGACGCGCGGGTTCTATCTTCCTCTCCTGGAGACACAGAGTAGAAGGTTCTCCCTTTATAAAGCACCTGTAAGCTCCGCCCGCTGAGCCACGCCCCGTCCACCCTCGAAGTAGATAAAGGAATTCCCGCCTTTTACCAGGATGATGGACAGCTTTCCAAAACGACCCCAATGCGTTTACCGCTGATTCCGGTGGTGCGTTGTTGATGCTCAGAAGCACAAGGACATCTCCACAAAGACGCACTAGTAACAATCACATTGCCAAAGGCACACAAGGTTGCTGGAGACGTTTACCCAGTGGCCCATCACGTACCCTTAGTGTACAATATAAACGGGGCGTATAAAACATGCTAGGTAACGCTTACTGACATACTCGTAGAAAATACTCCGGTTGGGTAGGCCACGATGCTCATTTTACAGAAACTAAACCTCAAAGGAAGCACTTTCAAATATAAACGTAGCAGGTGCCGCAGTTGAAGCTCAGCTTCTGGAAAGGACAAGCCACCCTAACGCTTGGGCTTGGCAAAGATAAAGCAAGGCTGTGCGCTCAGAGATCCCATAGCAGAAAAAGATCTAGAATCCTTCCTGGAGGTGAACTGATGATGTACTGGAGCGTAATCTGTATCTGACTGTGACGCGCGGGTTCTATCTTCCTCTGCTGGAGACACAGAGTAGAAGGTTCGCCCTTTATAAAGCACCTGTAAGCTCCGCCCGCTGAGCCACGCCCGTCCACCCTCGAAGTAGGTAAAGGAATTCCCGCCTTTTACCACGATGATGGACAGCTTTCCAAAACGACCCCACTGCGTTTACCGCCGATTCACGTGGTGCGTTGTTGATGCGCAGAAGCACGAGGACATCTCCACAAAGACGCACTAGTAACAATAACATTGCCAAAGGCACACAAGGTTGCTGGAGACGTTTACCCCGTGGCCCATCACGTACCCCTAGTGTACAATATAAACGTAGCAGGTGCCGCAGTTGAAGCTCAGCTTCTGGAAAGGACAAGCCACCCTAACTCTTGGGCTTGGCATAGATAAAGCACGGCTGTGCGCTCAGAGATCCCATAGCAGATAAGATCTAGAAACCTTCCTGGAGGTGAACTGATGATGTACTGGAGCGTAATCTGTATCTGACTGTGACGCGCGGGTTCTATCTTCCTCTCCTGGAGACACAGAGTAGAAGGTTCTCCCTTCATAAAGCACCTGTAAGCTCTGCCCGCTGAGCCACGCCCCGTCCACCCTCGAAGTAGGTAAAGGAATTCCCGCCTTTTACCAGGATGATGGACAGCTTTCCAAAACGACCCCACTGCGTTTACCGCCGATTCACGTGGTGCGTTGTTGATGCGCAGAAGCACGAGGACATCTCCACAAAGACGCACTAGTAACAATAACATTGCCAAAGGCACACAAGGTTGCTGGAGACGTTTACCCCGTGGCCCATCATGTACCCCTAGTGTACAATATAAACGTAGCAGGTGCCGCAGTTAAAGCCCAGCTTCTGGATAGGACAAGCCACCCTAACTCTTGGGCTTGGCAAAGATAAAGCACGGCTGTGCGCTCAGAGATCCCATATCAGAAAAGATCTAGAATCCTTCCTGGAGGTGAACTGATGATGTACTGGAGCGTAATCTGGATCTGACTGTGACGCGCGGGTTCTATCTTCCTCTCCTGGAGACACAGAGTAGAAGGTTCTCCCTTCATAAAGCACCTGTAAGCTCCGCCCGCTGAGCCACGCCCCGTCCACCCTCGAAGTAGGTAAAGGAATTCCCGCCTCTTACCAGGATGATGGACAGCTTTCCAAAACGACCCCACTGCGTTTACCGCCGATTCAGGTGGTGCGTTGTTGATGCGCAGAAGCACGAGGACATCTCCACAAAGACGCACTAGTAACAATAACATTGCCAAAGGCACACAAGGTTGCTGGAGACGTTTACCCCGTGGCCCATCACGTACCCTTAGTGTACAATATAAACAGGGCGTATAAAACATGATAGGTAACGCTTACTGACATACTCGTAGAAAATACTCCGGTTGGGTAGACCACGATGCTCATTTTACAGAAGCTAAACCTCAACAGAAAGCACTTAGAAATATAAACGTAGCAGGTGCCGCAGTTGAAGCTCAGCTTCTGGAAAGGACAAGCCACCCTAACTCTTGGGCTTGGCAAAGATAAAGCAAGGCTGTGCGCTCTGAGATCCCATAGCAGAAAAAGATCTAGAATCCTTCCTGGAGGTGAACTGATGATGTACTGGAGCGTAATCTGTATCTGACTGTGACGCTCGGGTTCTATCTTCCTCTGCTGGAGACACAGAGTAGAAGGTTCTCCCTTTATAAAGCCCCTGTAAGCTCCGCCCGCTGAGCCACGCCCCGTCCACCCTCGAAGTAGGTAAAGGAATTCCCGCCTTTTACCAGGATGATGGACAGCTTTCCAAAACGACCCCAATGCGTTTACCGACGATTCCGGTGGTGTGTTGTTGATGCTCAGAAGCACGAGGACATCTCCACAAAGACGCACTAGTAACAATCATATTGCCAAAGGAACACAAGGTTGCTGGAGACGTTTACCCCATGGCCCATCACGTACCCTTAGTGTACAATATAAACGGGGCGTATAAAACATGCTAGGTTACGCTTACTGACATACTCGTAGAAAATACTCCGGTTGGGTAGGCCACGATGCTCATTTTACAGAAACTAAACCTCAAAGGAAGCACTTACAAATATAATCGTAGCAGGTGCCGCAGTTGAAGGTCAGCTTCTGGAAAGGACAAGCCACCCTAACTCTTGGGCTTGGCAAAGATAAAGCAAGGCTGTGCGCTCAGAGATCCCATAGCAGAAAAAGATCTAGAATCCATCCTGGAGGTGAACTGATGATGTACTGGAGCGTAATCTGTATCTGACTGTGACGCGCAGGTTCTATCTTCCTCTGCTGGAGACACAGAGTAGAAGGTTCGCCCTTTATAAAGCACCTGTAAGCTCCGCCCGCTGAGCCACGCCCCGTCCACCCTCGAAGTAGGTAAAGGAATTCCCGCCTTTTACCACGATGATGGACAGCTTTCCAAAACGACCCCACTGCGTTTACCGCCGATTCAGGTGATGCGTTGTTGATGCGCAGAAGCACGAGGACATCTCCACAAAGACGCACTAGTAACAATCACATTGCCAAAGGCACACAAGGTTGCTGGAGACGTTTTACCCCGTGGCCCATCACGTACCCTTAGTGTACAATATAAACGGGGCGTATAAAACATGCTAGGTAACGCCTACTGACATACTCGTAGAAAATACTCCGGTTGGGTAGACCACGATGCTCATTTTACAGAAACTAAACCTCAAAGGAAGCACTTACAAATATAATCGTAGCAGGTGCCGCAGTTGAAGCTCAGCTTCTGGAAAGGACAAGCCACCCTAACTCTTGGGCTTGGCAAAGATAAAGCAAGGCTGTGCGCTCAGAGATCCCATAGCAGAAAAAGATCTAGAATCCATCCTGGAGGTGAACTGATGATGTACTGGAGCGTAATCTGTATCTGACTGTGACGCGCAGGTTCTATCTTCCTCTGCTGGAGACACAGAGTAGAAGGTTCGCCCTTTATAAAGCACCTGTAAGCTCCGCCCGCTGAGCCACGCCCCGTCCACCCTCGAAGTAGGTAAAGGAATTCCCGCCTTTTACCACGATGATGGACAGCTTTCCAAAACGACCCCACTGCGTTTACCGCCGATTCAGGTGATGCGTTGTTGATGCGCAGAAGCACGAGGACATCTCCACAAAGACGCACTAGTAACAATCACATTGCCAAAGGCACACAAGGTTGCTGGAGACGTTTTACCCCGTGGCCCATCACGTACCCTTAGTGTACAATATAAACGGGGCGTATAAAACATGCTAGGTAACGCCTACTGACATACTCGTAGAAAATACTCCGGTTGGGTAGACCACGATGCTCATTTTACAGAAACTAAACCTCAAAGGAAACACTTAGAAATATAAACGTAGCAGGTGCCGCAGTTGAAGCTCAGATTCTGGAAAGGACAAGCCACCCTAACTCTTGGGCTTGGCAAAGATAAAGCAAGCCTGTGCGCTTAGAGATCCCATAGCAGAAAAAGATCTAGAATCCTTCCTGGAGGTGAACTGATTATGTACTGGAGCGTAATCTGTATCTGACTGTGATGCGCGGGTTCTATCTTCCTCTGCTGGAGACACAGAGTAGAAGGTTCTCCCTTTATAAAGCACCTGTAAGCTCCGTCCGCTGAGCCACGCCCCGTCCACCCTCGAAGTAGGTAAAGGAATTCCCGCCTTTTACCAGGATGATGGACAGCTTTCCAAAACGACCCCAATGCGTTTACCGCCGATTCCGGTGGTGCGTTGTTGATGCTCAGAAGCACAAGGACATCTCCACAAAGACGCACTAGTAACAATCACATTGCCAAAGGCACACAAGGTTGCTGGAGACGTTTTACCCCGTGGCCCATCACGTACCCTTAGTGTACAATATAAACAGGGCGTATAAAACATGCTAGGTTACGCTTACTGACATACTCGTAGAAAATACTGCGGTTGGGTAGACCACGATGCTCATTTTACAGAAACTAAACCTCAAAGGAAGCACTTACAAATATAATCGTAGCAGGTGCCGCAGTTGAAGCTCAGCTTCTGGAAAGGACAAGCCACCCTAACTCTTGGGCTTGGCAAAGATAAAGCAAGGCTGTGCGCTCAGAGATCCCATAGCAGAAAAAGATCTAGAATCCATCCTGGAGGTGAACTGATGATGTACTGGAGCGTAATCTGTATCTGACTGAGACGCGCGGGTTCTATCTTCCTCTGCTGGAGACACAGAGTAGAAGGTTCTCCCTTTATAAAGCACCTGTAAGCTTCGCCCGCTGAGCCACGCCCCGTCCACCCTCGAAGTAGGTAAAGGAATTCCCGCCTTTTACCAGAATGATGGACAGCTTTCCAAAACGACCCCAATGCGTTTACCGCCGATTCCGGTGGTGCGTTGTTGATGCTCAGAAGCACAAGGACATCTCCACAAAGACGCACTAGTAACAATCACATTGCCAAAGGCACACAAGGTTGCTGGAGACGTTTACCCCGTGGCCCATCACGTACCCTTAGTGTACAATATAAACGGGGCGTATAAAACATGCTAGGTAACGCTTACTGACATACTCGTAGAAAATACTCCGGTTGGGTAGGCCACGATGCTCATTTTACAGAAACTAAACCAATAACAATAAAATACACACACACTCTTTTAAACCTGTCTGACTAAGTATTTTTTACCCATGATTCTAATTATGTATTGTATGTGCATATGTGTGTGTATTCATGTGTGTGTGTGTATAAATATATATATGTATGTGTATGTATGTGTATATGTTGCTTCTGTGCCTGGCATGTTTGTGGATCATTGCATGGCTCCTGGTTTTTTTGGGTTGTTATACTAGATATCTATGAATTTCTGCTCTCTTTTTATCACACTTATCTACTCATCACTCTTATGTCATGTCTCTATCAAACTATCCTCCATTCTCACTCGGACTCATCCCAAATCCCTTCGACCACTTTCATCTCCTAAATATCTCTGCCTAAGCTCTTCCCTCCACCTCCACATCTAACTCACCAAACCTCACTCTACCTCTGTGACCTCCCACACAACCCTACTAAATTTTCCTGCATTCATCTCACCCTGCTACTATGCTCTCCCTAACCCTTCCACATCCTCTTTCCCCTCCGCTCCCCTTTTATTCATCTCAAGCCTTTGGATTGAGTAAATGAAGGATAAACTCCCAATTAACACTTCTGGATTTCTTTCCTCCTCCACCCCTCCGTTACTCCAGTCAATCTAACTAATAAACTCTCATATCCGCAACTCAAATTAACTCATAATAATACTAAAACTGTACTCCTTATTAAATTATACTAATCCATCACTAATTCTTGTTGGGTACCGGAGTAGCGTGCTACTCATCGAAAAGCGCTTCGACGCCTTGTCAGGGGTAGTAAGCGCTATATAAATACGATTACAATTACAATTACAATTACATTCTCCACCTTCTTGCATGTAATAAAGATTGTTTTCAACTGATGCTCAGTGGTGCGTCACTAGGGTCCAAAGGTCGTACACTGATAGATCCTGTGACATCATTGGCGCAAACACTGATTGATAAAAAAATCATAAAATCATGCTTATTAATCACACTTTGACCCGTTGTCGTTGGTGTGTCTGAGTATTTAAATACACACGGAGCAAGCAAAAAGCAGGACTGCTCACAATATAAAAATGTGTTTTAAAAAAAAATATGTCGCGAGCATTACAATTAAGAGGTCCACACAAAGGATTGCGAGGACTCTGGATGAAAAAAGATAAAACCAATGGGAGAGGGACTTTGGTGGGAGGGAGCATAACAGGGAGATCCTTAGGGAAAGTAATAAGCCAAATTATGTTAAAGTTCAGCGACAGAGCTTTGTCATGCTCTAAGTTCAAGAATGAGGTTGGCTAAGACACAAGCACCATCAGGGAATATTGCTATTCTTTAGCTTCATAATCGAGTTCTGTGGAACTCAGGACGTCAAGTACAATTTTCAGGTTGGGACGTTCCCTTTTCCAATTCCTTCCTGGAATAGAAAAAGTCAGACAGATTCCTTTCACCACAGCTTTCCCTTACATAATGGGTGAGTGGGTCTCTCGCTGGTAGGTGTCCTTTCCAATTCTTTTCAAGTCATACTGCCTTATTACTCCTAGACCTTTTTTTCCATTTAGGCCAAGATCAAGATTTTGCTAATTGTTGAGAATTTGAGACATCATTAAAGATTATGCTTAATTTGCCTCTTTACACTAAGGGAAATAATGGAATCATATGTGGCCAGAATGATAGTCCGAAACTGAAGGTCATCAGTTCAGTGTCTATAAAAGCAATATGAAGAAGTCTGGGTAATTGTGATACAACCGTCCACGGAAGGGGAGGTTTTAATGTCCAAATAACTTGTGGGAACTGAGGAGGTAAGTACGCACCCCTCCCACATGCCTAGCTCAAGGTAAAATGTGCTGTGGGTGCTGCTGTTTGGAGTACTTCATGTAGGTGTGTTGGGGTTGAAGAGCAAGATTTCCATGTAGGAATGCAATATTCAGGCTGGCGCAAACCGTATATGGGCGCCACAATCTCACGGCCATTACTTCACAAAACATCCCAGAAGATGAAGTGGAAGAGGATTTCTCTTTAATATCCAGAAAAAATACGACGATCCAAGTGTGAGATTCAGAGCCTTGTTCTGACTTTCATTGCACTCATAGACTCTGGAGAGTCAGTAAATTAATAAGCATTGAATAATTTTTACAACAAAGGCCTTAGATGAATGTGGCAGTAACCAAGGCTAGAATAAATGACTTTGAAATTTTGGCCCCTCTTTCACTGGCCGGAACATTTGACACTACCAACAGCCATGAAATAAACTTGATTAAGGTAAAAATATTTGTTTACAAAAGAGACACTGGCACATTTCAGCAGAACACATGATACTCATTTTCTTTGCTAAAAGTGTGTGCAGAAGCCACACTGAGGAAATGCTACTTGGGTTTGCACACCTATTCACAAGGCTAGCATGACTAAAATAAAAAAAAGCAATCAAAGCTACAAGTAAATCAAACAATTGGCACTCCACCATTTATGCATTTCATTTCACTTGTGCCTTCATGTCAAGTCTGAACTTCACCCACCAGAACAACTTGATGTCATTGAGAAAATGCCTGGGCCTGCCCCCTGGGTGTCTCTGATGGTAGTAATAACTAAGCCGAACCAATCCTGCAGTCTGAGGCTATGCAATTATGCTATTGTGATTAAAAGAGCATGCCACCTGACCCTCAACTATTAGTGGACCTCAATGGCGTAAAATGGTTCTCCAAATTGGTCCTGAACAGGGAGTAGCATCGACTGCAACTATAGCAACTACATAACAACTTAGTTCACCTGCAATGAGGTTCAGGGACTATAAGAGACAGAGACCTACATTGTCAAGTACTTTGTTAAATTCCTCCAGGCATGTTAACTCCAGTTTGCATGGGTGTTGATCACATGAACTATACTATACTATGCTATACTGTACTATACTTAATATGTTATATACTAAGTTTAATACTATAAGAAATATCTACGAGTTAGTCAGTATACATCACATAAATGGACAGGTGTGTCTCTGTAACAATGTGCATAATCATTTACAATTTCTACTTTCGGCTGACCAAGGATATGGTCTGGAGCCGTGGGTCATGACCCCATTCCCCATCCCCAGGCGGAGGCTGAAAAATAGTACAACTAGGTACTGACCAGGACTCAGAACACGGTAGAAAGGACATTCGGTGTTCTGAAGTCCAGGTTTTGGTGCCTCAACTTGTCTGGGGAAGATTGCTTAACTCCCTCCCCCCTGCACCCTCTGATTTCCAGGATAATACTGGTTTGTGCAATCCTACACAATATTTGTGTTAGAACAAATGTCCCATGGGACTTTGAGCCAGAGGAGAGGGAGCCAATGGAGAGGAGGATGACATTGGTGGAGACATCCAACCCACAATGGCTGGTTAGTGGTGAAGCAACAACATTGTGTCATTTTTTTTTCATAATTAATTTACCTAATTGCCAAAGGGGCTCATTTACAAGCCCCTTGCACCACTGTAGTGCCATTTGTTTACACTACGGCGGCGCAAAACAGTCCCCCACCCGTGCCATATTTATAAACTGGTGCAATGATACCATTGAGACAGTTTTTAAACCACTGCGCCGCATTACCTGCACCAGGCATAATGTATGCAAGGGAGGTGTTCCTCCGCAAAAAGTTCTGCAGGAATTGTGAAGTGAAATCTACAAGATTTCACAGTGTCATTGTAGCAGTATTGTTTAACACCTGCTCAGGGCAGGCATTAAAGTGAGGCTAGGCTGTTTTCAATGGGCCTCCCCGAGCTTTTCTGGACTAGCATAAAAATTCTTGTTTCATATGAGGCCCAGAATGTTTGACATTTTCATCAAAGTTCAACATGGGACTAAGGGGGTGATTCTCACCCTGGCGGGCGGCGGAGGCCGCCCACCAGAGTTCCCCCCTCCAAAATACCGCTGAGGGTATTTTGGGTTTTGCACTGGGCTGGCGGGCGACCTCCAAAAGGCCGCCCGCCAGCCCAGTGCAAAACAGCCTTCCCACTAGGACGCCGGCTCAGAATTGAGCCGGCGGAGTGGGAAGGTGCGACGGGTCCAGTGGCACCCATCGCGTATTTCAGTGTCTGCATAGCAGACACTGAAATACAAAGTGGGGCCCTCTTACGGGGGCCCCGCGGCACCCCCTACCGCCATCCTGTTCCTGGCGGGAGACCCGCCAGGAACAGGATGGCGGTAGGGGGTGTCAGAATCCCCATGGGGGCGGAGCCCGCTCCGCTGCCATGGTGGATTCACAAGGGCAGCGGAAAACCGGCGGGAGACCGCCGGTTTTCCGCATCTGACCGCGGCCGAACCGCCGCGGTCAGAATGCCCTGCGGGGCACCGCCGGCCTGTCGGCGGTGCTCCCGCCGACCCGGGCCCTGGCGGTCTCTGACCGCCGGGGTCAGAATGACCCCCTAAATGTTTGAACTCATTCATTGTGTTGTCTTTATGTCACAATCAATGTAAACATCAAGTCAATCACAACTTTTCAACTTGAAGTAGGCACAAACATGTATCCATCATGTTGTCAGACCTGTTGAGTGACATGGGGCCTTGGCTCCAAATATTCAGTCAACCAATGCAGCAATGCAATGTGATGCAGTGTAGTGCATGTAAGGGACAGGTCAGGCTTGCAACATATTCACATCTAAATATTACATTTCTGTCCTCGCACTCTTGAAGTGCCATGTCGTAGTTTGGACTCTTGCCCTGGGCAAGACTGCTGGTTCAAGGATGACAGTACTTATGTTTGTAGGTGACTATGGGGGTGATTCTAACCCCGGCGGTCTTAGACCGCCGGGCCAGGGTCGGCGGGAGCACCGCCGACAGACCGGCGGTGCCCCGCAGGGCATTCTGACCGCGGCGCTTTGGCCGCGGTCAGTGCAGGAAAACCGGCGGTCTCCCGCCGGTTTTCCGCTGCCCCTTGGAATCCTCCAAGGCGGCGCAGCTTGCTGCGCCGCCGAGGGGATTCCGACCCCCCCTACCGCCATCCAGTTCCCGGCGGTCCGCCCGCCGGGAACCGGATGGCGATAGGGGGGGGCACGGAGCCCCTGGGGGCCCCTGCAGTGCCCATGCCACTAAATGTATTTCACTGTCTGCTGTGCAGACAGTGAAATACGCGATGGGTGCAACTGCACCCGTCGCACAGCTTCCACTCCGCCGGCTCGATTCCGAGCCGGCTTCATCGTGGAAGCCTCTTTCCCGCTGGGCTGGCGGGCGGCCTGAAGGCGGCCGCCCGCCAGCCCAGCGGGAATGTCAGAATTACCGCCGCGGTCTTTCGACCGCGGAACGGTAACCTGACGGCGGGACTTTGGCGGGCGGCCTCCGCCGCCCGCCAAGGTCAGGATGAGGGCCTATGTCTTTCCTACAACAAGTTGCAACTGTAGTCCCAACCCTTCCGGCTCACTAGCAGTACCTCGCCAACAACCCAAACAGATAAAGGTCATTTGTGGCAGCCTTCACGCATGGACTCAGAAATGTGACATCTCAGGGAGTGTTGTGGTTAAACAGAGATTACCCATTTCTCACAGATATATTATGTCTCAACCAAACACAGGCAACAAACGAAGATGCAGTAATGTTTCAATAGTTTTTACTTAATACAATGCAGTAAATCGTATTGGCTGCAATGATTAGGATTATGAACAGTACAAGAGATAGAATAGTAAAGACGCGGGTCATGATTATGAAGACCGAAGACCCCCACCATCTTGTATTAGCCTAGAAAGACATAAAGTGTAGCATATTTCCGTGTACCCTATCATAATAGGCCTAACCTTCTGCCTAGAGGAGAGCTGGGTATGTTAAACCTAATCTGCCAATGCCATGTCCCTGGAAGGAGCCCCCAACCCTGGTTACCTTGAATGAGATCTCGAGCTCAGACTTCAGAAGAACACGAAGTCCGGGTCAGCATCAAGGTGACGTGCAGCATCGATAGCAACGATGGTATCTGGTCGGAATCCCTGTTGTGTAAGTGCTGCACAGCTAAAACCTTTGCTGTGTTTTGCAGCAACAAAGTGTGTTTCGTAGGGTACTCAGTGAGTGTTGCAAACACAAATCACCCAATATGTCCATACCTGAGACAAACCACTCAGTGTAGTGTGTCTCACCAGTGTGGTAGCATGCAGTGGCGGCTGCCACAAACCTCAAGGGGAGGGGTGGGGCGGCGACAAAGGGGACAAAGGTGAAAAAATAAAATAAATAAATAAAAAATAAACTTACCTCAGACTGCCATCTCCCACCATCTCCTCCTGCCTCGCTCCTGCTCCCTCGATGTGGTGCCCCAGCAAAGGCTTCCCAGCAATCCTGGTGCTGCTTTAATGCTAAACCTAGCATGAAAAGCAGCTTCAAGATTGGTTTGAGGGGCTCAGACTGCTGCTCAGACACAGCCCTGGGATTTATGCAGTTTCTCCAGCCCAACTGTTAAACACAGCCGAGCTGGAGATTCCTAAGTGCACATGTGTGTTTGGCTGGCCTGAGACAGCTGGCCAAACACACGTGCACTTAGGTGCATTCCATTCCTCCTCCCCCTTCCCACCTTCCGTGGCCCAGCCCAGCCCCTCTCTGCACTGCTGGCTGAGCCAGCAGCATAAAAATAAACAATAGTGAACTATTGTTTTATTTTTCTGCTGCTGGTATGGCCAGTGGTTGACACTCCTTCGCCATAGCAAAGGAGCTGCCCCTGGTAGCATGCAGAATGGCAGCACTTTGAAGGAGCAAATGTTGGAGCACATACTATCACAGATCATGAGTGACAGTTGTCATGGACAAAGGTCAAGTATGATGTGTAAAATTTAACATTTTGCTTTCTACTGAATGCATACATACATGTGTGGGGATCCTCAAAACACTACACATGCAAGTCAATTCCTGGCCATATTGTCATATACACCAGTTCAGTCCACAGTTGTCAAAATACACATTTTACAGGCATTGCAAAGCAATGTGATGAGACTGTGATGAAGTCCTGTAACAGAAGATGAGTGGATGACGTTGCAATGTGAGGAACTGCCCAGAGAAGTAAGACAATGGAGATGTTTTTGCCAACATCAAAACACCTAACGCATGCAATGTTGTCAAGAGTATGAAGTATCCATGTCAAAAGTCACACATAAATGTATGTATACATACACTAACTTATTGAACATGGTTTGATGGAGGAATTTGGATATGAACTTACCTCTGCATGGCAAGAGTAGTTTACCAATGCCCTGAGTGTACAAGTGCAAAGTTGAGGAGATCTCAAATCTTGTATCATCCAAAAAGGGAAATTGCATTTGAGGGTGTGCCAGTGCATAGGCCTGTGTCAGGGATTGCAGTTTTCTTCGACCAGGAGGGTAACACAAAGACCTACCCTCAGAGTAGATGTACTGCTACTGCCTTTAACAGGTGTAATTCAGAGATCATGTGGGTTTGGCAACATGATGTTCATTGAACATTAGCATTGAACATGACCAGGTGACACTGGTTCACTGCAGTGAAGCCTAATGGCTCACTCACCTCTTCCAAAGGTCTGTTGGCTGCCAAACGTTATGTTGTACAAAATATGTGTACATGATAACATCATGTGCAAGACATACACATCACAAAAGTTGCAATGTTGAACAGTGGGCACATGTTGAGAGTGTGTGTGCTGGTAGAGTGTGTTCACCTTTACACACTCTAGCACAATCCACAATTGTGTATGGAACAGGTGCAGGTGATATGCAATAATAATACATGGACAGTTGGTATGAAGAGGTCGGTGTCATTTAATCAGAGTCATATACTGTGTGATTATGCCACATATGTTCCATCAACATGCAGAATACTTTGCTCAGACATGCTGTATACATTTGAGGTCTCCAGCAACACAATTTTAGTGTGACTGACCATACGTGTGGCCAAACATACCTGCTTTGTTACACCTAATGTGTTTGGAGACAATATACCCATCCCTGTAGAAGTATGTCAAACCAAAAGCCAAATTATGAAAACATGTGTGACAGAGTCAGCAGTAGCCGTCAAAATCGAAGCAATTTCAAATATGGTAGATGTAGCATATGTTTTTGTGATGGGACAAATTCATCATAATTGATGGGTTTGACTCAGGACAGACAATAAAAGACATGTGTATCTGTTTGTGTGTTCATATATTACCATACCGACATCTGGATCTTCAATTTCTTAGCCTCCCATGAGTTATGGCTGCTGTAATCCATTGTCAGGGGTACTTGAGCCTCCCTCAGAGTGATGGTGCATTAGCTGCAACATAACCCTTGGTCAGAAGAGTACTCCAGTATGCATACACACACTACTGAGATGCAATGTGTAATTTATAATGTGTGCAGACAAATGCAGCCTTGAGATGAAGTGTGTACAGGGAGGACCTGGCTTGGCAGTTTGCGCTGAACTGTTCCCATGGGGAGCAGGGTCAAGACTGATTTGCATACGACTGGCTCCAAACTGGGGTGACGTGGTGAGCAGAATAAAAATGGATTCAACCCAGATCTGTGACTTGGAGGTGGGTGTTTGAAAAGTTTGAACATCTTGTCCTTCATTGTATTTTGTGATGTTTTTAAGTATTATGGGCCTCATTTAGGAGGCCTGTGGTGCAGGGTGGCACAGCAAGTCCCTTGCTGCACCACATTGCACATCGCAAAAGGCCAAAAATGCACCATATCTACAAGATACAGTACAATTCTGTGCTCTCCCCCTGCACTGACGCACAAACTGCTGCCTAGCACCAATGCAGACACCCTTCCACCATTGTACAAGGATGTCTGCGTTGCGAGGATGATTGTTTTTGTGCAGGAAGGGACACCTTCCTTGACAAAAACAATCACAAGATGTGTTTTCCTCTATTTATACATAGAAAGAGGAAAAACAGGGAGAAGTAAAGATATTTCTCCCAATTGCATCATTCTTATATCACCCCTGAGATGGCATAGGAATTTGACGCATTCCCAGACTTGTAAATCTGGGAATGCATCAGATTCCATGTTGTTTTATGTGGGAACACCCCATGCAACATGCATGGAATGCCCCTTTCACGCATAACACTGCGTGAAAGGGGTCCATATTTACAAGGCCATGAAAAGCCACGCAAGGTGCTTTGTGTGGTCTTGTAAATATCAACTGGCACACTGCACCACCGGAGCGTCAAAAAAGTAGGCTCTGGTGGCACAGTATACTGCAGGGCCTAGTAAATGAGGCCCTATATATTAAGGGAGTTGAGGAAAACTACACAGAGCTGGGATGGGATACAGAGGAGCAGGCCAACGTGTGGAGACAATGGAGGAGGCCCTGGTGCAGGTGTCTCAACTTTTGCAAACTCTGCCGTGGGCATTATTGTCTTTTTCTTACCTTTCTTGTTTGTTTTTCATTTGTTAAGCATAGCGTAAGTTAGTGATTAGGGTTGATTTAGTGTAGTTAAGTTTTAACTTTTGCAAATTGTTATAGCTAATTGTTTTCATATCTTTTTCTCTGTTTTTAAGGTTTTTAGTGGGATAGAGTTGATGTGTGTTATTGGTAAAAAAAAAAGAAAAAGAAAGTACCCCAAAAATATGGGTTTTTTTAGGTTTATATGTGTATTTAGTATATGCTTAGGTGTCGTTGCTGTTTGTATTGTGCCAATCTATGTGTGTTAAGGGGGTAGTGGGTTGATGTTTAACATGTTATTTGTGTTTAGTGTTTAAGATAGGTTAGGATATGTTAAGTTATTGTAAGGTAGTGTTAAGGTTAGTTAGTGTGGGATAGGTAGATGTAGGTAGTTTAGGATAAGTTTAGATAGTGTAAGTTAGTAAGCAAAGAATAGGTAGTTGCAGTTTGTTTAATTCGACTTTGTAGTATGAAAACTTTTTATACTTTCAGAACTTCGTAATTATTGCATTATTAAGAGTATTTAACATTCAGTAGGTTGAGTTGAGTACATGATGTAGCTGTTGCCCAGCGGTCTTTGAAGGTATATGTCATTTTGTAAGTAGCCCGTGATAAAGATTTAAGCCCATATATATAGATTTTAACGCAAGACTGCGCTAGCGCAGTCTTGCGCCAAAATCCATAGCGGCTCTAGCACCATTCTAGAGTGCCAGCCGGGCACCATATTAATGGAATGGCGAATGGTGGCGCAAAGGACAGGCTAGCATCTACAGAAAAGACGCTAGCCGGAGGGGAGGGATGGCAGGAGGGGAAAAGGCGTTAGAGGGCCAGGAATGAAATTAGGCTGGTTAGCGGCAATAAATATGCCACTAAGCAGCCTAGCATCATTTCCTGATGCACTACCACCCAAACATGACTCCTGTCTAAGTAAAGACAGGAGTCATGCCGACCACGCCAATGGCCAGCACAGGGGACCAGTGTCCCCTGGGCATGGCCATCATACCCAGTGCCAAGTAGGGGGGCCCATGTAAGGGGCTCCAATGGCACTAAAAATACATATATATACCCTTACCTCTACTTAACCAGGATGGGGTCCCCCATCCAATGGCATCCCTCTGGTGTGGGTGGGGGTGTTCCTGGGGCTTGGGGTGTTTAGCCATGGAAATGGGTCCACAGGTCCCCTAACGCCTGGTCAGACCCAGGCGTTAAATAATGGTTCTAAGCAGGCTTAGCACCATTGTTTGGGTCCACCGACTCTGTGTGCATCATTTTTGCGTCAGAGTATAAATACGTCGTTAGGGGTTAGCATGATATTGTGGACAGGGAACGCCTACCATGCATCTAATTAGTGCAAGGTAGTTAGCTGCATCCACAATATGGCACTAAGCCCTATATTTTGACACTAGACGGGTCTAGCGTCAAAATATAAATAAGGAGTTAACTTTACACCATTTTAGTGTCAAAATAAATGAAGCTAAAATGGCACAAAGCAAGTATAAATATGCCCCTTAGTGTACCTCAAGTTTGAGTCACTTAAAGACTATTTAACACACTTAATGCACTGTAACTGGTCACCTTAGTGTAATTTGACACACTGCCCAACACAGATGGTCGCCTACTGTAGCACTGTATGTTAAAGAGATACAGCTTGTATAATTTGGATGGTTTTGTCACTACAGATTACAGATTCCTGACTGTGCTGGGACACACAGTAGTGCCTGCTACTAACGCACACACCCTTGCACCATTGTTCCACTAGGTCATTGTTGTTAGTTGGCTACAAATCATGAATTTGGCCCCCACCTGCCTGGAGAACCTCAATTATCCTTCACATTGAGTACTTGTTAAGTGTTACACAACATGTATGTAACTTTGTGCAACGTCTTACAAAGTTTGAAAATCATAAGTCTCCCATTTACTCTTACCTTGGGGAGGTGTTAGTCTGTTCTTGGTTCTGTGCTCTGGCTCCTATGCAGTAATATGCATGTATATTGTACAATTGATGTCATGAGGTTACACTCACACTCAATACATGTGAGGCCTCTCAAGAGCGGAAAAACACATTTTCCCTACATATCCCAGTGTACCTTTAAATACCATTTATCCCTTGACAGAGGACCCTTAAAACAATGTTTACTTACTGACATCAAGGATTGCTCTTGTACTTCCTTGTGTAGCACAGGTATGATGCAAATTCTGAAGGAGTCTGGGTATGAATGCCTACATATTATCAGTGCAAGCATAATAATTTATGTACTTTAGATCTCTTCACTGTAAGCATAAAGGTTATCATATGTGCCTGATCAGGTTGTCATGTTCACTGAGCTAGACATATGTAGATGAGTAAAACAGTGCTAATGGCTCACATGCCTCACAAGCCACATTTTTAGCAGGGAGACATTTGTGAGTTTAGTAAGGCCTTTCCACTGTGTGCCAGCCATGTAATTGAAGCTTATTGTCACACTGTGACATACAACTGGGAGACAAGACATTCTGCATGATGCCATCACAGTTGATGTACTTATTGGTGCATATCCAAATAGAGCAGGTGATAGTGACTTTAGCTCACTCTCCTTGTGATGCTCAAGCGTGTGTTTTGTATATACGCAACCACCATGGTATAAGTAGTCCTGTCTGCAACAGATATACGGCACTCTGGTTTATATGAGGGAATTTATTTACAAATGAGGGTTGGTCAGCATGAACATTTGTGCATTGTTTGGGGCATCAACACCATCACTGATTGAGAGCAAAGGATGTCCAGACATAGTCCATTTGGGAGATGTGTCATGCAGCATGCAGAGATGAGGGGAATTTCAGTGGGGAGGTACTAATTGCCATTAGGGAAGGTAGACCGTTTCAACTGTCCACAAGTGGATAAAAGTTGCAGGTACACAAAAAAGGTGTAGTACTAAATGACAAAGAAGGTGGCATGATGTTAGGCACAGGACCACTGGGGAACTGGCCAGGGGGTACAGGAAAATGTTACCTAGCAGTTCTCCCATGGAAAATGGAGAAGTCCACATCTTCTTCTTCTAATGGGTGTTGGGCCTCCCCTGCAGTTGGTGGTGTTTGTGTGGGAGGCATTTGAGGCACACACACATCAGTGACTGAAGATGTGACTCTCCTGTCCCCGCCAGCATTTGTCTGTTCCAGCAAAGAAGGTAGCACAGCATTGAGAAGGGTCTGATGGGTTCTCAACAATGGGACAATGTCCCTATGGAAGGCACCCGTTGTTGCTATGTAGGAGTCCAACTTGTGCTCCTTAGATACCATAATGTTAATTATGCTTTCCAGCTTGGTGGCAACCTCACTGGTGTCAGATGTTGAGACCTGTTGTTCTTGCCTCTGCCTCATGACACCAGCAATGTCAGCTAGGAATTTATCAGTCAAATGGAGGGAAGTGTAGGTGTCTGTAATAGCCTATGCCAAACCATTATTAGGGCTCAGACACCTACGGACTCCTTCTAGGGTGCTCGCTATGGCCTCCATCCCTGCCTGCACCTCAACAACCATCCGCTGCTGGACCCCTACCACTCACCATTGGAAGACAACGTGGAGGACCTTGTCGTCCCAAGCTTGTCTTGTACTGGCAGATGGGGCATGTCCGCTGGGTGGTGGTTTCTCTGGAAACCCTGCAAAGTGTTTGTCTCTCAGCAATTAAATTATAATATGTTGATGATCTATGATAGATGTTGCCATTAGTAATTTTGGTGAAAACAGACTTTATTATCATTCCCTTTATTTTACAGGTAGATGTGTTGAACATGTGTTACTAACAGTAAATGAGAGCAAGTTACACTGTTTTTGCTTTGTAAATGGTAATATCTATACATTATACACACAACCACTGTGTGACAAGGGGGCCATATTTGTGAGATAGCGCACACTGCAAGGGAGTTATGCATCTTGCTAGCTAGCACTGACTGAAAGGGTGAGTGTAGGTATGGGCCCCATTTACCATGTTGCTTGGCTTATTTTCATTTCATGGCTATATTGATGTATGTTTCGCTTATTGACACAACTACTGAGAACATTGCACCATGTTACCAGGGTGCCTGTGTTCCCCCTAGCCATTATTTAGCCCACAGCTCCTGACAAAGTGATGTTAGTTTGGTCATCTATTGGTTTTGGTCCATCAGTATGCCTTTCACACAGTACAGCACACCAATCTGCCTTGCAGTGCTGTGTTGCATGCAATCAATTTGTACATTCATGTGGCCAAGGGCTCGTATTTGACACACATCCACACAATTCCACACAGCAAGCAGCCTTGCTATACTGCAGGAATAGGTGAGGACATGTACTTACCATTGTTTACTTATTTGTGTATACTCCTGTGATGTCCCAGCACACACAGTTATCTCCAGAGTCCAGAACAATAGCCACTGTGAACCATCTCTGAAGGAGATAAGCACTGTCACACTTGCAAATATGCAACCACTGAAGCTCATCCCATTTCGTCATTACCCAAGTTGGTACTCTGCAGAGTACCACAGATCTCTTCACCCATCCCCTCTCACTTGTACCGGTACATGACTCCTTTGTCAATAAACATTTGGGCCCAGGGCCAGGACTAACTCTAACACACTGATGACACCCAGATCATAAACTGGCTCTCAGGAGACACCTACAACATCCAACATTCTTTGCAATATGCAATTTACCAACATCCCTACCTGTTTTTGAGTACTATGGCTCATGGTGAACCTCACAAGAGAACAGTGATGATATTCTGTAACATATACCTACCCTGGTTGGCCACATGACTAGGCCCAGACACCTCACCCTCCAACCATCCCCAAAACCTGCTCATCATCCTGAACACCTGCCTCATGCTGTATCTTCACAACTTCCTGTTCACACCCTCTGGCTTGGACACATGTAGCATAATCTGACTTTTCTTCTTATGCTTCCCTCCTTACACCTGCTACACCTTCTGCCAGACCCACATCACATGTCAAGTGCACAAATGCCCTCTTCTACACCATCCCTTCATCGCTACTTAAAAAATGTGAAACTATCAAATACAGCAGTGCACGACTATCACTTAGGCTACCTTGTGGCACAAACATCACACATCATCTCTTTGAGATGCAATGGCTCCCGATTCAGATACACTGCCAGTTCAATGTGCTCAGGCACACCTACATGGCGCTACACAACCAGGGACCCACCAAGCCCTCAGACTATCTATGGTTCAAACAAACACTAATCAACCTCGGGTGTGCATCACTTGCATTCCACCCAATATTTATTTGTATAGACAGGAGGTAGTGTTGTCTCTCACATGGCAGGCAACACCTGCAAGATCTGACCCAGCATATCAGGACAGTGCAATGTGATTTCATGCTAGTGATTGTACACATGGCTCTTCACATGATCCTACTTGGAGATACTCCACATAGTCAACACCTGCATCCCCCCTAAGGTGTGAAGTTAAGCCTCTTTCAACCCCATTCTATTCCTTTAGAGGGCTTGTATTGTCACAGTAAGTTTGGACAGGTTTCTAAGATCCATGCATGATGTGCTGCTTTAGTCCAGGTTATTTGTTTTGTATCTTGTGACTTGTAGTCCTGGTCACTCATGTTAAACATGAGTCCACAAGTCACAGTTTTCAATGGATAACCTGGACTCGGGCAGGGGTGGACTGGGCTGCACAAATTGTCACAGGGTAAGAAACTTACATTTATGTGATGTTTGAGTTTACATGTTAGACATTCCTGCCCTTTCCCTTGCACACAGCACAAAGTGCAGTGCAGCAAAGTGTGTTACTGAACTGCACTGCATGACATTTTTAACCATATTGTCCCTTGTTGACACTTACCCTGTAGACTTACCCTGTAGATATTCCTGGTCCTCAACCCCAGCACTGTCCTGTCATTCCACTCCTGCCACCAACTCTGTCAGGATGACTGACGCCACCTGCTTCTCCAAAGAGTCCAACTCCTCCTGGTCCTCAGCTCCGCATGACTGTCCTCAGGCTGTTGGCCAGTTTCTCTTTGGTCCTGTGCTTGTAGTCGTGCTACAACTTCTTCAACTCTGGCACTGACCTTTTGCTTGCCCTAAATTGTTAATCTCATTCACTATGGACTATCAAATGGCTTCCTTCTTCCCTAATGGCAGTTTGGCGGTGACAAAGATAAGATGTTCATTTTTTGTCACCTCAGCTATTAAAATTTGGTTCTCCTCCTCACTTAAAGGGATCTTTCTCCTCCTTTGGCCTGCTTTCTGGTCATCTTGGCTGGGGTTGGGATTGTTGCCCTCCTGATTTGTAGATGGTGATCCCTCCATTTTGTGAATTTGTTTTGGTCTGCTGTTCAGATTTTTCTAATGCATAATTTGTTATGCATCCCGTGATGCAACGCACGGCTATGTGATACAAAGCTGATTTGCATCAAAGTTTTTGACGCATCTTTAGGCCTTTCACATAGTGTGCCATTCCTTAAATCTGGTGCATCCATGTCGCAAAGAAATGGCGCTCCACATCTACTGCAACGCAAGATTGATTCAGTTCTAAGTATGACCCAAAGTGTACATCGACATGTTCATGTTGGCATCCCTCTGGAGAGTTCAGCAGGAACTTAGGGGCATATTTACAAGTCCGTTGCACTGCTGTTGCATCACTTTTTGTGACGCAACAGAGACGCAAACCACCAAATCATATCTATGAGGCCACGCAAAGCCACTTTGCATGGCTTTGAATGGCCTCATAGATATGGAGTTAGACAAGGCAGCACAAATCGCTGCGTTGCCTTACACTGTGATAGGAAAGAGTTTCAGGGGCAGTTAGGTGGGTGTTCCCACGCAATACCCATGGAATTTGATGCATCCCCAGGTTTACAAGACGTTGTAAACCTGGGGATGCGACAAAAGCCTTACACCTCCCCAAGGGAGGTGCAACGAGGAGAAATATTACCTTTTCTCCTAATTTTTCCTCTTTCTGTGTGCACTGCTAGAAAGAGGAAAATGCCTCCTAGGATTGGTTTTGTGCAGGAAGGTGTCCATTCCTGCACAAAAACAAACCTGCATTAATGCAGACACCATTGCAACATGGTGCAAGGGTGCCTGCGTTGTCGCTAGGCAGCCAAAAGGGCGCCAGCACAGGGGGAAAGGACAGGAATGTGCTGTATGCCATAGATAAGGGGCATTCCAGCCCATTCACTTTGACGCAGGGCAGCGCGGCAAGGTGACTTGCAGGAAGAGTTTAGATCTTACTGTAGGCTCACAAGAAACTGATAATGTAGGCAGATGGATTGCTGTCAAACTATTGATTAACAAAATTTCCTTAACAGTTGATAATGTTTAAGTTCCAACCATCTCACAAAAATGCCTGCAATATAATGAGACCTATTTTATTTTATGAAGTCATTGTAACCAGATTATGGACCCTTTTCTAGATAGACAATCTTCAATCAGGTTTCTCCCTCATAAAATACATAAACAACTTCATTCTACCATTTCTCATAGTGCTTTAATTGACTTATGGAGACTCTGTAATCCCACTTTACAAGACTATACTTTTTATTCTTCCACACACCGGACCCTTACTAGATTTGATCATGTTTTTGTTTCTAAACCTCTCTCACAAGATAATTGCCCTACATTTGCTATTATATCAATATCTCCAAGCATCAGTCTTTGTTAAAGGTGTGGTTTCCCCATATTTTCCTCTTAGCGTGATGTTCGACAGGGTTGTCCTCTTTCTCCGCTATTATTTGTTCTTGCACTTCAATCTTTACTCTCTCATATTAGACCTAATTCACCCATATCCAGTTTCCAATACAGTGACCAGCATTTAAAATTAGCAGCACATGCAGATCATGTTCATCTCTTTCTATCATGTCACTACTTAATGAAATGACCTCCTTTTCTGATGTTTCAGGTTATAAAGTTAACATTGCAAAGACTGAAATTCTTCCCTTCAATCACTATACCAATAATCATTACTTTATCAATGCTGGTTCTTAATGGTCATCATCTTCTAAAATGAAATACCTAGGTATTTGGTTTACGCATTCAGTACCAGATTCTGTTGCTAGCAACTTTAAAGAGACCATCGCTAAAGTTGATTATATACTTTCATCTTGGAAACCTTTATTTTGATCATGATGGGGTTGTTTAGACTCCATTAAAATGATAATTTAACCACTTTTGCTGTAGATCGTCTATATAATGACGGTAAATATTCCCAAGACTATTTTGAAGACAATAGATTGTTACTTTCTAAATGTTTCTGGGGGAATAAAGAGCTAAGGTTTCTCTAGCTCTTTTAAAAAACCCTAAGCTTGAAGGAGGTATAAACATTCCAGATTTTAGTTATCATAAGGTGTTTTGTCTACATTAGGGTTCACTTTGGATTTCCAAACTTGCTACTCCTTTTACTCCTCTATGGTTCGATATTTAGAAAACACTACTTCATCCTTTTACACCACAGGAGGTTCTCTCTTTCCTGTCAACATCTTCTATTACCACCTCCCCCTTACCAAACACACTTGCGCCTTGATGCAATCAACTTACACCCCTGTTCTATTCCGTATTGCTTTCATGGACATGTCCATATGGTATAATAAGTTTGTTAAAGTCCATAATAGACCAATTTTCTGGAGATCTTGGAGGAACAAAGATATTGGGGGTTATTACAACTTTGGAGGAGGTGTTAATCTGTCCCAAAAGTGACGGTAAAGTGACGGATATACCACCAGCCGTATTACGAGTCCATTATATCCTATGGAACTCGTAATACGGCTGGTGGTATATCCGTCACTTTACCGACACTTTTGGGACGGATTAACACCTCCTCCAAAGTTGTAATAACCCCCTAGATGTGGATATCACAATTATTATAGATGCTGTAATCTATTTCCCTCTTTTGATATATTTATTTCAATGTCCTCAACACCCTTTCACACTCATTTTCATTTTTCATTGCTTATAAATAACATATTAGATGTTATTTTCTCCTTACAGGATACTCCACTCTCCATATCACACACTTCCGAATTAACTAGACTCCTCTCCTCCTATTCTAAGGCATCTATTATTTATAAATTTAATTCACCTCAGATTCCTATACAAACTAAGGGCCACATTACGAGTGTGGTTGTCCGAAGACCGCACACTCATGTTGACGGTCAAACTGCCAAGCCCCGGGCGGTCTGACCACCCAACTGTGACCCTGTCAGGCAGACCCACCAAGGAACCGCTGTCCCTGCAGGGAACGTTGTTCCTGACGGTCTAACGGCAGTCTTGATTGTGGTCAGCCAGGGTCGCGCTGAACTCAGCGCCTCCTGGCTGATAACAGCCTTGTTCTCTGCCAGTCTTTTCATGGCTGTTTCCCCACTATGAAAGGGCTGGTGGAGAACAAGTACAGGGGGCCACAGAGGAGGCCCTTGCATTGCCCAGGGCATTGGCAGTGCAGGGGCCCCTGCCCTTGTACTGCCCAGGGCATTGGCAGTGCATGGGCCCCCTGCCCAACACAGTCAGAATGCGCAGTGTCTACAAAGCAGATAGTGTGCATTCTGAGGGTGCTGGGCGCCCCCTCTGTGCTACGATATAGCACTCAGCTTCCTGCTCCCTGCCGAATGCTGTATCGTACCACGGTTCCTGCCGGACTGACAGGTGGGAATGCGTATTGCAATGTTCCCGCCGGTCAGCCCAGAGGGAACATCGTAGTACACTCGGGGGGCGCCAGTGCCATGGCAGTGGTGTCCTCCCGGCGAGTTTGGGGAATCCCATGAAGGGAGTGCCAAACTGGTAATCAGGGGCCAAGTCCAAAGCTGAACTTCGTTGGGAGAGTGACTTTGGAGTTACCTGGCATAACACGTTTATGCAAAAATATGGTTACATATTTATAAAACCTCTAGAGCAGATAATAAATCTCAAACATTATTTATTATGTATTAAAGACTTTATTTTACTCCCCTCCATTGTTCTAAATCAATGGATAAATCATCACAATGCTGGACTTGTGAATATCCTAAAAGTGATATTATGCAGATATTATTTTGGTATCCTATCTTTTTGACACAGAGCCTGGACCCAAATTAAACACATATTTAAGATACACCAGTCTTTTAGCATTCTCCAACTCTTTTTAGGGACTTTGACTAATGAGTTATCTTTCACTTTTCCTAAGACCAAGTTGCTAGACATCTTCATAGCAACTGCCTTTCAACAAATTGCCATTAAATGGAAATATTCATCCAAACTTTCATATAAGGCTTGGTCACATTTTGTCTGTTATCATAAACTGTATACTATTTATATCTCTCAATGCTCTTCCTTTCATACTACAAATATTTTGTGGTCGCTATTGACTACTTTTCTGAAAATTTATGAAAATGCTATGTCATCTACAGTTTGTACTTTATCTGAATATTCCAACCACCATGAATATTTACCTCTTTTTCTTCCCAATTTCTACAGGATATTTTTGCTGAATGTTGCCATTGATTTAGTATTTATAATGCCTACCTAAGTAGGGTTATTTATATGTTTATACCATGTTGTTATACAATTCATGAGGAATGTTTCTTTACCTTTACACATGTAATGTTTCTATTGCATTTCCCACTTCCGATTCTCTCCCTTCCCCCCCTAAAATCATAAAAAGTCTTCATTTGTTCATTTCTAATTTTTCCTATGTAACAGATTTGTGTATCGTTATAAGCTCATCAAATTGTTCAATGTTTACACTTGTTATTTAAATAAAGCCTTTTTAACCTACAAAAAGAAACTTAATCAGGTTTTAGACACATTTAGCAATGCCTGATAAAAAGGTACCAAGCAAAAACATGCGAGTGCTCATTGGTGCTCTCCTGGTTTCAAGTGGAAAAAACTGAATTGAGTCAGCTGGAAAGAATGTGGTGCAAAACAAGCTGTTAAATAGACAAAGGCAATTATGTTTAAAAAATCAGTGAGTGTAAATTACCAGAATAGAAAAGCAAAAAGTGAATAATTTTCTCAAAAAATTCTTAATTCTTTGACACTTTGAAAGAATTATTTTCAGTGGTTAACACATTGAAAAACCAAAGTTTGAACACAACTAGTCCCTCACAAATTCTAGTAGACAACTTACCCTTTCTTTTCAGTCAAAATAGAGGTCATTAGAGAAGATCTTCTAAGCAATCCACCGTGGCCTTATTTCCTCAGTCGCTGTCTTCCACTCCCCATTTTCCTGAGTTTAGGCTCCTCACTACCAGCGCTTGTGAAAAATTACTATTAGTTGCTCATAACTCTTGGGCCTATAATGACTCTCACACAGGACATCACTAGAAAGTAACAAAAGACTCCATCAATCCACGTTTTAAGTATCCTTAGTGTGACCTCAGAGATTTGCATAGTTTCCAACACTTACAAACATGCTACAGCAAGCCTAACTTTGAAATAACTTTCTTGGACCCAAACAATCCAGCTAATTTTAAGACAAATCCCTTTTGCCTTATTTAGTCAAGCCACTGGAAAAAGACGTTAACTACTTCAAAAAACATACTGACTCCAGGCAAGCAGGCTTCAGGCCAAGCAGAAGTACACAATTAGTTGGGGTCTCTGCTGTGGTTGCCTTATGGAAATTGGTGGACGAAGGTGATGTGTGTATCCGTATTTTTCTAGACCTTTCTGCTGCTTCAAACACCATAGACCACTCTATTCTTTTACACAGAGTGAAACGCTTCTCCATAAGTGGAAAGGTCTTAAAATGGATTACCTCCTTTCTAAGTGAAAGCTCTCAATTAATTATGGCACAATAATTCATCGACTAAAAATCCCCAATTTGTTGGGATTCCTGCAATGATCAGTTTCTTCTTGCCTTTGGTTTAGTTTATATTTGTGCCCTTTAACCTACACATTACAGTCATTTGATATTTAAAGTTATTTTTACACTGATAATGCACAGCTAATTTTAAAAGTATCAGCCAATTCTCCAGGCTTTGAAAATGCCCCAATGGTATCTTGTCCACCACCCAAGACTGGATGACTAAACGTTTCCTTAAATTAAACCCTTCCAAAGCAAAAATTCTTCCAGCCTTCAAGAAAACTTCTAACTGGAACTGTCCCTTATGGTCTTCATCCAGGACCAAATGTCCTCCTCCTCGTTCAGTTGTTTGCATCCTGGTTATCATTCAAGATTTTAGTTAATACTTGAGCCTTAACTCTCTGCAGTATAAAATTCCTGTTTCTTTCACCTAAAAAAAACCTTGCAGGGACTTCTTTTATTTTTAAACTCAAGCCATAAAAACACAGTTGCCGGGCTGGAGAAAGCCTGCACAGGCTCCCAGTCTGCCTGGGAGCACCATGGCTGGGTGCTCCCAGCCAATCCTCACGCTGCTCTGAGTAGCATCACGATTGGCTGCTGGGCAGGCTGGGAGCCTGTGCCTGCCTGCAGCGATGGAGGAGATTAATTCAATGATTAAATTAATGTTTATTCCCCCCCGCACCACCCCAGCGCTGCCCCTTCAGCACCCCCCGAGCCGCTACTGGTGTGTCCTCGGGAACTCACAAGCACTAGGGGGCATATTTATACTCTGTCTGCGCCGAATGTGTGTCAAAAATGTTGACGCACATTCAGCGCAAACCTTGCCCCGTATTTAAACTTTGACGCCCGAGCCCGCGGATGTCAAAATCCTGCCGTGTGCGTTATTTTTTGGATGCGGCAACACGCCTTGCGTTAATCATATGCAAGGTAGGCGTTCCCGTCCAAAAAATGACTTAAACAGCCGTGCGTCGTATTTATACTTTTGGGCAAAAATGCCGCACGGCCGGGAGGCGGAGTCTGAAAATGACGCACAGCCCGGTTTACGTAAAAAATTAACGCCTGGGTCAGGGCAGGCGTTAAAATGGGGCAAACACACCTGTATTTAATCAGAACACACACAAGCAACAGCAGAGCAGCAAAAGGGAGACATGGAGGTGCTTCTCATCCAGCGTGCACGCAGACGCCGAGCACAGGAACAACAACAACAGCTACCACAACACTAGCAGGGACCCCAAAGGCAGCGCAGAAGGCAGGAGAGGATATTCCGCACCAGAACAACCCTTCATGGCCTCAGGGAACATGACATCATCCAGAGGTACAGGTTGAACTGGCAGGCCATTCAGCAGCTGCTGCGAAACATTGAGCCACAGTTGGCATCCACCTTGCTGACACCCCGCACCATCCCAACAGAAACCAAGCTGCTAGCTGTACTACACATGCTGGCACGTGGCTCTTTTCAAACAACTGGTGCCCTAGTTGCCGGAATATCACAGCCATCATTTTCTGCCTTTTTGCCCAAAGTACTGGATGCCATCATTGGACTCACACCCCGCCACATCCGCTTCCCTAACACACTGCAGAAGCAGCAGGAAACAAAACAGGGGTTTGACCTCATTAGTGGCTTCCCACACATCCTTGGTGCAATCGACTACACACATGTACGCCTTGTGCCACCTGCTGCAACTGAACACCTCTACCACAACAGGAAGCACACACATTACATCAATGTGCAGGCCATTGTCGATCACCAAGGATTGATCACCAACATCGTGGCAAAATATCCTGGGAGTGTCCATGACTCATTCATCTTCCGTCACTGTACCATCAATCAACACTTCCAGGATGGAGGGTATGGCAATGGACTACTTGTTGGTAAGTACAGAAACCTACTTATATACACACTGCACAGCAACCCTCCAGGACACACAACACATACACCACAACAGCAACATGTCGACAGGAACACACTGAGGTCATGACATTGCTAGCCATGTTTCATAGGTCAGCATTGAACCTGTCAAACATCTGAAATTAGTGTACAGTCTAATGTTAAGATGTCAAGGATCACAACATTTGGAGTGGTTTGCCTAATTGTCACCTTGCAAAATGTAAGCGTCTCAATTATGTTTAAATTAACCCATTGCATAAGTCTAAAGCTAAGGAATGTCCAGGGTACATAGATGTGAATGTGCTAACAACACTGTCAAAATGAATCTGTGTATGGAACTATCATCTCACCCCCAGTGAAGACACAGGGACACCTGTATCACAAGTCACAATGCTAGGGAGTGCACACTGTACTGCAAATCCCCAAAAATACTGCTGACAACCAGTCAGCAGCAAAACACTTGTTCAGCCAAGAAAACAACACAATGCAGATGGTACATACTAGAAGCCTAGGAATCAACACAATAACACAAAAGAGTCACAGACAACACAAGACAACTACTGCCATGCAAGTTGATATTAATGGGGCAAGCTACATCAACATGATCCCAATCATTTTCTCTTGCAGCTGATCAGGGGTATGGGATCCAGCCATGAATAATGACACCATTTGACAACCCAAGCACTGCAGCAGAGCGTGCCTACAATGACTCACATAGGAGGACACGAAGCATAGTCAAGAGGACCTTCGGAATCCTCAAGTTGAGATTCAGGTGCCTCGACATCATTGGTGGTAGCCTCCTATATTCCCCTGAAATGGTCTGCAAGATCATTCTAACATGCGCCATCCTGCACAACATTTGCATAAGAAGGAACATTCCCCTCTTGGAACCAGAGCCACACATGCCTGAAGAGGAGGAAGAGGAGGATGGTGGCCTGCAACATGAGGGGGAACAACAAAACACTACTGCTGTAGTGCGTAGGCGCCAACATATTGTGAACAATTTCTTTTAAAAATAATCACCATCACCACTGTATTAACTAATGTAAATAAACACCGATAATAATCACCATATCATGGTCTGGCTAATCATTTTGCTCACCTTTATCTCTAACTATCAGAATAAGAGTGTATCCTCATGGAGCAAAACTGATATACCGATCATGACACAGAAAATTCCAGAGCAATTGTGATGCGTATCATACAACAGTCACATACACAAACACTGTAAATGACATATATCCTGTACATTTCACCTTTGAAGGGCAATAGCAGAGGACCACACCTATTTCACACATACGTGTTGGAAACATGGTTCATCGCAGCATATGGCACACAAATAAGACACCATCACTCAATAAGGGGAAAACAAGCCTCATACATGAGGCAGTTGATGTGCTATTGCATTGGTAACAGGAATGTATGACCAGACCCTTGACAGCAGTAAGTCCAACTGCATCCAATCTTTGCAAGGACTATCTGTGACTAGAGTTCCATATAAGCAGAACATAGACAGCACAAGTGCCACACATATGACAAGCATTGCGCACTGACATTCCATGTACATGTCAGCCCATTTCCTAACTCCTGACACACCTATGCTCCTGGTCACAACCCACCTGTCTGAAGAGGTCCCTGGAATAGTAATATGTGTACCCCGATATTCCCTCCTCTGCACATACAGACAAACAATAGTAATCCTGTATGCTACACCCTTTCCTATGTTATGCCATTGTCATAGTACATCTGACTGCATGGGCGTCAGGTCAATTAATACACTGGCTTGCAGTTTCTAAGCCCTGTTATCACCTGTAGATTGCTTCCCATATGAAAGGTACTGTTGGCCATTTGAATTCAATACTCACATACAGGACTTGTGAGACACAGATGCAGCACACACCTGTGATCACCTCCATGCACACCACCCATTTGAACATACACTGCCCTTGCTGATGCCGGGAACAGCATAGAAGTTGCCATTTTGTCAAATACACTGTTATGCATTGCTAGTAATTAAGCCGTGTAACACAGCCCTTGGGTTCATGTGCCACCTTCAAAAACACAGGACATACACAGTTTTCCATGTCAACTGTCTTGTTCTTCTTCCGACCAGTCTTAGTCAGACCACTGATTATGTAATTTGTGAAATTCCTGGATCCAGATATACCCTGCATCCTGCCAGCCTGACTGGCACCTGTCTGTGCGTTACCCTAAAGATTCCTTGTGGCTACATATGTACCACACTTGCTTTACCAAACCTCACATTCCTCAGAGGGCATTTTGTCATGTGCTTCATCAATGCATACCCAAATACATTGTATAGCATCATCTGCCATTAATTGTACCATATTTGTTAAATTGCCTTTGAATACCAAAATCATGGCCCATCCCTTGTCTGGGTCTCATTTATGCATGAACGACAAAGTGTGACAGTGTACTAGGGCCGTAAGCAGGGATTGGGTACGGTGCCTCCAGCAGAACCCGCTACCTCTGATAATGTGCATGAAAAGTCCACACATGTTAGGACCCTGACAGTTCACACACTGAATCACATTGCTCACAACATATTGATGGGCCGTGCGTGGTGAATAGCTGTGAAAATAATCAGCACCGAGGCTATGATGTTCCCAGATGCAGTGGGAACTTTACAGGCCAACCTGTGTACAAAAGTTGTAATGACACCTGCCGGAACATGACACCTGAGACATTATCTCATTCAGCACACCAAGGTTGCCCTGTTAACAGTCTCATAACACGTCTTCAGTGACAGGGTGGGACCATCACCATGTAGGTTCTCATGTCCTCATCGACTTTACTCACATTGATCTCCGAAGGATACTCAGTAGATACAGGAATAGCTGCCACTGACTCATGATGAGACCTGGACGTAACTGTGACAACATACACCCCTAAAAATATACAGGATCAACATTGGACCACACACATGAAAAAGACACCTCTGTGCAATTGATCACTGGAAAAATGTGGACACGTGCTGCCTCGTCTGCTGGTCCACCACTGCCACTGGAGAGTTGTGGCTCCGTCATATGACCACAACTGTGGCGTCAGATTACATTTGTGGTTCACCTTTGGCTGGCTGGGACAATGACATGGTACCCACTTCGTCTATGCATGTGCCTGACTCACTGTGGGTTCACCAACAAGTGCCTAGGAAGCAGTTACTAAAAATCTAGGACATGGGATGGGCAACTTGTGGACCATTGACATGAACAATCGTCAGCCATCTATCTGGTGCATGCTTTGTCATTTGTGGTGTCTACTTTACCCAAAATCTTGGAAGTGCACACAACAGATGTTGCTACATGTATGATTAGCACATGTCCTCTTTCATTTCCTCAATGACTTGCATCTAAGGTTTGGACACATTGACTTCACATTCATACAAGCATATTTGCAATAATGCATCTTGTGATGCACACACACTGGGTCGACTAATACATTAGTAGCCACTGCACACACATTGAGCCATAGGCATTGAGGTATTGTACTCATGTGCGTCACCTTGCTATCCTCTCATGATGCCAAACATGCCCAAATTGTGCAATACATATATGTAGGCCACACATATGGCCATCTAGTGCGTCAGCCAAGTGTCAAAATCCTGTTAAGGAAATAGCGGGTCATGGTCCACTGCAGTATGATGTCTCACATGTGAACATACACCATCAACACCAAAGTGGGTGCAATCAGCCTATCTCAGTTGTGTCCCAAATGTAACATTACATTAAAATGGAAAAAATACCCAAAACCAGTTCATGCCCTGAAATTTTTACGTTTTTATCGTTATGCATCATATTTTTTCATGCATACAGTATGTGCGTCATATTTTTTGATGCACAGGAGTGAAAATTAGGCCACATCCAAATAATTGTAAAGACTATTTACAATTATTTGGATGCGGCCTAATTTTCACTGCTGTGCGTTGAAAAATATGATGCAAAATCTGTATGTGAGAAAAAATATGACGCATAACGATAAAAACGGCGGCCATTTTATGCAGGAAGTGATGTAATAGGATATCCTGTTTACAGAATATGTACAGTGGATGTACTTTCACTTTGCAGTCTGTGATTCTTCTAGACTGTGTGGCTGTGTTCAGAGTGTTGTCCAGTGATTTTGTGCTTTTATGTCCTGTGTGCCACATTACTTGTTACTTTGTGAAATAAATATTGTTGTTGTATACTGTCTGAGTGTGTTTTGTTTACAATTGTCCGGTATTGTATTGTATTTGTTGTTTGTGGGAGTCTGTTGTGGGTAGTGCTAGTTTGGGGATAGTTGGGCTCTTTTAGTTGTTAAGTTTACTTATTTTTTGTACTTCTACTTTCCCCCTTTTCTCCTTTCGTCTTCTTTATCCCCTATTCCCCTTTTCGGTGCTGAGATGTTGGGTAGGCCACGTCTTGGCAGGATGGGTGAGGAGGAGTTTGGGGGGTTTATATGGCTGGTGTGCCATTTCCTCCCACTGATGATCGAGGCAGGGTGATACAGGGGTATCACATTGAGGCGCGACGAATCCGGTGGGGAAATGTGCTGCATCACTTGCAGCGCGTGTATGGGAGCCAGAGGAATGACCACCAGCTGAGGCACTGCTGGGCTGACCTCATCACCAGGGAGCAAGATCTGCTGGACCACCTGGGAATAGTGATTGGTGGCCCTGTTGGTGAGTACAAATCATGTAAATCTGCACAATTAAAAGCTCTGTAGTGACATCAGATGATTTGTACATTATCTGCCGGCTAAGTTGCTGACTGTGTGGAATGCTGCGGAAACAAACAGGGTCATGGATGGACTATGTGAAGGACCACAATTGCTGGCTGTCAGGAAGAACGTGCTCTGCAAACTTACAGAATACTTTTGCTTAATGTAATTTGGTGCCACCTTTGTGTCAGACAGCAATACAAAATAGGAGCCAATCATGTCTATGTAGGTCACATTTGCCAGTGAAGTATAGATTTACTAAAATATTGGCAACCTTTGTTGACGCAATAGCTAGACTGACTTTAGAAACACTACATGATGCAGAAAAGGAGTGCTGGCTTCACGTCAATTGATGATAGCAATGTGGGCCAGACATATGTCTCATGTGTGTCTGGTGAGTGTGTAAGGAAAGCGTTTTTGGAAGTTCTATGAATGTTGGGGATTATTGTGGTCCTTCATCATTTTGGCTATATGTCAGATCTGGATTTGAAAACATCGAGAAAAGGTGTAAGGTGCCCTCGGCTAACATCGTACACTGGTATTTGGAGTTTGTAGTGCCACATTCCAATTAGGGATGGCAGTCCAAAGGTATGCACATGGGTTCATATCTCTATGTTTGGTGCAAATCACCATAGTTGGGCCACATCAAATGAAGAAACTGTAACAACATGAGGGCTTACAAAAGTCCCTGGCCCTCTGTACATTGTACCTATGTGTCATAAATGTGTCATGGCCACATAGGCTGTTTGACTGGTAATGCAGTCCTCAAGTAACCAGGCTTTGGATGTCTCTCTTGGATGCACACGATGAGACGATTACACTCCATTATTATTTCTGCTCACTAATGAAGGAGCATGTTTGCCACCACATGATAGTTAGGGCCACTGCATGTGTGCAGATATGTGTGTAATTGTCACAGGAGACCCATGCTATGTACATGTTAGCCGTGCTATATCGGATGCAGTATCATCATGTCTGAATGGCTCTAATTACTTATGTCATCTTACACATAGTTTTTGTCTTTGGAATTGTTGGTCAGTGCACAGATTTTGAGCACATTTCTTCCTTCCATGCCTTACAGGTGGACCGGCACCCTACACTGTGGGAGAGGTGGCTTCATTTGAGGACCCCGACAACTCCAGTAAGTGTTGATATGTCTGTTATGTGTTGTGTTTGCTGGTGATGTGTGATGGACTCCTGTGTGTTGAACACATAGCAAGGTATGAAGCGCTGGCCCATCATTTATCTTGTTCCATGAGTGGGATTTAATTTTCTCACCATTTTTGAGTTGGCCAATGCTTATCCTATTGTATTATCTAGGGATTGTAGGTCATTCCTGTAGGCCCCGCAATGAGAACTGGGGTGAGTCATGTGGATAACACTTGTATCAACAAGAACCCACAGACTTCCGCTTCCCTATTCACCAAAGTACTTATTAAACTGTAGGATGACCTTCCTAGAAGCATGTAGCTCCACATGTAGTGCTACAAGTATGTGGCACTTGAGTGCAATGGCCTAGGTGTGCATGCAAATCATGATCATGGGTGTTCTTGCAACTCTGTGTCTGTTGTAAGTCATGCCTTACTGTAAGTATATGATGTGGACAAAGGTCTGCATTTCCTGACACTGTGGCGCTAGGATTGGTCAAGGATTTGCTGTCTCCTATTTGTTGATAGACCTTACCTGTAGTGTGTGTGTAGAGCCAAACGCATGTCCAGCTTTCTATAGACTCCTGGGTGTCAATGTTGTTTGGAATTGTTAGTTGTTTCTCCACCCCCCCCACCCTCAAACACAGGCATGGGTTTATGAATAGTGTACCTAGGACTGATGCTACCAGTATGTTACACAGACATGTAAATCAGTGAATGTTTGGTCGGAACCTAGTATACACACTCAGGTATAGCACATGAGTACTATACTAGCAAGTCCATTTACAATTTGCAGATCTTGTGGCTTTAGATTTCCATCCCGTACAATGACATTTGTAGTCCTGCTTTTGGCGGAGGATGTGCACCATGATTGCTAGCTGACAACTGGCAGAACTCTGATGCCAAATTAATGCCAGTTGTTACCCATCTTGTAGGGTTTGGATGTGCTATGAGTGATATGACCTTTGTAGGCTGCCCTGCCATGTACTTCTTCAGGGACATTCAATGATCTGTCTGATGATATGAGCTGTTACAAGTACAGTAGATGTACTGTCTGATTTACTTCTTGTGCCATTTCACACAATGCAGTTCCTAATGTAAATTGTTTGCCTTTGTCTTCACAGCTGCAAACATGACACCCATCCAGGTCCGTGAGTTCCAGAGGCGGGCTATGAGGTACCAGCATATCAAGTTGGTAGAGTCGGGGTTCAGACGGATGGCCCGAAGATACCGGAACGAACGGGCCTCCGGAGCATGGAGGGCTTTCTCACAGGGTGGCCCTACTTTGCCCACCACAGCCACCACCAGCACAACCACCACTTCCACCCAGGTGGCACCACCCACAGCTGGGACTGTTGTCCCAACGTCTGCAGTTGCTCCAGGCCCTAGCAGTGGAACACCTTCAGGGCAGCCCGCAGGCATAGACTCTACACGCCCACACACATCCTCAGCTGGTACCCAGACTGCCCCAGCTGCTACAGTTGACCCTGCAGCTTTTCAGGCAATGGAAAGAAAAATGGACCGTGTCCTACGGAAAATCAGTCACCTGCAGCGGGATGTTCACCATATGAACAGGCGTGTGCGGTCCATAAACCGGATCCTTCTGAGGGCCAACCTCTAGACTTTTAAAATGGACATGATTCCATCCCCTCCCTCCTCTTTCCTTGTTCTTATACTTAGTGGGCTTAGGGGGCTTAGTCTTAGGTTACTATAGGCTGTTAGTTTAGTTAGTGTTAGTGGGTGGGGGGTCCTGATTATTTCTATTTTTTCTTTTTCAGTGTGTGGGTAGGTGGGTGGGGGGCTATGTTGGGGTTCTTGTGTGTTTACAAAAAAAAAAAAAAATTTAAATATCAAAAGATACTAAAAAATATATATTTGTTTAGTATAGGATAGTATGTGTTTAGGTTAGTATCTGTTGTCCTCCATGTGTCCCGTCTCATAAGGGCGGTGGGGGTTGATGTTTAGAACGTTCCGTTACATGTGATAAGTAAGTTTAGCTTAGGTTAGTTAGGGACAGTTGTGGGTAATGAGTAGTTAGGGTAGATTCGGGTAGGTAAGACTTTTCCCAGAGTTTCCTCTTCTGTTACCGTTTAATAAATATATAGTGAACCCTTTACAAATGCTTGTTGATCAGGGCCTTGGCATATGTGTACATGAATTTTGTTCTATTACATTTGTGTCCTCTGCTACGAACAAATCCCAACTGAGCTGTAAGATTGGCAGCTACCCCAGAGCTACCTTGCAAAGATTCCACCATTCATTGCAACCACCAATCACAGTTAGTATGGATCCCAACGTGTTTTTGTCAATAAGTATGTTTTCAAAGTCACAAACAGTGCTTCCAGATTTGGTATTGGGGGAACTGTTTTAGGTCTGACTGCAGTGTGATGTCCAAGGACACCCTTATAAGGTGAGTGGTCGTAAGCACTCTTGTAGTATCGTCTTCATGACTCACAGACATCATTTGTGACACTGTTCAGCATGATAACTTATTTGGATGGAAACTCAGACACCTTCATTCATGCATTTTTTGGAGTGTTTGCTTAGATTTGTGGGCGCTGTTATAGGTGTTAGCATTGCATGGTGACAACATTTAGCTGCTACTATTTGATGACTTAGATATCCCTTGAGGAAGCATTATTCGGTCCAACACAGCATGATGGTGTATGTTTTATCTCTTCATCAGATATTACCCTCAGGAAGGGCAGAGTATGATGCATTCATGGCCACTGTGCAAAGTTATCTGACTACATAATTTCAGGACAGTTGTATTGACAAGCTACGTAATTTGACAGGAGTCACATTTCAGTTATCTACTGCACAGTTGATGTGTCACATTACACAGAGACAAATTTGTTGTGTAAGTGCTATTTATTGAAAAGTGCTGTAGTGCTATATGTACATTGTCCATGATTGTGGAAACAGTGCAGAGGGACAGGATTTGCCAATGAGTAAGTGAGAGACAATCACTGGGCAGGATGACAAGATTAACAGTGGTTTGCAGAACAGTCATTGAGTACAGTTGTTGTAAGACTGGCATGTTACAAAGCGCTGGACCTTGATAATAGTTGGACATGTGCAGGGCCTAGTGCTTCCAGGAACTTTTCCGTGTGAAGGTGATCTGTTCCACGTCTTCTTCTTCTGATGTGTGTGTTGCCTCCTCTGTTCTTGGTGGTGGTGGTTGTGAAGGGGCAACACACACCTCAGTGTTAGAAGACATGGAGTCAGACATCCCGGACGCTGCTAGCGGTGAAGGTCTTAAGGGCAGTACTGCTGCAAGGAGGATCTGCTGATTCTTAAGAATAGCAGCCACATCACAATGGTAGGGAGCCAGGTCAGCTCTGAGGGGTTCAATGTTGCATTTGTGCACGCGTTGACAGGATTGCTGTTGTAGGTGTTGAGTCAACTGTATTACAGCTGTGCTGATTTCCTTCAGCCTTTTTTCTACTTCCTGCAAGATAGTTGTTCGCCCTTGCATTGCTGCTGCCTGTTCTTCAGTTGACATCATGCACGAACGCACCCCCTCTAGGCTGGCTGCCATGGTTTGCATCCCCACCCGCACCTCATTGGCCAGCTCCAGCTGTACTCCAACTACAGTTCTCTTAAAGCTGGTGCCTGTGTCGTCAGAGTCCTCAGCTGTATTGGAGCTGGCAGGTCTTACAATTGGGGTGATGGGTGGATCCCCTGTGATGGCTGCTTGTTCTGTGCTCCTCCTTGTGACTGAAGGTAGGGTCTGGAGGGTTCCAAGGACATCTTGGATGGTCTGCTGGGGGATGTTTGTCAGCTCGTCATCCATGTCAGCAGGGTATTCCTGGACAGGCATATCCGCAGGAGATCCATTGTCCTCTGCAATGAAATAGGATACAATTAGTGTATCTGTGTTGTGGCATTTGTGGTGTGACATGCCTGCCTTGTGATGAATTCACATTGTGATCTTGTTTCCTGTTTATTGCTCCAGTCTTTCAGATGGGCATTCTCCCAGGCCTATTGCCCACCTGCGTGTCACATGTTTTGTATTAAATTATTAGACTTGTTAGCATCATCTCCTCTAGTGTTGGTTTAGGCCAAATTGAGAATTGCCACCTTCTTGTCCTACTCAAGCCTCCGTCTACATTCATTCTCATGGTGAGACCTTTCACTGGTTGTGGGTGTTCTGATGGCACTAGCAGCACACTTAACAATCTGGACCTGCCCCAGTCTCTGATCTTTCACATCCACTTATATGTAGTTGACATGTAGCGTATTCGAGGCATAGCATTGTTATGGCACGATATGGATGTTAGCATTGGTAATGTATACAGCTGATGTTGGGGAATGTGTGGTACATTGTATTGCCCTGATACTCGTAGCAGTGTCCTATTTCCTCCTCTGACTGTGCAGGTGTATGTCAGTGACCTGTTACATGTGTCCTCCCCCTCAATGCTGTTGTCTGAGCAGTATGACATTTGGAATGTTGCATTGTGACCCAGGCACAGGATGGACTCTGACATATGCAGCATGGGTGTGTCCTTAGTGCTGTGTAGCTCCTAATGTTGATGACATTGGCTGATGTTAGCGGCAACTATGGGCATTCACAATTGACAGGACTGGAACATTTGTCTTGTTTCAGGGGATTGTTGAAGTTGTCATCCTCAAGCCTCTAATTTAGGTATGTATGATCCATGGGGACGTTACTGCAATTGGCTACTTGATCTGCACACAGAGCAGAGGTGGTAGTGGCAACTGTTGTCACTGTTACATTCCAGTTGTCGGTATGACTAGAGGTTGTTAATTGGGCCCTAGTTATTGTAGGGGGTATAGTGGCTGACATGTGCCGGGATGTCAGTTTGACGTTGTGCCTTTCCCTCCTGGCGTGGCTTTACCTTTGCTCCATCGTTGGCATAGCAGCATGCCCCCATGGGACTGTTGTTGGTGTTGTGTAATGGTGTGCCCCAGCTTCTCTCTGTGCAGGCCATGCCCCCATGCCATACCTCTCTACCCATGCCACTCCATGTATATGATGACTTCCATGCATTTAGTGGTCCGTATCCCCCCCTGCTTACAGTTAACATTTGTGTATTTTAATTCCCCACGCGACTTACCCTGCATGTGCGTTGTCTCCTGGTAGTTTGTGCTGTCCTGTCCTTGAATCCCTGTGATGGTCTCCTCAGGGATGACGGCTGCGACCATCTCCTCCATGTGCTCCAGGGCCTCCTGGTGTGCTGGACTATCACCTCCAGTCTGCAGTGCTGCCTTCCTGTTCCTGGCCATCTTTTCCTCGGTCCTGCACTTGCAGTCATGCCAGCGTTTCTTGCACTCGATGACTGTTCTGCGTACTTCTGCCACACTGTTAATCTTGTCAACAATTTGCACTGAAGCAACACTTTCTTTTCTTCTCTAAACTGTACTGGTTCTTGTATGGGTCCTCCTGACTGGTTCCTGGTCTGTTGTCATCTTCCTGGGGTCTGTACAGGCATCTGGGATCCATTTTGGCTCTCCTCTGCTGAAATGGCTGTGTTCGCGGGGAATTTTGACGCTATTGCATCAAAAAACACTGCATATGCGGTCTGTGGGTCGTAAATCGACCCACAGTCATTTCCGCCACGTTAATGTCATTTTGCTTTACGACTTGACGCTGCGTTGTGTGTAAAAAAAAAATGACTTACACCTTTGGTTTGCGTCGCCGTGTGTCAAAGTATAAATGTGACGCCCACACAGCGCACAGAAATGGCATTAGCCGGCGGTAATATTTTTGACGCAAAACTGCACTTGCGCAGTTTTGCGGCAAAAAGTATAAATATGGGCCTAGGTACCTATAGAATTCCCAAACATGTCTGGATACCGTTTGCATAAAACCTAAGGAAGTTTTAAGCACCAACTGCTCCCAATATAAAAAAGGGTTGTTTTTTTATTTTTGAAAAATGTAATTTTACATTATTTTTGGATTATCTGCGGTGTAGTGGACCTTTATACTTCTCCCTCAGCTACAGAACTCTGAGCATTTATTTTAAATATTTGTGATGAAAATAATTTGCTGGGATTAGTAAAGGTGGATTTTATTGCAATATGTTTAATGTAAGTTTCGGGTTGCCATTTTTATATGTGTACATTATGTATGTTATGTTGTATATACATTTTAAGAAATGTGTTTAATTAAGTATAATATTTGATGTGGTTAATCAATTATGTCATTTTTAATGAATGTATTACTTATGTATTATATGGTGCACGTGATGTTTGTAGTGCGTTATATTTTTATGATTTTCAGATGTCTAATTTATTAATAGTTTATCTAATGTATTTGTTGTTTTAGTGTATTTAAAGTAAGTCCCAGAGTGCAAAAAAGAAACATATATACTAGGTAAATTGGTTAAGATAAGTCTTTACTAGTCACAGTTGTAATTTTATGCATTATGTTTAGCTTTTTCATGGTTGGTTGGTTTAGCATTGGCTTGGAGGTTCTGGTTACATTGGTGTGTAGGCTGTCAATTGCAAGTCATTTAGGCCTTGGAAGCTTTCTAATAGTTGGGGTTTATTTAATAAAATGTCCTGCAAGTGGTGTGTTTGTTTCCATATTTCAGGACATAGCGTTTGGGTAAGGCATTGTGTGACCCTGGTGCGCCTTTGAAGAAGTTGAGCAAACCTTTGGTTGCATTATTTGTTTTAACTTGTTTGCTTAGAGCACTGTCATAAACATTCCACATGGAATATGGAACCTCAGTTGGCACTTGTGTCCTGGCAAAGTCATGAGACCAGCCCAGGTGTCTTTTAAATAACTTAGGAAAGGGTTTGGCTTGTCTGCATTTGCTATAATGGAGAGACTGTATCAGTAAATCTTTGGACCTGCTTCACAAAGGGAAAGCTAAATGCTGAAATTTCCTAACACGTATATTTCCACCTACGCATGGTTAAGATCTCCACCTGAATGGTGTTCACCATTTCATGGTGGAAACCTCTGTCCAGTGATAGTATCTGTGGTTCTCCATCTCCCCATATGAGGGTGACTCTTTCAACAGAATTTATTACCTTAAAATTGCAGATTTGAAATGTATGCATTTAGGTAGAGACCCCCTCTAGTGGATATTCCAGGAACAGAGGTGGAGACCTCTGCATCCACACTGGAAAACTCAGAATGGAAATAATAGGCAAACAGCATTCACCTGACCGTAGTCACATGCTTGCCTCTCATTATCCCAGCAAACATGTAAACATAGCCCACACCCAAGGTTCTGTCCTCTTCCCCTTGAAGTCTGTCACTTTCAGAATTCCATACTAGACCTATAGCCTCCAGTCTACAGCCTGCCCCACTCTAGAAACGAGAGGAACTTAACTTAGGATGAGAAACACCTTGTAGTTAACTTTGTTGTAGATCACTGCTGGGAACTACATGGTCTGCTACTATACACCCTGGGTGGAGTGGAGAAGGTGGCCATGTGGCAGAAGTTGCCAGACTCTTTCATTATATTAGGGAAGTAGGTACACACCATGGTGGACCTGAAAAAAGATGAGAGGATGGGAGGAGGCAAGTAAAGAAGAAGTTATTTTGATATTATAATGCCTTTTTACTCTTAGATCCTAGGAAGGGAGAGCCTCACTAGGATGTCTGGTCCGGTATGCAGTCTTCTTCCTAAACAACTCCTACATATTGCAAGTCTCCAGGTAATAGCTACTAATAAACAGATACTTGCACCGGCTATGCAGGACCCTGCTCAATCCACATCTCAGCCTAACACAGCCTAGAAGCCTAGTACACGAGCTAACTTCCCTGCTCCACAATCGAATGGAGGTGAACCTGCAGTGTTCTCCATCTACACAGAGAGAAGAAATCCCTAGTGAGGAGGATATTTCCACCGTTCGAAAATTTCCCTTCCATAACCTCCCAGCTGTTAACCCTCAGTGACCTGGACAACGCTTTGAAGTTGTTAGAAGGCCACACATACGGGGCAATTCGCATGAGCAAATCCTGTCATTTGGGATGATTAGTTTTCCAGCAAGTGTGGGGGAGGGGGGTTGTTTGGTAAACTGGGGAGACCTTCACTATATCAAATTTTACCAGTAAAAGGTACAAAGGTAGATGGAGAGAAAGGCCCATGTCGTGGAAGAGATTAAATAATCTCTCAAAAACATGGCAGAGCTGCTTCAGGATCATCTTTATCGAGGAAGTTGGATGCAGTACAACATATCGTGGAAATGAAGATGGTACAGACGTGTTCCAATTTGCAGGGCCAAAGGGATCACTTCAGTCAACTGGGCACAACAACATCCTGTAAGGCCCACCCCTTCCACAAACTCTGCTAAAACACACATCTGCATCCCCCACACATACCTACCTTCCTCATTACACAGTCACATTCTCAACCTCCAGTGGGCTTAGTATTACAGAGCTGGATACCTGGCCAGCCCATGGACATTGACATTAACCATCAACCCCATTAATATTTCAGAAAAAATCCTTCACTGACTCATCCTTGTACATATAGTACCACTTTTATATACACCCACACCAAACCTCAAGATGTATCAGAACATTTTTTGTGCACATTTTTTAATAAACATCAGTTTAACAAACCATCTACCTGTTTGTCATTTTATGTGAGCCTAGCCATAGAAGATGATTATGTGGAAAAAAAATACTGTTTTGGCCAAAGACTGATTTGATTGTGATTTTCCTTTACCACACCATACATACATGAATAGATATGCCCACACAATCAGAAAAGGAAAGCAATACATCCAAGTTAGATGGTAAATTAAGATTTTTTTTATAAAATAAGAAAGAAATGTTGAAATTGCTTTTTGAAAAAGGATAGTCCTTGAAAATGGATGAAAGAATTAAAATAGGGCCCAAGTTCATTGAGCAATAGTCAACTTGGAGAAGAGTGGGCAATGGAAAAAGTACGTTGGGGACGCCGGAGAAGAAATCTATTTAGACAGTCCAATGTGGAACATACAAAGCCAGTACAAAATGCCAAACCAAATAGTCCAGTTCACAGTCCAAAAGTCCGAAAGACTTGCTAATGCAAACATGAACAGTCGAAAGTGCAATAGAAATCTAAAGTCAGTATTATAATACTGATCATGTGTCAGAGTATTACCCTGAGGGGTGCTGGCCTTCCTGTAGATTAGATTTGATGACCACTGTTGACGCAGATATGCTAATTAAAAATTATAAATAAATGTTTATGTGTTTTATTAACGAAAAGCTTGTAGAGAAATTAATCGTAGAGAAAATAATGTGTACGTTAAAAAATGTGCCCATGCCCACGGGGTATGGCAGCCACTTATGCGAAAGTTGTACTGAAATAACTAAAAATGTGTGAAATAATGAAAATGTATAAGAATAATGTAGTAATGTGTCATATTGAAAAGTATAACCTATGTTTTGCATTAATTTGTAGAATTAACTTAGCTGAAGTTATGGCCTAGTCTTTTTCGAGGCCTCACACAAGAAGCTGAATTTCTAGCACACTGCAGAGAAGCTGTCTTAACCTAACCTTGAAACATCCCACGTTAAAAGTGCTTAGCTAGAATTTTCTGCAATGTACCGACGGACAGGAGATGATAAAGTCAATTGGATACAATTATGCGTAGAGTAGGCTAAATGTACTTTCCCAGGACTTGAAAAATGGGAGCATTGACTGAAGAGGAACATGCAACATTTTTGATACCTGAAGAGCCGGATGTTGAAGACATCGTACAGTGGACCAATCCTTGAACTGTGAAAGAAGAAATATTAGAACTCATAGATTTGAAAAATTTATATTACAGGTTAGAGTCATATCTGCCGATTGACTGACCAATTAGGAATTAGGGGGATGGACTGAAAAACTCTAATAAAAAGTCATGACAAGGGGCTAAAACTTGAGATGCAGGAGATGCGAGGGGGGCATTGATGACGTCAGAAGACACGGTTCGAGATTCCGTCATTGGGCTCATGCTTTTGAGAGCCTGATGCGTTGCTGATTTATTGATGACCTGAAGACGAAGACTGACTTTGTTGCTGATTCATTCCTTGGATAGGTAGCTATGAAAATGTGACTGATTAACTTTGCACTTTTTCTTCTAGTTACCAACTGCGCTGTTTTATAGTTTGTCTCCTAGCTAGATGTTTTCCAAATTCACGTTTTTCTAAATTGTTTTGCATGACGTCCCACATGCTAATGCCAATCTGGGTTAGTTAAGGGTCTTTTGGGTGACTTGACAGTGACAAATGATTGACGGACTGGTTTGCTGAACTCTGCTATTAATACTGCTATATTCATCTTATTGGCTTATGCTGAAGCATTCGAACATATGTTTCCTCAAGTTTTGATTAGATTGTGTTATTGGTGGTTGCTAATAAACTAATTCTGAGCTGATTAAATAAAGTTTGAGTTAACCAAATGCGTTAGAATTGTAATCAATAGGGAAATAAAAACTGTTAAATGCTATATTGAGTTGTGTTTTTTCATGAATTCATGGTTATAATTGTTGATTAACTAATGATTCTCTTAGTGGTTACTGATTGATTACATTGATTATTGATGCCATTGGTCACTACGTGATCAGGATACTCCATGCGATCCAAAGGTTCATCAGCCTATACGCGTCTTCTTGTTAGTTTACTTATTAAGGACCAGGCGCATCAGCACCACCATCAACTGTTCCTCGCAAACAGACAGTTGGGTTTCCGGGTCAGGACCGGACACCTCCGGAGTAACTAGACATGATAGGGTAGGTTTGGGAACAGCAGGAGGAGGCCTACTGGAAGACACACCAGCAGCATGTGGGAATATGGGTCACTAGACAAGAAGATTTGGCTGCCACCATCTGTTTGACACCCCAAAACACCAGCTGACCAGTAATCAGTTGCCTCGTGGCCTCTGTGAAAACAGCATTGGTAACATACTCTTGCTGGGTGTGGGCAATATGTTAAGGCTCAGGGATGTCTGGTACAAATGTTGCCCTTGGTTGCTGATCTTTCAGAAGGTTACTTGTAGTAGGAGGAGAGGTATCACGGGATGATAGTGTCAAGTACACCACAAACCTTTGCCATAGAAGGCTGGCATTTCCACATGTGACTTTTAATAGTCGTTGTCTAACGTTGACCAATTTGCCGCTGAGGAACATGTTACATTACCTTCATGCATTATCCTTTGTCTATGTCTACATGGCAAGAAATCACCTTGCCATGAATATCATCCCTAAATTTATTTATGATGGGAAAGAGGAATATAGCTATGAGTTAATGATCAACAGCTGATGACTGATAACTGGAGCATACACAGCTATTTTCCATACATGATGTTAAATACTTCTAACTTTACATTACATTATACTGACCATTTTGTATGTCAATGTGTATGGGATGTGTTTGGGCCTGTCTCATATCTGACATGATATAAAAATCTAAAGTATGTTTTGTAAAATTAAATCACTCAACTTTCAAATAAGATAATTTATTTTAAAGACAGGTGCATTTTCTTTACCAAGTTTTTGATGCCATTCAGGAAAGATTTTGCAGTTTGACATATAGTACAGACAATATGAATCAAATAAATCTACAAACCATGAGATATGACAGAGCAACACTTTGAAACCATGTATGTAATTATGTTTAAATACTATGAACAATCGCCCACCTCGCTGCTGCTCATGTGCCTCCAGCTAAGCATGGAGGACCGCCAAGATATTTTTAAGACTCTTCTGTGCAATAGGGAGAGCTTAGAGTACCATGTATGCGACTTGGTGAGTACCCCAGCGCATCCTCTGCCTTGAGCTATGTTCGGTGCCGGAGGATCTCAAACTCCTTACAGCACTCCCTTGTTTCACGGGGTGAGCACACTCTGCACTGCAACTTCTGGTGAGGACCTCCTGTGAATGATATTCTGCTGCATGACACAGATGGATGTCTACCACCCAAAGCTGACAATACTTCCGGAGGATCCCCTCGCTGATGACCTCCAGTTCTCCCAGGTAAAACTGGGGGCCCTCTGTTCTCCTTGCTCAGCTGTTTGGAGAGAATATACAAGAAGTGCATCAAGATAGAGGAGGATTATTGTAGTCAGTGGATGGCTCAGGAATGGCGAACTGCCTCTTCTTATATCATTTCTGATTGTCCTGATTGGCAGAGAACTCTCCCTTGAGGGTGGCATTCTCCCCGTCAGTTACAGAGTTCACTGCCTACATAGCGGAGGTGGTACATAGGCACGAGTATACTCATAGTTGTATGAAAATGAAACAATATAAAATATTGCACATATATTCAGAAGTACATGTATGTGTGGGTGTATGTAATTCAACTTTACTTGTACTTTTGTATACACTCACTACATGTGGGGTGTTAGAATGTGACATGAAAATGTTATTGTATGTGAATTAAGTATATAGACGAGACATGTAATCTATAAACAAATTAGTGAGTGGTGTGCTACAATATACGTATTACACTGAGAATTGAAAGTTTGGGTGTGACATCATGGAAGTGCAACAGTGGTGTCTCAGGATGGCAAATGTGGGTAGTGACATAGTCCATCATTCACTATTAACTCAACAATGTAACTATTGTGATGCTGCAATCAAATTAGCAGTTCAGATCAAAATGAGGCCATTAATGGCCGTACACCTGAAGACCCTGACCTCTGTTCTGTGTCCCACTCCAGAAGCCTGGATGGGGCTTTAGGTCAGGGGCTAGGTTTGCTTGTAGGTCCCTTTTCATATCAATGGTATGCAACATGCTACTATAATCTTCTGATTTTGCACACTACAACTGGGGAGTACTGGGGCATCCTCTATATGTTCAAGACATCTGCAGTGCAATGGATACCAGTATTACATTCAGTGAAGGCCCACATATGTTTGTGTGCCCTATTGTTGTTCTTTTGAGTCTGTGTGGTTGGAAGTTGGAAGAGGGTGGGAAGAAGAGGAGAGAGGACACACTGAACATCATGTGCAACAAAGATATGTGATCATTTTCTTTAAAGTAGTTTCACTGAAAAAATCTACTGACATGCTGTGCATGCATACATTCATTGTTACCCTCAGGAATGTGTATTATGAGGGTTAAAGTTGTGAGCAACTATGTTTCTGATTACATTCTCTATGTATAAATCTAGTGTTGCAGACAACATGTTCCTTGTGGTGGGGTAGCTGAAGTTCCACATGTGTGCAATCGATGGCACCTAATACCTCAGGGAGGTGAGGAATGGCATAAAATACCCTTGCCACCCATTGTCTTTCCACCAGTGACTGTGAGCAGATAAACTTGTGGCTCTGCTGGTGATGCATCTTAGTATCTGTACCAAGCATCATAGTTGGTTTGCCTATCAGATGCTAGAGTCTCCCAACTGACCCTCTTGAAAGATCCAGCAGCCAAAACGTGGAGCACAGCCAGTATTTTTAACAAGTGCAGGGATGGCCTGGGAGTGGGCTGTAGGTGAGTTGAGCTTCTGCTCCCAGACTTCAACCAAGCCAAAAATTATGTTGGGTGTAGATAATGAATGCTTCCCTGGATGTGCCAAACCTGTTAATTTTCTGCCTGTAAATCCTCTCTGTTCTCCTCAAATAATTGTTCCTCGAAATGAGGGGCAAAGCCACAAAGGTGTACTGCTGAATTTCTATGGTTTTGTGTGTGTAAAATCTCAACCTAACTATAACGTCCCTGAAACCTTTGTTTATGTCAGTGAATTTCTAAAGCTTTTTAAATGTAATTTCCTAACTATAATGTCCCTGTAACCTTTGTTTTTTTCAGTGAATTTCTATGTTTTTAATGCTATTTTCTAACTATATCGCACTTGTAATCTGGGTGTATAAGTGGTTGTGTGGGAGTGTAAGTGGGTGTGTGGTGGGAGTGTGAGTGCATGTGTGACTGGCTGTGTGGGTCTGTGAGTGGGTGTGTAAGTGAGTGTGTGAGTGGCTGTGGGTCTGTGAGTGGTTTTGTGGGTCTGTGAGTGGGTGTATGGGTGTGTGTGGGTGTTTGAGTGGCTGTGTGTGAGTTAGTGTGTGAATAGGTGTATGGGTCTGTGAATGGGGGTATGTATAATTTTGTATTGAAGTCTGGATCCACAGATGATCTACCCAAATCAGTGAGGATCCGAGTGGATCTGCAGATCCTCTCATGCTCCAAAAAGATTTTTTTGACAATTTCTTCCCCTTGAGGGGTTCCGCTTGGGCCCCACCATCAGTCCCTTGGGGTCAGGGTACCTCTACCTTGACCCCTTCTATCACTTTTAAATGTATTTTTCCCTGCGGGGAACTGAGTCCCGATTAACAAAATGGCAGCCGAAACTTTCCTCTCAGGTTGTGGTCAGCCAATCATGGCAGTGACTTTGGTGCATGGATCCACAAATCCACCCGGATCTGTGGAGGATCTGTAGCGAATCCATGTCTCTAAATATACATACATTTTTTATTTAGATAACTCCAAAAATACTGAACAGGTTTACAACAAATTAGAAAAAACTCTTTCCGGCCCAAACTCTAGCTTTTTGCCAAATTTGCTGTAATTCTGTTCAGCGGTTTGGGCTGTAGTCGTGTCTAAAATCCCAATGGAAAACTGTATGGGAAAAACTTGTTTTGGGACACCCTCTTTTTCTCGGGCCTCGCTTGATGGCTTACTCCAAAACATTCTAGACAGCAGCCGAAGTGATTGAAAACTAGTTTTGAAAAATTTGTGAAGATTGGTCAAACGGTGCCAAAGATATTCGCAAAACAAAGATCATTTTGCCTATGGAAACTAGGTCCAAACTATAACTACCAACTAAACCAAAGGTTACAGGGATGTTATAGTTAGGTTCTGAATTTACTCGTACAAAAACCATAGAAATTCAGCAGTTATAGTTAGAGTTCTTTCAAGTAACTAACACTTGCACCCTAAAGAAACTATAACTTGCGCTTTTGCCATGAAAAGCTAATTACTCCACATATAATATCATTGATGACATATTCTATGCTATCTTTCATATGCTCACTGCAACATTTGCAAGAAAATTACTGATGAGACAACTGTGCATTGCGAGGGCGCAAGTTATAGTTACCTTAGGGTTATAACTTCTGATTTTCTATGGTTTTGTATGAGTAAATTCAGTTACATGCAGCCATGCCACAGCTAACAGCTATGTCCCGGTGGGGGGGCACCCCAGGACATAGCAGAAGCTGGCCCTGGGGGGTAGCAGTCCTAGGTCCATCAGTGGCTCCACGAGGGGGGCCACGTGGCCCCCCTCAAACATGAACATAGCCCAGGGTGGTGGTGGGCCCGGGGCAGAGGGTGGCCCACAGGACCCCCGCATCTATAATAATGAATGCCCTGGGGAGGTGGTGGTCCCCAGGACAGCAAGGTGGGGCCACAGCCCCCCCCGCATTTAAAAAAATTAAAGCCTGGGGAGGTGGCGGTCCCCAGGGCAGCAGGGGAGGGGTCGCAGGACCCCCATGTTTTTAAAAATGAAAGCCCTCGGGATGTGGCAATCCCCAGAGCAGTGTGGGGGGGCTGCGTGCCCCTGGCATATATAGTAATGAAAGATTGGGGGAGGTGGCAATTCCCAGGGCAACAGGGGAACTGCAGGCCCAAACATCTATATTAATGAAAGCCCCGGGGAGGTAGCAGACCTCAGAGCAGCGGGCTGGCCGCACCCCCCTGCATTTTTAATAATTAAACCCTGGGGAGGTGGCGGTCTCCAGGACAGTGAGGGACCCCACATTTTTAAAAAGGAAAGCCCTGGGGGAGGTGGCAGCCCCCACGGCAGCGGGGGGCAGTGGGTCACCCTGCATATATAGTAATGAAAGCCTTGGGGAGGTGGTTGTTCCCAGGGCAGCGGAGGGGCACGGACCTCCCTGCATTTTTAATAATGAAAGCCATGGGGAGGTGGGAGTTGCCAGGGCAGCTGTGGGGCGTGGGCCTCCCTACATTTTCAAAAATGAAAACTCTGGGGGATGTGGTGGTCCCTGGGGCAGGAGGCCCTCCCACATAAAAATTTTAATGCCCCCGGGAACTTGGCCCACCCTGGGGCCTATAAAAAGACAAGCATTTATTTTTCTGCAGTAAAATTGTGAATATTGTGATTTTGCTGCAAAAAAATAATTTAAAAAATGTTTAAGGGGTCAGGGTCTCTCTATCCTGGCCCCCTTTTATTTTATTTCTTTACTGTTTTTCTGGGACTTGGCTCAAGCCAAGTCCCAAGATGGCTGCCAACAGTTCCTGGTTGAAACTCTTGGCAGCAAATCAGAGCTGTGCATTTCCGTGCATGAGCTCGTCTTTGTTTGCAAATACTTTGCGGTCAGAGATATACAAATTAGAATTTCCCTAAATTTCTTAAAAACTACTGAATGGATTTACACCAATTATCAAAAAGCACAGTCTGTGTGCCAACAGCTAGCTTTCTGCCAGATTTGGTCTAATTCCATCCAGTGGTTCGGGCTGTCGATGTGTTGATGGAGCCTATGGGACTTAAAATGGGAATGAGCCCCCTACTTCTCAGCCCCCGCTTGATGGGTCACCCCGAAATTTTCCATGTGTACCAAGAATCACCAGGCCACTTTTTTTTAAAAAAAATGTGAAGATTTGTCACATGATGCCAGAGATACTGTATAGTCAAAAAATGCTTTTTCTATGGGACCATGGTCCTAGCTATACCTACCTACTGGTGGCAACCTCTAGTAGGGAAATATATATATATATATGTATATATATATACGTAAATGTGCTCCATTAGGTTTATTCAAGTAAATTCAAGAAGATGGGAAAAAAGAACGCGTTTTGCTAGTAACACCTTTCTCACTCTGAAAAACATCGCCATCTTACCCCGCATTTTATCCAATCATGTGTTGTCTGCACACCCACGGTGCCACGTGAAAGTGAAAAAATACTTAACATGCTCTATACTCGACTTCTAAATCCAACTTTTAAAAAATACTTATGATTGTTCTTTTTTTACACATTTAGAGCTGCGATATTATGGCCCACTGGCTCACAATTCACTACTTGGTATTCTCCAGTTGATGTAAGTTCTATTAACAACAGTATTTCAACTGCAACACCACATAACAATATGGCCAGGTGCCCTTTTTAACTGAAGATCTCAGATTTGATACATGCCTCATGCTAGTTCACTCCAATTTAAAAAAGTAGTCTCATATCCTTTCATTCTTTCTTAGTAATACAGTGTTTTGTTTTTCAACCCAAGTGGGTTAAAATAAGTGGCATTCTCCAATTTATGTAAGTTTTGATCATAACAGTATATCATACCGCAACACCTCACAACAATATGGCCTGGTTACACATTTTATCAAAAGATCTAATATCTGATACATGCCTCATGCTAGTTCACTTCCACAGTATTGCCCAAGTAGGCTCATAACTTTTCATTCTTACTTGGCCATATGATGTGTTCTTATCTAGCCCACGTGGGCTAAAATAAGTCAGGCCCCGTGCACCCCCCCACCTTAAATTTGGGATTTCCCCAGGAGCTGGCCCACCCGGGGGGTCTTAAGAACAAGCATGGCAGACTGTGCTTGGTTTTTATTTAATTTGTGAATTTGCAGCAAAAATGTTTTAAAAAGTGTTTTTTAGCCATGGTGGGGTCCTTATGGGACCCCAGCACCAGTGCTAAGGAGTCAGGGGGACCCTACTCTGAGCCCTTGTCTTATTTTTTTTACTTTCTGAGTCCCAAGATGGCTACCAACACTTCCTGGTTGAAGTGTTGCCACCCAATTAGAGCTCTGCAAGACCTCGTCATTATTCACGGAGTCGTCGTGACCTCAGATAAACAAATTTGGATTTCCTTTAATTTCTCAACAATGACTGAATTGATTTACAACAAGTAACAAAAAACCACAATCTGAATACCAAAAACCAGATTCGGTGTAATTCCATCCACTGGTTCGGGCTGTAGTCGCGTTCAAAACTCCTATTGGAATTAACATTGGAAATTCATGTTTTTTTACCCCCCTCTTTTTCTCAGCCCCTCATTGACAGAAACTTTCCGTGGGCAACAAGAATCACCGGAACAATATTTTCAGAATATTTCATGAAGATTCATCAAACGGTGGGAAAAATACAGGCATGTCGAAAAAACGCTTTTTCTTTGGAAACATGGTCATAACTATAACTACATAGTGGCGACCAATCCCCCACTGACGCCGGTCACATCCACCACTCAGGGCCGGTGCAAATCACGGGCCTGAGGACCCATGTGTGTATATGAAGAAATTCTGCGCCCCAGTCCGGGATGCAAGAAAAGTCGCACTCCAGGATCACATTCTCACATAAAGATTTATTCTCACTAGCAACGTGTTTCCACCTGGTGGCATTTGTCACAACCTGAAACCATCAGGGGTCATTCCACCATATAAGTATTTCAACAAATAATAAACATAGAAAACAGACACAGCGTTTCATTGCCTTCATAGACATAAACAACAGACCCTAATATGAGTCTGAAAACATTCACCCATCCAAAGGCACTAAGGTAGGAAAACTCATATTTGTACAACATAAATTGGGACTGCACAAAACCAACAAATACTGTCACAGTGACACACAAAAAATAGGTATCTCATACTGTCCATATAGTCTAATCAACCTTGTATTAAAGATTCAGGTTGTAACAGAATTGAGGTCAATTGACTTAAAGTCATATCAGTACACACTTCAATCATCCAGGATCATGTACATTAAATGACACGTTTGAAATCGAGGTCCAGTGACCTATCAAACATGCCCACCTCCCCCTTGTATGAAAGTCTGAATATCTTGGAAAAAAACAAATATAATGGTGCAAACTAAAAACATGATATATATCTAACCACATCAGATATATTGCATCAAAAAGGGACACAGTGCATGTGAGAAAAGGGCTGAAAAACAGAGGAGTACATGGTGGGTACACAATATACAAAAGTGGAATGCTTAAGGAAATACAGAAAGAGGCATGGAAATATTCCTCATCAACTGTATCATTCTGAACGGGTCAGAACACAACGTCAGGAATGCACAAAGAAAGACAGGTGCTCATCCAATGTGTAAAAACATCTCTTCATCCGCGTTTAAACTATTTGGATATTTGCTGTCTAGTAGAATGATGTACTCTGACTCAAGAATCCTCAGCTTCTATTTCCTGTTTCCCCCTTGTGGTGTCATGGCCACTCTAACAATACCAAAAAAGATACAGGCCCTCATTATGACCCTGGCAGTGAGTGATAAAGTGGCGGTAATACCGCCAACAGGCTGGTGGTAATTACCGTCAAATTATGACCATGGCGGAAGAAACTTCCATAGACAGCCAATGTACCACACCAACCCGCCAGTGCATTACCAACACTCACCACTGCAGTAGCCAACAACAGCCAGGTGGAAGACAAAGTACTGCCCATAATATTTTGACCCTTCAATCCGCCATGATTTCCGGGGCAGTACCAATGCCATCAAAAGCCTGGCAGAAACACTGCACAGAAGAGCAAAGACTCACTATCATAGACACAGGGAAGAACAACGCCGCCAAGGAACCGGAACTGCAAGTCTTTCTGATGCTCATCTATGTCATGCTCCACCTGGAACACCAACGCAGACGAAGACGACAACGGTGAGTACAGCTGCCTAGCACACAAGTGCAGTAGGGAGGAAAACGAGAGTGACACACACACAGGCACAACACACACCCGACACACACACACCATACACACAACCAGCTGCAGACGAAAAACAATGGCACACGATACACAGCAGAATGATGCAGGGACAACAAGAATGCAGTAATGAGAATGTATTGATTGTAAACAGCTACCAAAAGAACCAATTGTACACAAAATAGATATGTACAAATGTACACAAAGGGCCAATGCCCAGTCCAATGTACTGAGGGCCCACATGGCTACAGGGCACAGTCCAAGGACCAACTCGAATCCTGACTTCATCTGGATAGAACTATGCAGGGGCATCAGTTTGCAAGTGGCAAGGCAACTCAGTGGAATGGGGGGGGCACCTCAGCTGAATACAGGAACAAGCCCACTGGTTCTGGAGGAGGGTCCATGCACACATCTCTGTGCTTGGGAGTCCAAGGCCACAGTCTCTCAGGTGGGTGACTTTCCCTCTGGTTCTGGGGGCTCCATGCCTATTACTCTGAGCTGGGATGTGCAAGGCCACAGTCTGTCAGGTGGGTGACTTTCCCACTGGTTCTGGAGGGGGCTCCATGACAATTTATCTGTCCTGGGGAGAGCAAGGCCACGATCTCTTAGGTGGGGAACATGCCCACTGCTCCTGGAGGGGGCCCCTTGTACAGCAGTCCTTGGAGGGTGGCCTACATGGCTTCCGCTGGTGGTGATGGCTGTACTGTGTCATCTGGAGGTGAGGGAATCACAGTGTCAGCAGGTGAAGGTGCCTCCTGGGCAGCCTCTGAGGTGAGGGCTGAACTGTGGTGCCAGGTGGAGGTGCCTCCTGGGCAGCCTCTGCTGGAGGTGAGGGCTGAACTGTGGTGGCAGGTGGAGGTGCCTCCTATGCAGCCTCTGCCGGAGGTGAGGGATGCACTTCCTCAGCTGGTGGTGGGGGCCCATGACCACTGTTGGTGGTGTCACCTTGACAGCCTCCGCTGGAGTCAAGGGCTTCTTCCCCTTCATGGCAGGAGGCATTGAATCCTTACCCTTCCTGGCAGGATTTGAGGGCTTCTTCCCCTTCAAGGCAGGTTGTACGTGTTCCTTAGCCTTCTGGGCAGCAGTCAAGGGCTTCTTCCCCTTCATGACAGGAGGTGCAGGCTCCTTCCCCTTCATGGCAGGAGGTGTGGGATCCTTAACCTTCCTGGATGGTGGAGTGGGATCCTTCACTGACTTGCCACCATGACTAGGTGGTGCCACCACTGTCTGCGTGGACTGTTTGGCTGAGGTGATGGGCTGGGTCGTTGGGACCCTCCTCTTACAGGCAGGATGGGGGAGGGGCAGGGAAGAGGTCAACTTGGGCAAGGAAAAGCTTAGTAGGGACGGTGGGGCGGGATGAGGGAGGAGGGATGGGAGTGGAGGTTGAGGGAGTGGTTGTAGGAGGTGTATGTCTGCTCGATTTGGGTGCATGGGCAGTGTGCTGATGTGAAGTGGATGACTGTTGGGTGTGTGAGTGCTTGCGTTTGTGTCCTTAAGGAGGGGGGACAAACAGGGTGCAAGAGGATGTTGTGGAGGTGTCTGCTAGTGAGGTGTGTGTGCTGCTTGGTGTGGTGATGCTGGTGGTTGATGTTGATGCAGTGCATGCAGGTGTGAGTGTGGATGAGATTGTGAGGGAGGTGGAGGAGGAGGGGGAGACAGTGGAGGCAGTGGATGTGGTTGTGTCTGCAACTGTCTGGTGTTTGTGTGCGTGCTTGTGGGATGAAGCGTGGTGCCTGTGTTTGACTGTGCCACTCTTAGGTGTTGTCTAGTGTGCATGCTCGTCTGTATGCGTACATGGGTTGGGGTTGAGAAGACTGGGACTGCCAAATGGTAGTTGGAGGGTGGACGGTAGGAACAGGGACAATGGCTGCCATCAGAGAGGAGGCCAGAAACTGAATCGATCTCTGTTGGGCTGCCAATCCACCGTGAATGCCCTCCAGGAATGCATTGTATTGCTGCATCTGGGATGCCACCCCTTGGATGGCATTCACAATGGTTGACTGCCCGACAGAGATGGATCTCAGGAGGTCAATAGCCTCCTCACTTAGGGCAGCAGGGCTCACTGGCAGGGCTTGAAGTGCCTGGGCAAAGGAGATGCCCACCCTACTGGGTGAGTGGGCACAGGCAACTCGCTGAGGGGCTACTGAGAGGGAAGTGCTGGTACGGGGGTGGTGGCTGTACCTGCAGCATGGGTGGTCTTAGAGGTGTCTGCCACCACCAGGGAGCTTCCATCGGAGGAGGTATCTGAGTCTGTGTTGTCACCTCCTGTCTCCGCCATGGTGCTCCCCACACCCTCCGTCCCACTGGTTCCCTCGGCATTGGTGGACTCTGCCTCCTGGGTCTTGTGGGATGCAGCTCCCTCTGTCACCGATGCCCCTGCTCCTCTGCTAGATGTTGCTAATGCACACATGGACAGGATGACAGAAGAAATTAGGGGAGGGAGAGAAAAAGGAAACACTGGGTCAATTACTGCACTAACACCACAGTTGGCATGCACAGCACCGTCACTCACAGGGATCAGGCTTGAGCACTATGCATTGCACTGCCAGTGATCTGGCTAGATGCCACAGCAAGATGAGGGCCACACACCACCAACTGCACCCTTCCTGGTACCCACAAAGCCCTGACTGACATTGAATACTAACAAGCTAGGTTACCTGCATTTGCCATACACCCACTAACCCTTGAGCTGAAACACGCTACAATGTCTGGATTGGCCTTAGGAGCACCCACTAACTAACATCCACCATCCAGATCCTATTCCACCTGCCAAATATTGTAATAATGCCAACTGTACTCACCCCCTTGTGGCTGCTGTGATTCCCTTGCGTGCCCATCCAGCTCTCGGTAGGCCTCCGCAAGTATGCAGGCCATCAGTGGGGTCAGGTTCCAACGGCCACCCCTGCCTCGTTGGGAGGCCATCCCCAGCTGGGCCTCCACCGTCTTCCATGCCCAGCGTCTCAGATCCTCCCACCATTTCTGACAGTGGGTGCTCCGCCTGCCATAGACCCCCAGGGTCTGCACGTCCTTGGCGATGGAACAGAATAATCCCTTCTTTGGATGGGCGCCAACCTGCAGAGGTAATACAGACAGGAGGACACCATTACACATACAATCCAGCCTGTCACACATATGGCCCACCAATCCTGTTTCCATCACCATTGGCACACACAGCAACAAGACATTCCCCCCCGATGACACGATGCTTGCACACACATCTCCATGCATCCTTCACACATGCATCGTGCCCAAGGTGTACTCACCTGTTGGGCCTCACCTGGAGGCCAATACAGCAGTCCGTACTGGGGTAGGACCCCATCCACCAATCGCTCCAACTCCTCCGAAGTGAAAGCAGGGGTCCTTTCCTCAGCCACACGGCCATGGTAGGTTCCAGACACAGGTCACAGCAGCACACGCAATTTAGGTGTTCTCCTTTTGAAGGTCAGGAAACAAGTGAGGACTCAGAAAATGGCGGTCACATCCACGGCGGTGTACACTATCACCGCCGGCGCAGATCCCCATTGGCCCCTGTACTCCATAGAGTCCCATATTATCCAATGAGGAATTGCACGGCGGTGCAAGGCTGCCTTCTGTCACGATGCCCAACGTTGGCAGAGTTACCTCACTTCCACCTGTCCCTACACACAGGATAGGCAGTCGTCATTTCATGGTGGCAAACAATGGTCATATCAACCTTAACTGCGTCACAGCCTAGATTAACACATACCTCGCTATTCCCACTGTCCCATCACATAAATGCACTATGTACACTGAGGTTGGGGTTCCATTGTTAAAATTGTGACAGCCTACTCACTCTTGTGTCCCTCAGATACCTACAGCTGCGAATAAATAGGAGGAGGAGACATACCCCTGTGTACAGACCCCTTGTGGACTTGGCTACACTGGAGGACAGGCACATTATACTCACCTATAGACTGGACAGGGCCACAATCACAGAGCTGTGTGCCCAATTAGAGCCTGACCTGATATCTGCTATCCGTCATCCGACTGGGATTCCCCCTCCTGTGAAAGTGCTATCAGTGCTCCATTTCCTGGCAACTGGTTCTTTCCAAGTGACAGTGGGCTTAGCAGCAGGAATGTCACAGCCAATGTTCTCAATTGTGCTGGCAAGAGTTTTGTCTGCCCTGGTGAAACACATGTGCAGCTACATAGCTTTCCCCCAAGTGGAAGATCTGGCCACTGTGAAGGCCGGATTCTATGCAATGGGACATATACCCAATATTGTTGGGGCCACTGATGGTCACATATTGCATTAGTCCCCCCCGCCAGAATGAACAGGTGATCAAGAATCGGAAGAGTTTCCACTCACTGAATGTGCAAATGGTGTGCCTGGCGGACCAGTACATCTCCCACATCAATGCTAAGTATCCTGGGTCAGTGCATGATGCCTTTGTTCTGAGGAATAGCAGCATCCCAAATGTGATGGCCCAACTACAGAGGCACAGGGTGTGGCTAATAGGTGAGCCATGGTCCCAACCCACTGTATGCTAGTGTATGCCTCCAGGTGTCATCCCCAAATCATTGTGTGAGGCTAAATGCTGTCCCTCAATACTTGCAGGTGACTCTGGCTACCCAAACTTATTGTGGCTGCTGACCCCTGTCAGGACAGGGGTTGAGGAACGTTATAATGAGGCAGATGGACGAACCAGAAGGATCATCGAGAGGACCTTCGGGCTCCTGAAGGCAAGGTTCAGGTGCCTCCATCTGACAGGTGGATCCCTGCGCTACTCACCTGAGAAGGTCTGCCAGATAGTAGTGGCATGCTGCATGTTGCACAACCTGGCCCTCAGACGGCATGTACCCTTTCTGCAGGAGGAGGTGACTGAAGATGCCCCTGTGGCAGCAGCGGACCCTGAAGACAGTGAGGATGAGGAGGCTGAGGATGAAGTTGAGGACAGCAGAACATCTGTTATCCGTCAATACTTCCAGTGACAGACAGGTGAGACAGTGCAACTGACCATTTCTCTGACTATTGCTGTATTCTGTGTGGCTGTAGCACAAAGGCATTAACTTCCATTGCATCAGAACTTACTGTCACCTATGGTTTGTCATTTTACAGATGTCAGTGAGATAAGAGCTGTGTACTGATGTGATGACTACAGACAGCTACAGGTCTTTATTTCTATGCTCTCACAGTGTTCAGATCATTTGCACTAGATGTGACTGTTTCCATAAATGTGCGTTTTCAAAACATAAAATACTAGTAGTCAAGTTGTGTTCAAGGGTGTTTATTGTAGTGCTATGAAATTTAGGGAAAAGTGCAATGGAATGGGGTGACGATGGAGGAAAGTCCAGAGTATTGTTCCAGTCTGTTTGTAGCACAGGTCCAGTGTCCAAGGGGCCATAGGAAGAGGAGCAAAGGCAGTTCAAAGTGGACAAGATGACTGTGTGGGACACAAGGGGGCCAATCAGGAGAGTCTCATTTCCCGGCGGTGGTCTTGGCAAGTGTCTCTGGCTTCTGTCTGGCTCGCAGGGAACGTTTGCTGGGTGGTTCACCTTCTGCAGGGAGAGGGATGCTGGTGGCCAATGGGTCCTGTGGCGGGGCTTAATGCCCACTAGCTGCAATGAAAGTGGAGGGCTGGTCAATGGATTGGCTAGTGGTAGGGGCCCGCTGCTGTGCTGTTGCCTCCCTCATGATGTTGGCAATGTCTGCCAGCACCCCTGCTATGGAGATCAAGGTGGAGTTAAGGGCCTGCAAGTCCTCCCTGATCCCCTCATACTGTTCCTCCTGCAACCGCCTGTTCTCCTGCCCGTTGTCAAGGATCTGGCCCATTGTGTCTGGGAATGTTGGTGGGCTCCCAGGATCTCGAAGAGTGCCTCCTGGAGAGTCGGTTCCCTGGGCCTGTCCTCCCCTTGGCGCACAGCGGTTCTCACAGTGTCCCTGTTGGCCTTTGCCTCTGTCCCCTGAACGGTGGGCCCTCTGCCACTGACCCCAGGTCCCGGATTGTCTTGGGTATGAGGTGTGGACTGGGGTCCCTGTACAAATGGGCGCACTGCTGATTGACGTGTCCTGGGGACATAGGTGTGGGTACGCTGGGTGAGTGCTGTGGTGTTGGATACTGATGGGGAGGCTCTGTACTGAAATGTGAGTGGGCTTGGGTGACCAACTGTCCAGCGGTCCCTGATGGCCCAGGTTGTTGGACCAGATCCTGAAGTCCAGAGTTACTGTCATCACTGGGGGCATCTTCTGTTGGGGGACTGGATAGTTGTGGCACCTCTTCTCCGCTGATATTGGCTGGGGCACCTGTGGGAATGTAAGTGATGTATTATGCTTAATGCCTGAGACATATTGTACATCCCTGGCTTCCCCTCTATCGTTGCTGTTGCCCTGCCACCTTTGTTTGTGTATGGTGATGTACTGTGGTATTGTTAGCTTCCCTATGTTGTGCATGCTTTGGTGATGGGTGTCCATGAAGGGCTGGGAGGGCTGTCCATGCATTGGTATGGCATGCAGGGCTTGGCATAGGGGTTAGTCATCTGCGTTGGTGCAGTTTGTGGGGTGGAGTGGAGTGATAGGAGTGAGGGTGAGGGGTGTGATGGCATGCAGATATGGGGGTTGATAAGTGGTAAATGTTGACTTACCAGTGTCCAGTCCTCCGGCTACTCCAGCTAGTCCCTCAGGATGCAGTAATGCCAAGACTTGGTCCTCCCATGCTGTGAGCTGTGGGGGAGGAGGTGGGGGTCCACCGTCAGTCCTCTGTGTGGCGAGCTGAAGTCTTGCTGCCCCGGAACGTACTTTTCCCGTAGGTCGTTCCACCTCTTCCTGATGTTGTCCTTTGTTCTTGGATGCTATCCCACGGTGTTCACCCTGTCCACGATTCTCCGCCGTAGCTCCATCTTCCTGGCAATGGATATCTGCTGTACCTGTGCTCCAAACAGCTGTGGATCTACCCTATTTCCTCCACATTGACCCTTAGCTCCTCATCAGTGAAACCTGGGTGCCTTTGTGGGGACATGGGTGTTGTGTGGTGTGTGTTGGTGAGAATGTGTTAAGTAATGTGGTGGGGTGTGTGATGTGGTGTGGTGTGGTGAGGGATGTATGTGTGTATGTGGTGTGTGTATCTAGTTGTCTCTGTGCTGTTCGTGTCAATCTCCTGGCAGTAATTGTTATTTGTAAAGGGTTGTGGGTAATGTGGGTGTGTGTTTAATAGTGCTGTGGGTGGGTGGGTGTGGTGTGTGTATGAGTGTCAGGTGTGTTTTTTCAGTATTGGCCAATGTGGTGTTTTTTTGTATGTGGGTGTCCATTTTGAGCGCAGCGGTATGTACCACCAATGGTTTACTGGCACTGAATGTCTGCCCTGGTGATTCGTGGGTCATAATGTGTTGTTCCGTTGGCGTAACGGTATGGGTGTTGGTACCGCCACTTTGGCACTGACCTTAGGGCTGGTGGATTTTTGGATGTGGCAGTATTCTGTCTAATTGGTGTGTGTGTCATAATATGGCTAATGGATATTCGCCACCGAGGAGGTATGTTGGCGGCTGTCACCGTGGCGGTAAGCAGGATTTACTACCAATGTCATAATGAGGGCCATAGTGTCAACATCTCTCTCATGGAACTTGCTCCAATGTTTTGCAGTGAAATATGTGAAATAAGCATTTTTGCTAGCTCTCAGATGCTCTAAAATTATTTTCTACATGGTGAAGATCTTGCACTTCATGTATTGGAGGCCACAAGGACACTGCAAAACATAAACATGGTAATCACTACTGCATGTGATAAGCTTTGTGATGTCAGCCATCTTCCCTGTTGGAAGCTGATAACTTTTCTTGTTCTTACTGCATCCAAGGGATGGTGTCTCTTATAACAGGGTCACCCTTGCCCATGTGCCAGTGCTTAAGTAACCCCCCTTCAGATAGAAGGGGACTCACTATTGTATGTGGTGATCATCTTCACCTACCTTTCCTGGCTATGCATTCTTTTATTCTTAACCAGTAGGTTTACTATGGGGAGTTCTGCCACTCTCGCCTAAGCTGTTCTAAGCATGCTAGAGGGATATCTTATGATCTTAAATCTCCCCATCATTGTCCTTTCTTCCTCCCCAAATGCCTGTAATGTGCTGCAGTTACGTTTGGCTCTGATTAACTCACCAAACAGAATGCTCCATTTGAGCTTCTTCGGATGGTGACTCTCAGCATGCAATATGCTATTGCCCGAGGTTTCTTTCATAGGTAGACTAGTGTGAAAAGTGTTGTTCTCAATTCTCACACACAGACATCCAAAAAGTCCTTCTCAGTTTGATGTGACTTGGATGTCAAATGTAAATTTAGATCATTATTCGTAATCTGCCCAAGATATTGATCCAAATCTCTCTTTGGCCCATCCCAAATGACAAACAGGTCATCAATATCTCTAGTCTAAAACACTATGGGCACACTACCAACACACAACTCCATGCCATACAATGATATGCCGCTCCACTCTACAACATGCCACTTCACTCTATGACAAGCCACTCCACTCTACGACACTCCACTCCACTCTGTCACACCATGCCGCTCCACTCTATGACAAGCCACTGCCTTCTACGACACACCTCTCCACTGTAAAACACTCCACTTCACTCTAGGTCACTCCATAATACACTACTTCACTTTAAAACACTCTACGACACATCACTCTATGAAAAGCCACTCCACTGTACTCTATGACATTGCTCCACCCTACATCACTCCACTCTACAACATTCTACTCCACTGTTTGCCCATTGACTCTACGCCACTGTACTCCACTATGGGAAATACAACTCCACTCCAACATTCTATTCCACTCAATTGTCCTCCAGTCTACAACACTTTTGGCATGTCACTTTTTAACACTCCACTCAATATTCTATTCCACTCAATTGTCCTCCAGTTTACAACACTTTCGACATGTCACTTTTTAACACTCCACTCTACTCTATAACAAGCCACTCCACTCAACAACACTCTACTCCACTCTATGCCCCTCCACCCTATGACACTGTACTCCACTATACAATACTGTATCACATGCAACTCCACTCTAGCCTACAACATGCCACTCCACTCTTTGACATGCCACTCCACTCTACTCTATGCCCCTTCACTCTAACACACTCTATGACACGCCACTCTAAGACACGCCACTCCATTCTGCTCTATGACATGCCACTCTACAACATTCTACTTTACTCTATTCCCCTCTACTCTACACCACAGTATGGCACACCAGTCCACTCTACTCTATGACACACCACTCCATTCCATGACATGCCACTCCACTCTGACACTCCACTCCATGCCACTCCACTCTACGACACGGTGCTCAATTCTATGACACTCCATGCCACTCCAATCTAACATGTTACCAATCTCTGACATGCCACCCCACTGTATGCCACTCCGATCTGGGCCCCTCAACTCTAAGACACTATACAACATGCCCATCTATGACACGCCACTCCACTGAATTCTACGACACTCCACTCCGCTGTACAACACTCCACGCCAATCCACTCAGCGACATGATAGTCCACCCTATGACACTGTACTCCACTATACCATACTGTATCACATGCAACTCCACTCTAGCCTACAACATGCCACTCCACTCTTTGACATGCCACTCCACTCTACTCTATACCCCTTCACTCTAACACACTCTATGACACTCTAAGACACGCCACTCCATTCTGCTCGATGACATGCCACTCTACAACATTCTACTTTACTCTATGCCCCTCTACTCTACACCACAGTATGGCACACCAGTACACTCTACTCTATGACACACCACTCCATTCTATGGCATGCCACTCCACTCTGACACTCCACTCCATGCCACTCCACTCTACGACATGGTGCTCAATTCTATGACACTCCATGCCACTCCAATCAAACATGTTACTAAACTCTGACATGCCACCCCACTGTATGCCACTCCGATCTAGGCCCCTCAACTCTAAGACACTATACAACATGCCCATCTATGACACGCCACTCCACTGAATTCTACGACACTCCACTCCGCTGTACAACACTCCACGCCAATCCACTCAGCGACACGATAGTTCACTCTACGACACAACACAACACTCTATGGGATACTACTTCACTCTATGACATGCCACTCTACTCTACACCACTCCACTCTAAGACTCTCTATGAAACACTACTGTTTACGTCACTCCACTTTATGCCACTCCACTGTACTGCACTCTACGACACTCTACTCCACTCTATGCCTCTCCACCCTATGAAATTCTATGCCACTTTATGCCACTCCACTCTAAAACAGTCTACTGCGCTCTATGCCAATCTACAACACTGCACTCCACTCTGTGCTACTCTGACACTCTATTTAAAAAACTTTGTGAAAAACATTTTAACTACATGACACTGTATGCAACTCCCTCTGTGCTACTTTACTCCACTCTACTGCATGACACACTACTCCAGTCTACTTCACTTTACTCCACTTGAGGTCACTTCATTGTACAACACTCAACGAAATACCACTCTACTCTGCAACACCCCACTCCACTGTACGCCACTCACCTCTACACCCCTCCACTCTGAATCACTCTATGAGACGTCACTCTGACATGCCACTCCACTCTACCCCATTGCACTCCATGCCACTCCACTGTACGTCATGAGATGACACGCAAGACACTCTGCGCCATGAGACTTTATGCCACGCCACTGTAATCCACTGTACGACATGTCACTCAATTCTATGATGCCACTCCACAATACGACACACCACTGCACTGTACAACACTTGACTCCACTCTACGACACTTCATGCCACTCCACCCTGGGACACCCCACCCAACTCGACTCCGCTCTGCAGCATGCTACTCCATTCTATGTCACGCCACTCCACTCTAGAACATGCCAGTCCACTCTACAGCACTTCACTTTATGACTCTCCACTCTAAGACACTCTACGTACAGCACACTGTGACACGCCACTCCACTCTACTCTCACTACACTCTACGACACTCCATTCCACTCTATGCAACATAATTCTATGACACGACAATCTACGTCACTCCAGTATATGGCACACCACTCTATGCCACTCTACAGTATGAAACTACACGCTATGACTCTAGCCACTGTACTCTACAATACTCCAGTTAATGACACTCCACTCAGTGACACTTTGTTGTACGGTTTGAAACACATTTTTATGACAAATAAACAATTCAATAAAAAACAAAAGGTCAAGATGAGTTATAGTTAGGAAAATTTTGTTAATAATTTGTATAGAAAACTAACAAACATTAGAAATTTGAAAGTCATAGTTATAACTTAAACTTAACGTTTTAAATTGTAATCCAGTCAAAACTTACTATGGCTCACGCGCCTCAGTACACAGTGTTGTGAACTAACTAGCCAGACTACACAATCTATAACGCACCCTGCTACCCCGCACACTGCTCTAAAAAATGATGTCATTCGAGATGTCATGAGTGTTGCTATAAATTCAATGATTTCACATAGTAAAAGTGATGTAATATGAAAGCTGTGCTTGGAGAAGGCACGAATTATAACTCATGTAGTCTGGCTGCCAAGTTCACACCACTGTGCACAGGGGTGTGCAAGTCATAGTACGATTTGGATGGGGCACACATTTTAACTTTAAGTTATAACTTTAGAATTTCTAATGTTTGTGTAGTTTACATTGGCTTTATGCTTTGTATACAAATTATTAATGTTTTCCTAACTATAACTGATATAAATTTATTTATATATACAGCACACATTTACATTATTATAGATATATATAATAATGTAAATGTTTGCTGTGAGATTGTAAACAAAATATTTTTAACATAGCTTAAATTAAAGTGCACTCACTTTGGATAAGCTTGTGGTTGATTCTGTCATGCAGAGTAACGCTCTCCTCTCTCCTCAGTCGGTTGAGACACCATATGTGATAATTAGGTGCCTCTTTTACTTATACCTCACAGTATTTGTTGTGCTTTTCTATTTGTTAAATGTTCTTTAGAATGTGATAATTTCAGCATGTGTTTGCTTTTGCTTGGTATAATTAAGTAGATGTTTTTTAAATAATTGTTTTAAAGTGTGTTTTTGTAACTTTTATATATATACATCTTTTGGGGGGTATGTTTTTATGCATTTTTATGTTATTGATATTCTTCAATAAGATATTTTTTTAGATATTTTATCTGGGGCAAGTAGTTATTTGTAAACCAATATTTTCAAAACATTTAGGCCCATATTTATACTTTTTTAGCGCCGCATTTGCAGCATTTTTTTACGCAAAAGCGACGCAAACTTACAAAATACTATTGTATTTTGTAAGTTTGTGCCGTTTGTGCGTCAAAAAGCGGCGCAAATGCGGCGCTAAAAAAGTATAAATATGGGCCTTAGTTTTGGATTTACTAATGTTATTCTAGTGTACTTCTTTTGCTAATGATATTTTTGTTATTTACAATGGTTGGTTCAAAACTCAATATTTTTTGTAGTAGATGTTTAGACAGCTATATGTTGTGTTGTGTGTATGTTGTGACATTCAAACAATCCATGGCACCAAAGGATGGCCAAGACCAAAGCTTAACTCTGAGAGACGATATCATTTCCTGGAATGCACAACCTATTTGAACAGACCATACATGAATGACAACTGTCTTGCTAAATTTGGGGCAAAGATAGTTATAGCTCTGCAGCGGGTCATCTTCTAGACTGGTGCCCTACCCTATGGTTACTTATGAACAATTAAAAGTTTCATCGGGAGCACATCACACAAACTCTTGTAATAATCTTCATATTTATTACCAACTGAAAAGGTTTCCCAACAAATACATCAAAAGACAATAAATTTGCATTCATGACACATTTCATAGGTATCAAGTGTTACTACCAACTCCAAAGGTTTCCCCCACATGTACATCAGATGACAACTAATTCATATTCATATGACATTCACACGGTATCAAGAAAATTCAAGCAAACCTAAATATATCAATGATGAACTGAACTGATTTTCCATGTTTCATGATTGCAAGTTAATTGTCTTTTGGTGAATTTATTAGGAAACCTTTTGAGTTGGTAATAAATATGATGGTTATTCCAAGTGAATGACAACTGTGTCAAGCCTAGGGCACCTTTCGAGAGTCAACCATGGACTATAACTAATCTTAATGGATGTTGCACTGAAGTATACAAAGAAGTGATGGATGGAATACTTTAATTAATCTCAGCTATTGGTAATTACTCACAGCCATATTCAGTCCATCATTTGCACACAATGTCATCTCAGTTTGAACCCAGCCATATGCAAATTAGTCTTGACCCTGCTCCAATCAAAACAGTCAAGCCTGAACTGTCAGGCCAGGTGCTCCCTGAACTGGAATCCAAATAACCCAGGGTTGGTTCCACCCTTATTAAGGCACATCGGTCAGGTATAGCTTGGTTCGAGGGGCACAGTGTGCACTGGACCTACATCTGGTTATACCTGTACCACTTAGGGCGTCACGCTGAAATATACAAAAATGTGATGGATAGACTTCTTGAATTAGTCTTAGCCACTGGTAGTTACTCAGGCTGCATCCCAGTCTACTGGTAAGGGTGAAAACGGCCCTGAGATTACTTGTGTTCTAGTTCAGGTAGGGCCTGGCAGTACGGACTAGACTGTTCCCATTGGAGGGGAGGATGCCTGGATCATAGCACAGGTCTCATGGTTCCATTTCTAATACCTAAAAAACATATTCATCTCCTTGATCAAAGGAATAGTAAGTAAGTAATAAATCTAATATTAATGATTAATTAAAACCTTTGCATGCATGCACATATTAATATCAGTAAAAAGCACATTTTAAAACAATTTTAAAAATAATATTATCACAGTTTTTAGTAATAAGATGCAAAGTACAGGCATGGCATATATATTTTGTTGGGGGTCAAAGGCCGATAGCCATCATGTTGAAAAGCCTTAAAGCTGTGAAAAGATCAACAACAAGATATTTGCCTCTCCCATCCTCTTTAAGGTAGTGGGGTCTGGGTAAACATGGTGCTCCAATTCAGTTTCATTTGTAGCTAAGAGACAAACTTCCCAAATTTGGCCAGATCAGATGTCTCCCTTGAAGTGAACACTAGGGATCTGTCCTCATTGCAGAATCTTATGCCGTAATGAAGAAAAAGTGGTTTTAATACAGTGTGACATGCACTCATCAGTGCCTGGCAGCAGTATAACAGGTGGTTAAATTACTCAAATTTGTATGCAAAAAAAGCCTACAATTGACGATCTTAGAAAGAGAGTGCCATTTTGGGTTTGTCTCCTTAATCTTAAGGGCTAGCAGTCTTGCGGCCATAATCTGTGTCACGCAGGCTTTCCCAATCATGCAAGTCAGGTACGGTTGAGCTGACAAAAGTTGTGACCTGTTCCTGTAAGATTCTGCCACTGACTTTTGTACAGGAGTGCTGCTCAATTTTGCCAAGTCACTTGTCTTAGAGAGCGTTTTTATCTGTCTTTCCAGCACTGACTCAATGGCGATAGAGACTGTGCCAATTTGATTAATTTTGCTTGATCTATTTGAAGAGAGTCTAACGCTGTGGTTAAGTACTGCAGCCAGGGGTTCATTTTTGCTTGAATAAATAGGGCGGAGAGCTGATTTCAGAGTATTAGGTGGGGCCATATTAATCCTGTGATAGTATGGACCCATATGTGCCCAGTTCTAGCCTTCCAGGCCAAATTCTACCCTTATCAAGCAGCTTCTTACATATTGCGGTAGCTTGCACACCTTTTTGTAAGTTTTGACTTGGAGCTTTTCCACCAGTATGGTAAATTGACCTGGGAAGGCTTAGGGCTGGTAAAAGGGAAGCTCTGAGTACTCATACAATCAGCATTGGAGTGGGACTTTCAATAAGATTGTTTAACTGGCATGTTCTTGTTATGATAAAATCAGCCTTCGATTTCAAATGTCACAGATGGATTTTAGGATTGCCCTTCTCAGACAGCCACACTCCAGGTAGTTATACATGTTTTTTCTGTTGATAGTGAGTGGGCCCATATTCCAGCAAAGATTCTGATGTTTAAGTGACCCTCCAAAGATTATTACTTTGGTTTTAGAAGCATTCGCCTTCGTTTTATTTTCCATATTATAGCTGTGCGGGCGGGTAGTTCTTTTGGAAACCCTGTTCTTGAGTGATCCAGAAACATGATATCATCTGCATATTGTAGGAGAGTAATTTTAAGATTCCTGATTTTTGGTGGTATCAGGTTTGCATGTCTTACGGCCAGGGACATATCTGCTGTGTAGAGGTTAAATAGAAGAGGTGCTAGAACGCACCCTTGCTTTAGTCCGTTGGCAGTGGGGATCTCCTTACTGATGGCAGAGCATAACAGCTTGACCCTTACCCAAGTAGATATATAAAGTAGTATTATTGCACTTAGAACTTTATTTGGAATTCCCCAGCATTGGAGCACCCTCCATAACAGGTTCCTTTCCACAGCATCAAAGGCAGCAGAGTAGTCCACTAAACAGGCACAGAGAGTTGGTGACTTCTTGACCACTGCCTGATGTATTAGAAAGGAAAGAGCCACAATGTTATCTGTGGGTGCAGAGTTTGTCCTAAAACCTGTTTGACAAAAGAGGACAATCCCCGTAGCTTCCACCCAACTTTCTAGCTTTTAGGAGAATTGAGAGAAAACCCTTAGCTTCAATGTTCAACAGGGCGATAATTCGATAGTTAGCTGGATCATGCCTGTCCCCTTTTTTTTTAGATTGGATGTAGTATGGAGCCTCTCCAACTGGTTGGCACCTCCTAAGACTCTAAACATGAGCAATAGAGCGCAGAGAGGATTGATGACCAGAGCTCTGTACCTTCCTTAAAGACTTGTGCTGGAAAACTGTTGGGGCCTGGAGCCCCGACACCCTCATGCTGAGCAGGATGGTGGGGATTTCCCCAGGAGAGGGACCTAGTTCAGGATCCAGGTGGGTATCCTGAGTACAGGTTTTGACCCTAGGTCACTCCAGGGGGGCTGGATTGGTTGTAGATCATTTATTTACATGTTTTATCCGAGTATTTTCATTTATTACATTGATTCGTGGCCCTCCTTGACTCATCTTGTTTTTAATATATCTCCATAAGTCTACACGGTTATGTTTTCTTAACAGAAATTAGATATGTAGGCATTCCCTATCCACCTGTTTGCGTTTTAAGGACCAGATCTATTGCTTGTGTTGTTTGGCATAAGCCTGGAGCTTTGCAACTATCTCTGGCTTTGTTGAAGGATGTCTTATTTTACCACATAGAGTCCATAACCTGCGAAGTCTTCGCGGGGGGTCCATTGCGGGGTGGTGGCAGGTCCTACACACTGAAGAACATCCTGGATAATTTTGGGCCAGTTGCTCCGAAGTGTTTCACCCATCGTGGACAGCATGACAGGGCCATTAGAAGGCTCCCAGATGTTCCATCTCTTAGAAGCGATTCGTCCCCATTTTTTTCGCTTCATTGTCTCAAGGTTTTCGTCACCCAAAGTGGTTGTCGCGTGGGCTCTCATTATTCTAAATGAGACTACTGGATTTGGATCTCATATACAAATGACAAAGACAGTATAAGTTTTATATAATGTTTTTAATAAAACGACTGTATTTTAGATATTAAGGCGTGAGCCGCAATAACCAGAATGATACAACACAGTAGGATTGAAATTGTCACCAGGAGAGTAAAACATAAGAACAAAGCTATCATATTGTCTAACAGTTTCTACTCTCCCTCTGCTTGTTCTATTTAGAGCACAGCATGTTAAGCTTCTAGCTTGCCTATTAGAATCACTGTGGAGACATTAGCCCTCATACCTGAGCAAGACCTGTGATCTTGGTTCAGCATCTGCAACGAGGCACTAAGCGTCTAGTTGTGGTTCCCTGGTCGGAATCTCCCTCTGCATGTATTGGGACAAGGAAGTGATTTTATAACTAACATGTCATTGTGATCACAAAATGTCCCTACGCAGGAATGCCAAGTCTAAACTCCTACCACGTCTATCGGCAATGTACCAGACTGTATCCTTGACTGAAGCACAGAGTAAATATGTTATGGAGAACTCCAGTGCTGAAGTAGGCAAAACAGTGTGATATGAAATAAAAAACAACACCGTAGAGCTGGCTATTTGAAAAATAACAGTACGAAGCCTAATAAAAAGCATGTAGAGCAAAGTGCACAGAGGCTCTAAGCTGTCAGCAAATGAATAAAATATATTCAGGGCAAAGTGCACAAAGGCCTAAAGCCTGAAGCTAAAGCGGAATGAATACATAAAACTAACCACACTACACCCTCCCCTTGTCGGTAGCAAGTGGTTCCAATAATATAAAAGGATGCCCCAAATATAAACAATATCTAAAACAAGTATTTCGACAAGGTGAGAAGACAACAAAGTCAGAAATTTAGGTAACATGTGACCATAAAGCCAAAATCAATATAGTGTCAATTTCGTAAAAATCCAATCGTCAGATAGAAGCAATAGAACGCAGGAGTTCCTCCACTTCGATATATGTCAATATCGGAAGATCCACGCCACAAAGTACCATGGAGCAGGTGTGATCCAAAGCCCCAAACCCATTCAGGGCGGCACCCCGTGTAGGGCCTATGAAAGAGACAAAACCATATTCCTCCAGGAAGGGAATCTCATAAACCGCCTCACGAAGCAAGCGCATCTGTAGTACACAAGTCTGGGAATGAGCCCTAATTGGGAACATCAACAGATCAGTATTGACCATGGGAGGGCGCTGCAATGAGAGACAGAGAGCCAGTGCATGTTCAAACGAGCACCAAAGGCATCGAAACACGGGTTGCACACAATCCAAAACCGGTCTGAATGACAGAGACCAGTCACACTCCAAATATCCCAGGAGTGTCGCTCCAAAGTGCTGCATCATGCATTCATGACACAGCTGCGCTGACGGGAGCAGCAATACAGGATCTCGTCGTGACGGGACAGCCATTGCGAAAAAATAGCAACAACAGCAAGACTCCAGCCAATAAAGCCAAAGTAATCGGGAAACCCCCAAAAATGCTCCCGAAAATAGAATGTATAGCCGATGGTATCAAACCGAATATGGAAGAGAAAGTATGGGCAAAACCAACACCAACGACTTTGAAAAAATGTGCAACACCAGCGGTGCTGGATGCATTAAATATACGTCCCACAAGTTCACCAAAGTGATTTGGAAAGTTAGTATTCAAAAGGGACTGTATTTCCGCCGATGACCTTGCCACTTGAAGTGCGTAGGTCTCGCTAGCAGATGTAAGGGCCACATGCTTTTGAAACAATAAAGCTTTTAGCCGACTCAACTTGTCGAAATCAACCTTGGAAGTAGCAATATGAGGCCAGATGTCCGCTACCTCCTTAAATTGAGTGGGGGGAAACAACACATTCCCGCAGCACGTAACGGCCTTGTTGACAACGACGATGTAAACTATTCCGGCACGCAGGCCACAGCAGCGTTCGCTGTTAAGAACAATGTAACTGCCGTTAGAAAGCACCTGGAAAGTGTTTTTAATAACCGGGACTGGAACTCCCTTCAGATAACAAGCTAAGTTAGCAATCGAAGCGTTACACCCCCGTGCAAGGACAGCTGTTTACAAACCATTGAATGGCTGACAGAAGCTTCGCATTCGCTGCCGCTAAGAAAAACCTCCTTCAAACCATTAACACATCTGTATTGAAAGGGAAGGTCCCACACCTCGTGTATGTAACTGTCTCCCAATAGTTCATATCTACCCAACGGAATGTGCTTCAAACAAGAAGTAAATTGCAAAGTAGAGATAGGCAAATTAATAACCCCATGTATCAACCATTCAGCTGACGCAATCTCAGCTACCGTGAAAGGCAGTTTCTCTAATTTCTCAATATTTAACATAACATATGTCGCTTCCTTTTTAGCCATCAGTTGTTGTTGACAAGTCAAATTAAAAGAGATAAAGATCTCTCTGGCACGAACGTGCTGCCATGAAACGCAACCCGCCTTCAAGGTCTGAAGAGTCCAACCCAGCTGCATGATGTACCGCGTCTGACTCTGCCCATGATATAAAGAAGACATGTCCAATTTAATAATGTCAATGGCAGAGGAAACAATGCTGTCAATCGTGTAAACACGGTCAGAAAGGGTATGCATGTCGTTATCAACAACAGACAAAGGTGGTGATTCTAACCCTGGCGGTCGGTGATAAAGCGGCGGCCAACCCGCCAACAGGCCGGCGGTCCAAAAAATGGAATTCTGACCCTGGCGGGAACCGCCAACACAGCCCGCCACATTAACACTCCGACTGCCACGGCGGGACAAACAAACAGCGCGGCGGTCACCGCCAACAGACAGGCGGCAGACAATGTACCGCCCACACTATTATGACCGGCCAATCCGCCACCTTTTCCGGGGCGGGAGCACCGCCGATAAAAACACGGCGGAAACAGACTACGAACGGGAAAACGCTCACCTCTACGCACTCCACGAGGAAGGAGGACAGCATGGAACCCGAATTAAACATCCTACCTGCTCTCGTCTACCTGCTCATCTACCACGAGTACGAACGCCGGCGCAGACGACAACGGTGAGTACTGCACCTACGACACACGGGAGGGGGGAGGAGGAAAGCTTACGGCACACACATATGCGACCCCCACCCCCCCAAACTATGTACACACCAATGCAGAGCAACAAGTCACAGTGACACCACCCAAACCCTCCAGAAAAATGCAAAGACATAATTAAATTGTGAATAAAAATTTATGTACAAAATAGGCTCTGAAAAGAAATGGTCAACTAGCCAAATAATCAATATCAAAATAATTCCATATACAGTGCAATGGATAACCGAGGCAATTAGTCCTGCACATCAAAAGCAAATCGAAGTGTCCGTGGGCCAAAGTGTAACAACACAAGGGCAAAGCCCACACAGGAGACCTGAGTCCTCTGGAGAGAACACTGCAGGGGCATCTGATGAAAAAACTACAGGCACCTCAGGGGGAATGGAAGGGGGGGGCACCACAGCCACATGAGTCCACGACGCCAGATCCACGAAGGGGCTACCATGCCTACTGTGCCATCCTGGGGAGTGCAAAGCCACAGTCTCTCAAGTCTCTACAGTTGGTGGGTTGCCCACTGTTCCATCCTGGGGAGTGCAAAGCCACAGTCCATCAGGTGGATTACAGTCTCCACTGGTCAAGGAGGAGGCATGGTGGGCACAGTGAACCGTCAACAGTGCATGCAGGAAGGGCCCAGCGGAGCGGTGCTTGAGACGGCGGGGCCCAGCGGAGCAGTGCATGAGACGGCGGGGCCCAGCGGAGCGGTGCTTGACAGGAAGGGCCCAGCGGAGCGGTGCTTGAGACGGCGGGCCCCAGCGGAGCGGTGCTTGACAGGAAGGGCCCAGCTGAGCGGTGCTTGACAGGAAGGGCCCAGCAGAGCGGTGCTTGAGACGGCGGGGCCCAGCGGAGCGGTGCTTGACAGGAAGGGCCCAGCGGAGCAGTGCTTGACAGGAAGGGCCCAGGGGAGCGGTGCTTGAGACGGCGGGGCCCAGCGGAGCGGTGCTTGACAGGAAGGGCCCAGCGGAGCGGTGCTTGAGACGGCGGGGCCCAGCGGAGCGGTGCTTGAGACGGCGGGGCCCAGCGGAGCGGTGCTTGACAGGAAGGGCCGAGCGGAGCAGTGCTTGACAGGAAGGGCCCAGCGGAGCGGTGCTTGAGACGGCGGGGCCCAGCGGAGCGGTGCTTGACAGGAAGGGCCCAGCGGAACGGTGCTTGACAGGAAGGGCCCAGCAGAGCGGTGCTTGAGACGGCGGGGCCCAGCGGAGCGGTGCTTGAGACGGCGGGGCCCAGCGGAGCGGTGCTTGAGACGGCGGGGCCCAGCAGAGCGTGCTTGACAGGAAGGGCCCAGCGGAGCGGTGCTTGACAGGAAGGGCCCAGCGGAGCGGTGCTTGAGACGGCGGGGCCCAGTGGAGCGGCGCTTGAGACGGCGGGGCCCAGCGGAGTGGTGCTTGAGACGGTGGGGCCCAGCGGAGCGGTGCATGAGACGGCGGGGCCCAGCGGAGCGGTGCTTGACAGGAAGGGCCCAGCGGAGCGGTGCTTGAGACGGCGGGGCCCAGCGGAGCAGTGCTTGAGACGGCGGGGCCCAGCGGAGCGGTGCTTGAGACGGCGGGGCCCAGCGGAGCGGTGCATGAGACGGCGGGGCCCAGCGGAGCGGTGCTTGACAGGAAGGGCCCAGCGGAGCGGTGCTTGAGACGGCGGGGCCCAGCGGAGCGGTGCTTGACAGGAAGGGCCCAGCGGAGCGGTGCTTGAGACGGCGGGGCCCAGCGGAGCGGTGCTCCTCTGCACGGCGGGGCCCTCTTCAGCGGTGCTCTTCTGCACGGCGGGGCCCTGTTCAGCGGTGCTCTTCTGCACGGCGGGGCCCTGTTCAGCGGTGCTCTTCTGCACGGCGGGGCCCTCTTCAGCGGTGCTCTTCTGCACGGCGGGCCCTGTTCAGCGGTGCTCTTCTGCACGGCGGGGCCCTGTTCAGCGGTGCTCTTCTGCACGGCGGGGCCCTGTTCAGCGGTGCTCGTCCAGTAAGTTAAGGGAGCCAGACCTGGCCTGGACTTCCTGCTCAGTCGCCCTCCGACCGTGCTGTTGCTGGACCCTTCGGTGACGGAGTCCTGGGCCCTTTGGTGTTCTCCCTAACACCCGGGATGGGGCTTGTGGGCCCCTCCTGCTCCGCGCTCCTGCTGGCTGACTTCTCCGCCCTGCTGCCCTTTCGCTCCTTAGATGGGGCTCTCGGGCCCTTGCCTCCCCTAGATGTTGTGGCTAGTGAAGTGGGCGAACTTTGCTCCTTGGGGGCAGCCGTGTCAGTCCTCTCACGGCGGCCGTTTAGCTTCCTGGTCCTCTTGCCTGGTGGGGGTCTGGCTGTCCCCTTGCTGCTGATTGAAGTGTCACTGCTGGCAAAGGGTGGACAGAACCCATGCACCACAGTGACACTCGAAGCTGGGCTGGTGGTGGCTGAGGTGCTCTTGGGACTCTTTGCAGATGGAGGGGGTGGGTCAGTGGAGGGAAAGAGGTCAAGATTAGCGAGGAAAACTTTCTTAGGACCAAGGTAAAAGGTAGGAGAAGTGGTGATGGGAGTGGAGGAAGAGGATGTGGTTGTAGGAGAGTCAGGTGTGCTGTCTTTGGATGCAGGTGCTTGTGCTGGAGGCTGTTGTGAGGTGGATGGCTGTTGGGTGGGTGTCTGCCTGCGTTTGTGTGTCTTGGAAGAGGGGGTGACAGACACAGTGGGAGAGGACACAGGGGACGTGTAAATGGTAGTGGGGGTGGTGACTGCACGTGTGCGGACTGGACTGGAGGGTGTGCTGGTGATGGAAGCACTGGCTGATGGTGGTGTGCATGCAGGTGTGAGTGTAGACGTCACAGGGAGGGAGGAGGGAGACGAGGAGGAGGGGGACACAGAGGTGGTAGTGACTGTTGGAATATCTGCATCTGGGTGTTGCTTGCGTGAATGCTTGTGGGTTCTGTGGTGCTTGTGTCTGGATGAGCTGCCCTTGGGTGTTGAGGTGTGTGCAGCCTGGTCTGATGGTGTGGATGGGATAGGCTGAGGAACAGGAGACAGAGACAGGGTGGAGGCAGTCAGAAGAGGGAGGCTGGAAACAGGGACAATGGTTGCCGTCAGTGCTGAGGCCAGAGCATTGAACGATCGTTGATGGGCAGCCTGACCCGAATGAATGCCCTCCAGGTAGGCATTGCTCCGATGCACCTCCCTTTCTACCCCCTGGATGGCATTCAAAAGGGTAGTCTGTCCAACAATGATGGTCTGAAGGAGGTCAATGACTTCCTCACTGAGGGCAGCAGGGGTAACAGGGGCAGGGGCTGAGGTGCCTGGGGCAAAGGAGACGCCCTCCTTCCTGGGCGAGCGGGCACGGAGCGTAGGCTGAGGGGCTGCTGGGAGGGCGGGGCTGGTGCGCTGGGTGGCGGCTGTACCTGTAGAGGCGGTGGGCCCGGATGTTGCCGCCACCGCTAGGGAGCTCCCATCCGAGGATGTGTCGCTGTCGCTGGTGTCACCACCGGTCCCCGTTGTGGTGCTCCCCTCGCCCTCCGGATCACTGGTGCCCTCGGTGTCTGTTCCTGGTCCCACCGGGGCCTTGTGACTTGCAGCTCCCTCGTGCTCCGATGCCAATTCTCCTCCGCCTGATGATGCTAATGCACACATGCAGAAGAAGATGAAGAAGAAGGGTGGGGGGAGAAAAACGAAGACCAGGTTGAGTGCATGCAATGTCAACACCGTTGGCGGAGAGGACAGACACAGGAGCCTCATGCACTAAGCCGCGCATTCGGGGTACACTACTCAGTACTTCTGACTAGGACAACAGTTCTAGAGACGACAAACGCGCACATGTGTGATGCTGGACCATCGATAGCTGTACTTGTCACCCTACAGAGGTGGGGGCCGGGAGCACAGGGCCATGCCTAAAGGAGAGGACTACACTACAGAAAGCGCCCTGGCCTAATGTCACCCACAACCCTCCTCCCCCACCCAGACGCCTCCACTGCGCAGAGAGATAGCAGAATGTGCTGATACTCACCCCCTTGTGTCTGCTGTGATGTCCTCAAGCGCCCATCCAAATCAGGGTAGGCCACCGCCAGGATCCGGGACATCAGGGGGGTCAGGGTACGACTGGCACCCCTCCTAGGTTGGGAGGCCATCCCCAGCAGTGACTCGGCGGTCTTCCTGGTCCCGCAGCGGATGTCCTCCCACCTCTTGCGGCAGTGGGTGCCCCGTCTTGTGTGGACCCCCAGGGCCCGGACTTCCTTGGCAATGGCAAGCCAAATGTCCACTTTCTGATGGGCGCTGACCTATTTGACATGTACAGGGTGGGAAGGAAAAAATCATCAATTTTCTGCATGTTAGATGCGATTGGCCCCCCCTCCCCAACCTTGCCATATGGCACATGCTCTCATCTGTCGTGCGTTGCACTCCTCATTCGCCCCCCACCCTACCAACTTACACCCACCCCACTCCACACAGGCATAGCCCATTCAATGTGCACCCAGTGTACTTACCTGTTGGTCTGGAGGACCGTAGAGTAACGCATACTGGGGGAGGACCCCATCCACAAGTTTCTCCAACTCCTCAGACGTGAAGGCAGGGGCCCTTTCCCCAGTCGCAGCAGCCATTGTCAATTCCAGACCGAGGTCACAGCAGCACTTGCAGTATAGGTCCTCTCCTGTGGATGATCAGGTCTCGAGTGATTAAGCAGATAGAAAATGGCGGTCACGCCCGCGGCGCTGCGTACCGCGGCGTTGCGTACCGCGACCGCCGGCGCACCTCGTCATTGGCTCCTGAAACCCATAGGCTTCAATGTTAGCCAATGCGGCTTCGTATAGCGGTCTTCGACCGCCTACCGCCACGGTGTGCCACGCCAGCGCATTGACCTCACATCCCATTGTCCCACTTCACAGGTCAGGCAGCCGCCATTTCAAGGGCCCACATGGCATTGTACTGCGTCACACAGGCCTAGGCCTTGCATTGCCACACATACACGCCTTTCAATACATAGATAATCGTGTGCTATGCATGCTGTGGTGAACGTACCTGTGATTTGCTTGACTCTGTGCTCCATGTTGTCCTTCCTAGGCACCGTCCGCTGGGACTTGCGAGGAGACGGATGAATCCTCACGTGTACCGACCGCTGGTGGACCTGTCGACAATGGAAGAACGCCATATCATACTACGATACCGACTTGACCGAGCCACTATACATGAACTGTGTGCCCAGCTGGAGCCAGCCCTGATGTCCCCCATCCGCCAACCCACAGGAATTCCCCCTCTAGTGCAGGTTCTGGAAGTCCTCCATTTTTTGGCAAGTGGCTCATTCCAGACAACAGTGGCCATGTCATCTGGAATGTCTCAGCCTATGTTTTCAAAAATCTTGTCTAGAGTGTTATCTGCCCTGACGAAACACATGCGGAGCTACATTGTATTCCCTGAGGAGGTTGATTTGGCCACTGTGAAGGGTGATTTTTATGCCCTTGGACATATCCCCAAAATAATTGGTGCCATTGATGGGACCCATGTGGCTTTAGTACCCCCAAAAGACGATGAGCAGGTGTACAGAAACAGGAAAAGTTACCATTCTATGAACGTCCAGGTGGTCTGTTTGGATGACCAGTACATCTCCCATGTGAATGCCAAGTTCCCTGGGTCAGCGCATGACGCGTATGTGATGCGAAATAGCAACATCCCTTATGTGATGGAACAGCTACAGAGACACCGTGTGTGGCTAATTGGTGACTCTGGTTACCCCAACCTGCCTTGGCTATTGACCCCAGTGAGGAATCCCCGGACCAGGGCAGAGGAACGGTACAATGAGGCCCATGGGCGAACTAGGAGGATCATAGAAAGAACCTTTGGCCTCCTGAAGGCCAGGTTTAGGTGCCTGCATATGACAGGGGGATCCCTGATGTACTCACCAAAGAAGGTGTGCCAGATCATCGTGGCCTGCTGTACGCTTCACAATCTGACATTGCGACGTCAGGTGCCTTTCCTGCAGGAGGATGGTCCAGATGGTGTTGTTGAAGCAGCTGTGGAGCCTGCGGAGAGTGAAGAGGAGGAAGACGAAGAGGACGACCCAGACAACAGGGACAGAGTTATCCAACAGTATTTTCAGTAGCACACAGGTAAGAATCACCCACGCCATTTAACATTTACTGAAAGCCCCCTGCATCTTTACTTTGTGTATTTCCCCCCAGTTCCTTTAAACTGATGTTTGATTTTCCCTTCCCTTTTCAGTGCTGTATGACCCACTGCGTGACTTCTGCTTGGCTAGCCCATGGACTAATGCTTATTGACACTGGTATGTTGTCATCACAAAAATAACAGAACATTATTGATCAGTAATGTGTTATACATTTGTAAATAATACAGGCTGACTCCTGAATGATTTCAGTGCAATGAGTGATTTATTTTTAGTGCTAGATATTGGTACATGATATTAAAACGGTGATGGGTGAGGGTGGAGTTATGTCCATGGCAGAGTCCAGTTCTCGGTCGCACAGGTGCATTGTCCATATGCCTGTGGAAGGATGGAGCAGGGGCAGTTCAAGGTTGGACAGGGTGACACTGTGGGACAGTGGAATGACATCCGGGGGGATATTAGGCTGGCGGGGGTCTTGGCATCCTACTCTGTCTTCCTTTGAGATCTCAGGTTCCTCTTGCGGGGTGGTTGTTCTTCAGCAGGAGGTGGGGTTCTGGTGGCCCGTCGTTCTGTGGGGGCCTCCTGACCACTAGCGCCGGCGGAGGTGGTAGGCTGTTCCTGGCTAGTGACAGGGGCCCTTTGCGGTGCCACATGGTCCCGCAATGTGGTTTCTATCCGGTTGAGGGCCTGGACTATGGTCCCCATAGCGGTAGCGATGTTCCTGAGTTCATTGCTGAACCCCATGTACCGTTCCTCCTGCTGTGCCTGGATCTCGGTGAACCTGGCCAGTACCGTCGCCATCGTCTCCTGGGAGTGATGGTATGCTCCCATGATGGTGGTGAGGGCCTCTTGGAGAGTCGGTTCACTGGGCCTGTCCTCCCCCCCCTGTCGCACAGCAGCCCTCCCAGTTGCCCTGTTTCCCCGGGCCTCTGCCCCCTGGACGGTGTGCCCACTACCACTGCCCCCAGGTCCCTGTTGTTGTTGGGGTGTTGGGTCAGCCTGAGTGCCCTGTAGTGGCGGACACACCGCTGATTGACGCGTCCGTGAGACAGAGGCATGGGCCCGCTGGGTGGGAGCTGTGCTGGTGTTCCCAGAGGGGTTTGGGTCTGCTGTGGCCTGTGTCTGTGTGTGGGGAACCGACTGTCCAGAGGTCCCCGATGGTCCGGGCTGGTCATCAGGTTCTAGGTCGACAGAGCTGCTGTCCTCGCTGGGGGCCTGTTCTGGGGGTGGGATGGACAAATCTGGACCCTCCGTGGCGGTGTGTTGGCGTTCGGGCCCTGCAGGGGTAAAGGAGTATGGTTATTGTTTCTGTGTGTGCCATGGCGTGCATTTTGAGTGCCCTTGTCCCCCAGTGCTGGCATTCCCTTGTGGGAGGTGTTGTGAGGGTGGTGGGGGGTGGGGTGTATGGGTATGTGCAATGGTCATGCTTTGGTGGTGGCTGTTTATGGTTTGTGTTGGCATTCAGGGGTTGGTGTTGTTTAGGGTGGGTTGTGCTGGTGAGACATTGGCAGGGAGGTTGTGTGCTGGGGGGTTGAGATTGGGGGTGGGGGGGGTTGGCATGCTGGTGGTTGGGGGGGGGTGAAGTAGTTGAGATTCGACTTACCAGAGTCCATTCCTCCGCCTACTGCAGCGAGGCCATCAGGATGCAGGATGTTTACCACCTCTTGCTCCCATGCTGTGAATTGGGGTGGAGTGGGTGGGGGTCCGCCGCCAGTCTTCTGCACAGCGATGTTGTGCCTGGAGATCATCGAGCGCACCTTCCCCCGTAGGTCGTTCCATCGCTTTCTGATATCTTCCCGATTTCTGGGATGCTGTCCCACAGCGTTGACCCTGTCTACGATCCTTTGCCATAGCTCAGCCTTCCTTGCTATGGTGGTGTGCTGCACCTGTGTGCCGAAGAGCTGGGGCTCAACCCTCATAATTTCCTCCACCATGACCCGGAGTTCTTGGTCCGAAAACCTTGGGTGTCTTTGGGGTGCCATGGGGTGGTGTGGATGAGGTGTGGGGTGGTGTTTGTGGTGATGTGCGTGGTGATATGTGGTGATGTGTGCGTAGATGTGGTGTGGGTGATGAAGTTGGGTTCCTGTGTGTGTTCGGGTTTTCTTTTGCTGTGCTCGCTCTCTCTATCTCTATCTCTATCGCCTTTGCTCCGATTTCCAACTAGTGGGGGTTTGTGGGTGATGTGGGTGTGTGTTTTATAGTTGATTGGATGTGTGGGAGTGTTGTTTGTATGTGTCTCAGGTGTGCGTATTTCAAATTGTCCAATGTGGCTGTGTTTTGGAGCTGGGTGTGTATTTTGAGCGCGGCGGTGTGTACCGCCAATGGAATACCGCGGTTGAAGGACCGCCGCGTGGATTCGTGGGTCAGAATGGCATGGGCGTGTTTGTGTTGGCGTGACGGTGGAGGTTTGGTCATCTCCAGTTTTCCGCGGCCCGCTGATGAGGCGGGCTTCCTTGGATGTCGGATTGTTGGCGGTTTCACAGTTGGTGGTCAGAATGACCGTGGCGGTTTACCGCGGCCGCGGCGGTAGAATGGCAGACTTCTGACCGGCGGTAAGGGCCTTTTACCGCCGAGGTCAGAATGACCCCCAAAGTCTGCATCAGATTATCCTGATCAATCTGCCTCAACCGGGCTGCAGCCTCTTGTTGTGAAAGCTTCCAAATCTCATTATAAACCTCGTATAAGAACCTTTTCTTCCGTGGTACTTTGGGACCTGATAAAAAATCTTGTAAATCAGTATCATTAGACAGTAACGTGAGATGTGACTTAACTGCATCCAGCGTGGATGACTTCAACCATTGCTGACAAAGCTTCCCCACACTGTATGTAGTTATAATATCAGCATGTTCTGGTGATACATAACGAGTGTCTGCCCTACTAGTCCTGAACCCCCCTGAAGAGGTGACAAAACATTCATGACACATATTAGTGTCTACAGGCCATAATAACCACCCGCCTGGATGTACAGATGAAGTGTTAAACGTACCATTCTGGACCCAATGTGTAAAGTCACTAAAAGTAGCATTCACATAGTGCTGCCAATTTTTTAATTTAGAAGGGACAGGTATACTTGGCAAAGTCAACTCCCTAATTGTCGCTAAGCCCAAATAGCTAGTCTGTTGTACTGTGTCATTGAGGAAAATCATCTGCACAGGGATAATACATGCTCTAAATAACGTGTCCCTGCCTTGCATTTGCCAATTTTTCGAACCCCAAACACTTTTCAAGTCAACAGTTTTAAACCTGTATTCATATCCCTCGACCGAATTTGGAATACAGTAATTTAGTATCGGTCAATAACATTTGCTTATTAGAATACGGTGCAACTTTAAAATAGTAGGACTTAGCATTACGTTGATCATGCCCAGAAAAATATGCAAATTTATCATAATACGTTTTCGAACTCCCCTGTGGAGGAGTCGAGCAATGTTCCCATTGCACATAATTAAACATGGGCCTAGGGCTACTAGCTTTATGAATAAAGTGGTGTCCATAATAGTTGTAACAAAACATGTCACCATGATTATCTCTAAACTGGTAAGCATCGTCCTCGTCATAGACAGTATAATATTGCAAATCCGTTAGCATAGAATCTACTGTCTTCACGTCCCAATCATCAGAAACAATGCCAGGTATAACAATATCATTCATTGATAATTTGAGGACATACGGTATTTGAATCAATTCAGTGGGACCATATATATCAAACATTACTTTATCCCACACAATTCCATCCGGAACTGGTATTGCAGAAATGTTTACAGTGGACAAGTCTCTTCGAACCATATGAGACGAAAAATGCGGTTTTAACACAGTCTCCACGTGCTCAATGTCAGATCGATCAGGAAGAAAATGACCATGTATTATCAGAAAAAAAGTAACCACAAATCCCAACCATAATAAAAAAGTCATCACGGCCAAAAACAGCCAAAAATAGTTCCAAGGAAAAACAAAATATGTGCGTTTAAGCCAACCCAGCAGCCGTCGTGGACCGTGGACAGAAGTCATCGAGGACGAGGAGCCGGACACATCATTATCAGCGTCGTTGAAGCAGCCAGAAGCAGTTCTAGCAAAAGGTGCAACTGTGAAAAAAGAAGCAGATGGAGGCTCTCGCCGTGGCACGCTATAAACCACATGTTCAGAAACGTCAGTAGAACGTACAGCAATTTGATCACAAGATTCCATATTAATCGCCGGCGGTGGAACAATCGCAAGATCATCATCCACCCTCCCCAAGCTCGGAGAGGAAACAGTGTCGGTGAAAATCACCTGCAGCGGGACTTCTTCCCCAGTAGTGAGAGGGATTCCGGAACTACTGGGTGTCCCTCTTGGTCTGCTGTGCAGAATCGGCCATATGTTGTAACTTGACATTATCAATGGAAACAAAGCGATTTCCTTTGGCCCCTCGCAGCGGCGGTAAAATCACAGTTCTCGTGCCGCTCACCCCCAACACAGTGACAGGTTCTCGATAAGAAGGACCAAATTATTTTTTAACTGCGACCTTTTCACGCACTAGATCCCCAATCCTGGGTATCCAACCAGTAGGTGTTACTGGCTCATCCTTAATTCCTGAGGAGGCAGCACTGGCAGAAGAGTTATCTTCACGGAATTGTTGTAAATCCTGCAAAACAGTGACACAATCATTTATGTCAAAGGGCGTATCTGCCGCCTCCACACCAGGACCATCTAGATCAGGAACATACATTCGTGTTCCAAACAGGCACTCATATGAAGTACGACCCCTCAGTGACCTTCTAGGCAAGTTATTAAGTGCTCTCTGTACTCCATATAGGTGGGCTAGCCAACCACGACCCGTACCTATAACTCTGGCCGTTAAGGACTGCTTTAAATCACGATTTAAACGCTCCACGACAGAATTTCCCTCGGGATGAAATGGAGACGAGAATTGGAGTTGGACCCCCAACGAAGCCATGGTGTCCCTGAATGCCTTAGAGGCAAAAGCAGGGCCCTGGTCCGAATGAAAAGCCGCAACTGCAAATGTATCGACAAAGATGCGCAAATCTTTAATAACAGTTCGAGCGTCAGCCGAGCGTTGTGGCCATACCCACACAAATCTGGAGCACGAATCTACAGCAACCAATATATATTTGTATGCACTATCTGGTGTCAGCGGACCACAATGATCCAAGTACACACATTGTAATGGTTTATTTGAAATCAGAAGGGGCGTCTGCTGCGGGCGTCTAGCCGACGATGCTTTAATTTGTTGACAAACGTCACTACAAAGGACATATTGCTTTGTCTCTTTATAGAGACCAGGCAACCAGTAACGAGCCTGTAAAAGTGAAATCGTAGCAGCCACACCAGCATGTGCAGAAGCCACCCCCTCATGTGCTGCACAAATCAATCGAGGTCTCTCAATTTTATTGGGAATTTCACGTACACCAATGCCTGGAATTGTAACAGTAGCATTCAGCGCACCATTCAAGCAGTAACTATATTTTGAAGGAAATCCTTTAGGAAAGGGCGTGCCATCAACCATAGCCTTTATGGCAGCCGAAATCTCTGTGTCTGGTTTGGAACTCGAACGAGTCACTGCGGCCACAGTGGCGACAGCCACTGCCGATTTTGCGGCTTCATCAGCCAAAGTATTCCCAGCAACGTGTATTCCAACGCGCTGGTGTCCAAGTGTATGCACAACATGGACGTTAGGAAGCGTTTCCTTCAGATCCGCAACCTTACCCCACAACATTTTATGTTTAATGGTGTTGCCTTTAGAATCTCTGAACCCATTCATCTTCCAATAGTGTAGATATTCATTGAAAGACTGAACACAGTAGTAGGAGTCACAGACCAGCAAGGTTAAAGTCGCGGGATCCGCGTGCTCCAATGCTAACAATTAAGCTTTGAGCTCAGCCAGCTGTGCCGTGCAATCTCCCAAGGTTTTAGTATAAGTATGTCGGGGGCAGAACACGTCCCCCTCCATAGTGCCGCTCACCACCGCACATGCAGCAGAATACTGTTGTTTAGTCCCAACCGCTGGTTGCGCAGAGCCATCGGTATACATGACCACTTGATATTGGTCAATAGGCAACGTACCAGCAGGAACAGGGTATTCCATCTCATATTGAAGAAATTCTTGAGTCTGCAGTTTAGGGTCAAATACATAATCTACATCAGTGGCTGTCAAAGACGTAGCTCATTGTATCCATCGCGGGTGTAAAGCTTTCGAATTTGGAACACTCGCTTTTGTAACTGCCACTAAGGCCGGAATCGGGGAAACAACAACAATGCGTTGACCCTGGGCCAGAGGTCTTTCTTTAATAACAGCCATCTGAACTGCCGTGAGAATTTTCTCAGTCTGTGCAAAACGTTGTTCTGCAGCAGAATACAAGTGAGACTTGTATGCAATCGGGACTGTCTCCCCCTCATTAAAGGTGACATAAGTAAACCCAACAGCCCCAGGTATCACCCTGATGACCAAATGTGTCTTATTGTCCCGTGTGTGTAAGTGTTTAACTGCTAAGAGATCACTTTGTAATTCTCGTAGTATGTATGTATGTTCAATCGTCCAAAATCTACTCGAAAAATTCGGGCGAATCAACTCGTATAAGGGTTTTATACGCGTCGCATAATCAGGAATGTAAGTTCTGCCAAAATTCTGAAACCCCAACAATGACTGGAGCTTCCGAACCGTATTAGGAGGCTGCAATAAAGCACATTTCTCCAAAAAATGTGGCGCTAAGCTCTTGCCCTCACTCGACAACTCATATCCCAGGAAAATGACGCTGAGGAAGGCAATCTTTGATTTCTTAAAATTAAACTTATAGCCAATATCAGCAAACCCCACAACAATGCGCGATACACGCCTTAGATGTTGCAGAATCTCATCGTCTGTCAAATATATGTCATCAACATATGATAACGCTTCAGGGTCGAACTCATGCAGCATTTCAGTTACACGAGCTGAAAACCGTCCTGGGCTATTCTTATATCCCTGAGGCAAACGACAAAAAAAATTCTGAGAGCCAAACGCACTGAAACAGGTATAGTCCCGACTCTCGGGCGCTATATTCTGGCAGAAAAATCCATTCGAGATATCTAATGTTGTCTTGTATTTTTTACGCACTATATTATTCATAAGCGCTGCGCTGTGTGAATTCTGTATTGCATATGTGCGTGTATGACTATTCAAATGTCTATAATCCACCACTATCCTATATGAATGGTCCGGTTTAGCAACCGGAAATAAGGGATTATTCATCGGCGAGACACAGGGCTCAATTACACCCTGATATTCCAATTGTGTAAGAATTTTTCTAACCGATGCCCTTGCTTCAAATTTGATAGGATACTGCGTTGTGGCTGAAGTTCGCCCTTTATCGGAATTACATGATAAGGTGATTGTCTGTCCCACCCCACGTTATTTCTATACAAGGCGGGAGCCTGTGCTAGAGCCCATGAATCACTATAGGACTCCACTAGTTCTCTCGGAACAAGTGGTGAGAAGGAAGGTGTAATAACCTCCTCCCCAACTGGACAGTCGGGAACAAAGTCAGGTGGCCAATCCTGTTCGGCCAGCAGAACATCATATGATTTTACCACATGGTCCCAAAAAATGGCGTTTATAATACGGTCAATGTCCCCTTCCAATCGTAGAGTCACTGCATATACTCTATCAGGATCAGAGACTCGCATGTCCGCCGTCTCGACTTGTATGAAGTTATCAGTTGCTTTCACCTCCAGATGCTCTAGAAGACTCCGGCGAACTATTGTGACCTCTGCCGCGCTGTCTAACAGTGCTAACGCCCATGTCTTGTTCGTCAAGAGAACTCTCTTCTTGAGCGGCATCTCTAACCGAGACTGCTGCCACTTTCTTCTTTTTAAATTGCTGTTTCTGTTGCAGCGGTTTCTCTTCTTGTTTAATAGAAACCTCCGCCGAGCGTTGTGAATCCTGTCTCGGTTTCACGTACTCTGTCCTCCGCTCTGACCGCCCACCTCTCTCACTTCTCTTTTCCGAGGAGTCCTGAAAGGAACGAGATTGGCGTGTATCAGTATATTGATATCTATCAGGCGTCTTCAGAGTATCCCTATTCCTGAGATTATACTTATTCTGTGGGGTCTCCGGTTGCGGAGACTGTCCACCATCTTTCTTAGGTGTTTGCTGTTTCTTTTCCCAGTGCTTTTTCGAACCCTCAGGTTGTTGCTGTTTAGCATTATCTTTATTATTTTTACCCTGTAACTGGGGTTTTTGTGGTCTAGCCCCTAGGCTATCACGACCAATACTAGAATATGTTTCCGCTATTATTCTCGGAAGCTCCCGCTCCTGATTAAGCAGCGGAACATCCCGAAGACGCATTCGCACTGCCAGTGCTACTGCCTCTCCTTTGAGATTACTCAAAATAATAGAAGAAACCGTGGCAAAATTGCCCAGCAACTGCATGCCCAAATCTAAGGCAGGGGCAGCCCCATATTCATCCTGAATCTGTTTAAGCACGTCCGGTAAATTAGCTAATGTCGGTGTACCGTGTGCCGTAGTGTAGAGCGCGGCAAACACCGTGCCCCAGGTATTACAAAGGTCCACCGGAGGAACCATCCCATACGGCAAACACATCGTCAAAATTCTATGTTTATCCTGAGGTCCCGTATGGGGAAATACTGCTTCCAGCGTATTAATTTTTTGCGCCAGCCAAAATGGAGTCTCCTCTCGTTTAGCCGGTACCTTACCCATAACTGAGTGTACAGTGGCCGGATTAATACCCGGAACCACAGCCTGTGGGTTCGCTGGAGCAGCACGCGCTGCATTCGTATTTAGTGTCTGCATTACAAACTGAACTAATCGTCTATATGTAGCTGTTAATTCTGTATATAAACGACGAACTCCAACCATTGCCAATTGAGCAACCGCAGGATGAGGTGTATATGTAGCCAATAAAGACCAGGTAGGACCATCTTTACTCAGCGGACCTAACCTAACTTGTGCTACTGTGTGTGGGAGGGCGCCATCAAGCCAATTATGGTGTTCTTGATAAGATAGAGGTATTTCTAAATAAGCGTAAGCCCTGTATTGTCCAGGGACATTCGCAACAGTGTATTCGTGAAAAGTATTTGTTCCCCCATCCACTGCTGGAAATCCGACCCAAGAATAAAAAAGTTCCGTTCTATAGGCTGCATGGGCGTCTACCACAAAAGTGACTGGACCCCCCTGGACTGTCAGTCCATGTGTCAATAGATGTCCCATGAGCGGGTGACGCATATTAATTGCTATATTCACTACATTAGGATTCGCCATTTTTATAAAAAATAGCTTCAGGTCGGAGAAGGCACACCAATATCGGGTTTTTTTCCTTTCAAAGTTCAAGCTTGAACAACCAACCACTAAGCAATAGGAGACACCTATGCCGTGGCGGCGGAAACCCTCAGCCCCACGGACGTCTCCGTATACGGAACCGAGGAGTCAAAATATATATGAGACCAAGAGAGTCAGTCGGACCCAATCATTAGTGCCAGACCAAACGTTGGCGGCGCCATGTCGCGTGGGCTCTCATTATTCTAAATGAGACTACTGGATTTCTAGGTAGCAGGATCTATAACGGTGTGGGGGACTGAGTCTGACCCACGTGTAAAGAACTCTGTCACCCTAAATCCGGTTTTTGCTCCGGCTAACTAGCAGTGCCTCATTTCTCCCATGTGGAAGAAATGATTTGGCAGCCGAGCGCATGACATCTTTGGAACTTCTCAGGGAAGTCGTGGTTATTCAGATCCAAACCAACTCTCTTATTTCCAATATGATCTCATATACAAATGACAAAGACAGTATAAGTTTTATATAATGTTTTTAATAAAACAACTGTATTTTAGATATTAAGGTGTGAGCCGCAATAACCAGAACAATACAACACAGTAGGATTGAAATAGTCACCAGGAGAGTAAAACATAAGAACAAAGCTATCATATTGTCTAACAGTTTCTACTCTCCCTCTGCTTGTTCTATTTAGAGCACAGCATGTTAAGCTTCTAGCTTGCCTATTAGAATCACTGTGGAGACATCAGCCCTCATACCTGAGCAAGACCTGTGATCTTGGTTCAGCATCTGCAACGAGGCAGTCAGCGTCTAGTTGTGGTTCCCTGGTCGGAATCTCCCTCTGCATGTATTGGGACAAGGAAGTGATTTTATAACTAACATGTCATCGTGATCACAAAATGTCCCTACGCAGGAATGCCAAGTCTAAACTCCTACCACGTCTATCGGCAATGTACCAGACTGTATCCTTGACTGAAGCACAGAGTAAATATGTTATGGAAAACTCCAGTGCTGAAGTAGGCAAAACATTGTGATATGAAATAAAAAACAACACCGTAGAACTGGCTATTTGAAAAATAACAGTACGAAGCCTAATAAAAAGCATGTAGAGCAAAGTGCACAGAGGCTCTAAGCTGTCAGCAAATGAATAAAATATATTCAGGGCAAAGTGCACAAAGGCCTAAAGCCTGAAGCTAAAGCGCAATGAATACATAAAACTAACCACACTACAAGGTCCCCATTGTCTTTTGGGCATCCAGGCGACTTAACTTCATATCCAGTTTTACTAGAAGAGGAAGATGGTCAATAGCATCCATTCGTAGAATTTTGAAGGTTTCCAGGCATTTGATCACTTCATCTGAGGCAAAGATATTATCCAGAGTGCTCTTGCCACGGAAAGATTTTAACTACATCTGTTATGGGGAACTCTTTTCGAGGGTATGCTGGATAGAGAAAAGGGACTGCTTGCTAAACAGATTTTGGAGTTGCTGAGATGCTAGGCATACTGGCTGGTAGTCATCTGCCCTTGTTCCTAAATATCTCAAATTAAAATCACCGCAGATGATGATGTTGTATCCAGCGTAGTCATAAAGCACTACATCCAACGTTTCTGCTAATTGCAACATCCCCTCAACCCTCCCTTGGCCAAAGGATTTAAAGAAGAGGTTAACTATTAAAGATTTTAGCTTATGCCCTTTTGATGTTAGAGTTTCCAAGGTAATGGCTTGTAACATAGTGTCCTGGACAGAGACTTTACTAACTTTGAGGTCCAAGCCAATGTTTTAGTATATCTAGAGGCGGTCAGAAGGCTGCCCGAAGATGTTTCTTTTTATTGCAGGTGACACATTTCATAAAATCCAGAAATTGCCAGAGGGTTAGTTGACCAAGTTTCTTGGAGACATAATATATGGGCATCTCTCAAAAAAAATTATGCGGCATCCTTTTTTAGAAGTCTCAACAAACCTGCCACATTCCAAGAAACAATTAATAACTCGCGTTTCATCTCCCTTTCCTGGTTGTCACTGCTAAGTATACAGCTGTGCATTACTGTGGAGAGTAGTGGGTCTCAATGTCGAATCTGTTGTGTTATTTGTGTTTCCAGAGTCAAAAGTCACCTTTCTGTTGCAGCTTGTTGGACATTATTATTCGAGCCAGGTGGTTTAAGAGGCCCTGCCCCTTTTAGAATGCTATAAGTGCAGGCTTTTTAATGTAGAGGTTCACTTTATTTTTTTAGCAGAAGGGGGGTATTTGGGTGGGCCCATCTTGACCGCCATTATGCCCCGTTCCTCCAGGGTCTGCTTGTTTGTCAATAGCAGGTCGGCCAGAGTAGGAGTACTTAAGGACAGTATTGTTGTTTTGCGATGTGTACTATACTCATGAAGCACCTTAAATGCTACACTCAAGATGTCGTTGGAGCTTATGTTGATCGCTTCTGGTAATGCCTTAAAAAGCCATAACAAATTTAAGCGTGTCATGATTGCCTGTCAGATAAAGGTTTGCTGGAGTCAGGTATCCTGGGGGCTCACTAAGCATCAAGCTTTCGTTGCTACTATTATGTATGCTTGAGTAGGCCGGTGCTCGATTTCTAAGAGAGCTCTGTGCAGGCTGATAGACTGATGGTTGAGGCGGTTTCTGATATTCCTGGGGCTTTTTGTCAGTCTTCCTGTGCTTGAAGATGGGTTATGTACTAATTTCATTGGGGAGAGGCATTGTTTGTTCCTTGAAATGCTGGACTTGCAGTTGTTCCTTTGCCACTTTGTGTTCTGCCTTTTTTAACCTCTTTTTGGCTGTCCTTGATAGCGCCTTTGACCAATGTGAGTCTGCACTGCTTGCACTGTCCTTGGAGTTGCACTCAGTTTCTGTGTTTCCCTCCGTATTATGTTGGCGCAGGGCAGGAGCTTGTTGCACTATAATAGGAGGCTCTGTGTGGACATTCGCTCTAGCTTTGGAGATATTAAGCATTTGTTTCCGGCTGGGGCAGAAGGCTCATGGGCACATTTAATTTTGTCGATGCTTCGTCTTGTCTGGGACACACTGGAGGAGCTCTGGGCACCACCCCTGGGTGATGGACAGGGGAGTGGTCACTCCCATTTCCTTTGTGCAGTTTCGCGCCACAGAGTGACTGGGGTCCCTGAACCTGTGTAGACTGGCTTATGCAAGGAGGGCACCATCTGTGCCCTTCAAAGAATTTCCAGAGGTGGGGGGAGGCTACCCCTCCCCAGCCTGTAACACCTATTTCCAAACGAAGAGGGTGTAACACCCTCCTCCCAAAGGAAATGCTTTGCTCTGCCTTCCTGGGACTGAGGTACTCAGATCCCAGGAGGGCAGAACCCTGTTGTGAGGTGGCAGCAGCTGTAGCTGCATTTCAAGCCTCAGAGAGCTGGTTTGGCAGTATTGGGAATCCATGGTGGAGCCCTCCGGATGCATGGAATTGGCTCCCCAATACCATATTTGGAATGGGGGGACAATTCCATGATCTTAGACACCTGACATGGTCATCTTCGGAGTTACCATTGTGAAGCTACATGTAGGTATTGGCCTATATGTAGTGCACACGTGTAATGGCGTCCCCGCACTCACAAAGTCCCGGGAATTGGCCCTGAACTATGTGGGGGCACCTTTGCTAGTGCAAGTGTGTCCTCACACATAGTAACTTTGCACCTCGCCTTCATTAAATGAAGGTTAGACATATAGTTGACTTATAAGTTACTTAAGTGCAGTGAAAATGGCTGTGAAATAATGTGTGCACTATTTCACACAGGTTGCAGTGGTAGTCCTGTGAAAGGGTTTGTCTGAGCTCCTTATGGGTGGCAAAAGAAATGCTGCAGCCCATAAGGATCTCCTGGAACCCCAATGCTCTGGGTACTTAGATACCATGTACTAGGGACCTTTAAGGGGGTCCAGTGTGCCAATTGAAATTGGTAAATGAAGTCACTAGCCTATAGTGACAAATTTAAAAGCAGAGAGAGCATAAGCACTGAGGTTCTGATTAGCAGAGCCTCAGTGACACAGTTAAGCACTATTCACAACACACACATTAGGCCAAAAACTATGAGCACTGGGGTCCTGACCAGCAGGATCCCAGTGAGAGAGGCAAAAACATACTGACATACAGGTAAAAATGGGAGTAACATGCCAAGGAAGATGGTACTACATTTACTCCGTAGGTTTCTGCATGGTCTCTACTACAATTAGCGTGCTCTACAACAGCTGCCCTTGTTTCTAATTGATTGAATATCTAAACTGGATGTATGTCTCCACGATCCTCTGTAGGTGATGACTGGACAAGCCTGTGTTCCTGTACAATCAGGTGATGTAAATTCCTTTATTGGTCTTTCTGTTTTCCCATTCCAGATCCAATTAGGAACTCCTTGACTTTCAAGAGGACACTTTTAGCCACAACGAAGAAGACACTTTTAGGAACGTCGTGACATCTTTTCAAAACCTCCACCATGCTTCTTCTTACCAACACAAAGAACAGGAGATAAAAGGGTTTTCAGTGATAAGAGGTGCAGAGAATTGTGAAAGGGTGTGGAAACCACTAATTGGTGCTTATGTTCTCAAACACATCTGCACTGCCGCTTTGGGACAAGAGTCTCTGAATTGCTTTACTAGGGAACAAGAGCCTTGGACAATCGGTGTGAATTCTAGCCTTGTTTATGGGATTCAGGGACATTCTCTATATTTCTCTTTTTTCAGCAGGACCAATTAACTAAATACCAAAAGACTTGAGTATTCAGAGATCCTCATTCATTGCTCTTCAGACTCTCCTGAAAGAAAATAATGTGTACTTTTATGCATGACTACTTCAACCCACAAGTCCCTGATGTTTCAAAATATGCGTATCTGGTACTCCATCAATATTTTTCCCCGTATATGATTGTTAAAAGAAATAGCAACAATATGAGAGTATAAAATAAAAATGCATTGGGTTTTATGGCTCACACCATTTAATCATTGAATGTTCTGTACTATACTATAGCCTTTAACCAGTGGTAGCTTGCTATACCGGCCATTTAAGGCCAGCTCCAGCATTAAAGGCCCAAGCTCCTAACATTCCAATGCCTTAATACATTTTCAATAAAACTCAGATTATAGAAAAGAATAAAGAAATGGGAATAGTTCGAGAAGCCACTCTGTTGTGGGCACTGCAACACATTCTCTTGTATAGAACTGGGGCCCAGATTTAAGAAAAGTGGCACTTCATGTCATGAAGCACCACTTTTCTTGCGGCCCATAGCGCCCCACTAACGCCACCATGTGTGCGCCGTATTTGACATATGGCGCACCATGGCGCAGGCCAGGGACAACAGCATCATAATTTTTGATGCTATTGTTGTACTTTGCTGAATTAGCACCAAAAATGTTGGCGCTAATCCTGCAAAGGACATAGAGGCCCATTATAAATAATGTTGTGCATCCTTTTAATGCCTGCTCTGTGCATGTATTAAAAATGAAGTTAAAAATGACACAGTGGAATCTCATAGATTCCATTGCACCATTTTTGCAGGCCCCCTAACGTGGGAAAGCCCCCCTTGCATATATTATGCCTGGAGAAGGCATAATGTGGTGCAAGGGTTTATAAAATGGCACACTTGCAAGTATTGCACCACTTTGTAAATATGGCGCACATTTTTGCCACACTATCGTCACATTAGAGTAAAAATAATGACGTTAATGTGGCGATAGTTGGCGCTGGCCGTTCTTAAAATTGGGCCTAGATTTTGACAGACTAACTCAAAATAGGCGACATAGGCAACCTGTTAGAGATTTAGGCAAAATGCATTTTATGAAAGGATAACATCTTTTAAAGTAGTTTTGAGAATTTTGACCATATGCAAAGTAGAAATTTGGTGAAGTTGGGTCACCTCATGGAACACAATCTAAAGTAGGTGAAGCAACTACTCTCGTACAAAGATGCCATGCTGTGTCACTGGCTTTACCAGAGCAGGAACAATTTGTACTAAGCATGATCTCCTTTGAAACATTAGATTCTCACATGTGCCTTAAAGGTCTTGAGATCCTTCCCTCTCATCTGAGATTTTGCATCATGGAGCAAGGCAAGGTTTGTCATTATGCCTCACCCTTCCTGAGGTCCAGGTCTTTGACAGAATTTTGGATTACAGGACGTGCTGAGGGAGTGATATTCCATAATAGCACCCACCTCGGGTTAGGTGGGATTGTGGCAACCATTCCTATTTTTTCTTGTCCTGTGATTGGTCACAATCCCCATAATTGTAATTCCTTGGTCCGGTAGAACTAACAGTAATGAAGACCACCTTAAGCAATCGTGGCATGGCTTCTAATGATACTTTTCATGCGTTTCTTTCCACAGGATATCACATTTGACTTCTTCACTATGGACTTTGCCGACCTCAAATCTTTTCCATAATAACCTTCAGAAATTAGGATGTGACTACAATAGACAGCAGCGGGTAAGAGAGTACGGTAACCCCCAGACATTTTCAGGAATTAGTCCTAATATTAAAGGAGCTCAGAAGGTAATATTCTACACTCTTATTTGAAGATTGGACAGGTCAAGTAAGCAGTGTGTTCTTAACCGTGAAATATTCCCAACTGAAATATGATCTCGGTATGAGGCTTGCCACGCAGCCCGTAATTACAGCTCCATATTTTATTGATCAAGAAAATGAAGTAAAGTACTTTAAAAAAAGATTTAATTGGGAACACAAGGGGCTCCCTGTGGAGAGAAGAAGCCAAACAGCCCCAAAACATGTTGCGACAGTGGAGGGGCGGGAGCAAGAGGTACTGTGTTCATTGTAATAGATGTCCTGGGCTTGTTGGGCCTTAGGGCGGAAGTCTCAGACTGCGCCATGGAACCGTACACAGTAGTTCTCACCAATCATTCACATACCAGGCACACCTGTGCTTTGTCCTGATGCAGTTCTCAATGACTGGAATTTAAAATCCATTTAAGGAGGCTGCACTTGGAGACTGCACTAACTAAACAGCCCTGACTCTCCCTCTTTCAAGCTCTTCAATAGGGCACGCACAGCCGTTGGTTTCATCTTAAAGAAAATTAGAGCCCAGTTAAATGACTCAGGAGTCCTTTGCTCCAGCGGGCGTGGCGAGTGCTGCGGCCAGTAATCTGCACCAGGAAGTGGGAGATGCCCAGTGGTAATTGCTGTTTTGGGTACTGTAATTAATCAAATTGTCATGCTTTGGAGAAGGTAAAACGCAGCACATACAAATTAGAATACTTAATGGAAGTGGGTCTGTCCCTCTCTCTTTATTATTATCCAAAGTGCTGGGTGATTAGTTCTTCAGACAACCTGTGTTTTAGGATGCAGATTAAGGCCCACATTCATACTTTTTTAACGCCGCACATGGGTAATTTTTTGACGCAAAAGCGGCGCAAACTTACAAAATACAATTGTATTTTGTAAGTTTGCGCCGCTTTTGCCTTAAAAAGCGGCGCAAATGCGGCACTAAAAAAGTATAGATATGGGTCTAAATGTATGGTAAGGACGGTGCTCATCCATATGTTGCAGTCGATTTGCTGTATTAACCCTTTGTCCGTGTCCTTGCAAATTGAGGGCGAGCCCTTCTACTGGAGACAGGGGATCTATATGGCTTTCAAAATGTATTTACTAGCGCCTCGTGTGTCCGTGTCCCAAGTACTGCCTCCTCACCCCATCTCTTGCTTGTTCGGCCTCATTGTGGAGTGATGGGGATCTGCAGGCAAGGCTGGGAATGCTCCAGAGCACCAAGGCAAGGCATTATTCCCCTCTATTACTGGGATGCACCTCCTGCCCCAGGTGATAGGGCTTTGGTACAACCAGCGACTATCCAACCGCCATGCACCATCCGGCTGGTTTCTGAATCTGCTATCTTCCATCAATAATTCTTCTTGTACTCTGTCCATAATTTGGAACCTCATCTTTTTTACACTAACTTTTTTTCCCAGAATGCAAAAAATCGCTATTCAGCGCCCATAAAACAGCTTGTAACTCTGCCTGTTTATTTCATGCCATGGAATAATTCTGCATTTTGGTAGGCCTCCATTCTTTTGACTGTGATTCATTGCAGCTGTTGGAATTCCTGCACTCAGAATCGCGAAAAGTCCACCAGTTTCTATTTTGAGGGTCCAATGAGCACCTATATGGGAGTGTTTTATATATATATATATATATATATATATATATATATATATATATATATATATATATATATATATATATAACATTCATCACCCTCTTAAACTAGCCCATTTTGTTCCTGGGATCTGCCGTTAGCAATCCACAACTTACAGTTGCACCCTTTTGAGCCAGTGCGATCCCTGTTAGTTTATCTGCAGTTTGTTTTCTTGTAGAGATGTGTTAGGCTCTCTGATGCCTACATTATGGTTGCATGCTAAATGGAGATTTGAGTTTGGACTGTCATTTTATGCTAGAGGAGCAGTCCTCTTTCAATGCAAGTTAAGCGATAGGCCTACTAGCATTGTGTCTGAACAGAGTAAAACAGAACGGAACCTGTTTTTTTTTTTTTACCAAGGATGTGACATTTGCTTCTCATTGTGACTTTCAGTGATTGGGCATTCTTCTGATATTCAGCTCCTCAATTAAGAGTAAGAAGTATCTGGTGGGAGGGTCTTTTCCTCCATTCAATACTGTCACAGATTGCCAGAACCCTTTCAGAGGGCCACAAAGCAAGTAATCATCACAGGCCAATCGTGGTTGTTGAGGCCTTTCACTTCTGATGTCCCGGGGCCAGGCTTACTATGGGCTCTAAGCAACTGGGTCAAGTCCACCTTCAGCACTTGACCCTCAATGGTAGTGTGAGTCAAGCAATCCAAGACTTATCGGGGAGGAGGTAGGTGTAGAGTGAACACAGGCTCACAACTAAATATACATCCAGCAACCCCTAATCATGATCCTCCTGCCCAGTACTTGATTTTATGATAAAAAGAGAATTTATCTAGTAAGATAAAGTACAATACTGCACACCACAAATAATATACACAGCGCTCAGTCTCCATTGCACCCTCTACCTGGTATATGGGGATGGCAAGCAACACAAACAGGGCAATAGCCCTCCTATGGTCATGGCATGACACAAGGTGACGGGCCTTTCCTTGTTCAACGTGGCATCCAGGGTGATGACCCTTATTCTTCTCCGTGGCCTCCACCTGACATAAGGGGTCCACCAACTATGCACACAGGCAAAAGGCCTGATCAGTGTGCAGTTCTGACAGATCAGAATCTCACACTCAGCTCCTGGGATCAACTCGGCAGGATCCCCTCTGGATCTTGCACCCTCTAGGCGATATACTTCTCCTCACAGGGTCCTCTGGTGTTGGGTCAGGCAGACATTAGTGCTCTGGGTTCAAGCAAGGGTTTTCAATTCTTCTTGGTGATGTCCCCTTACTGAGCACAGGAAATTAGCTGGCCTTAATTCCCAGTCTTGATTACAGCAGGAAGACTTCATGCTGAGATTCACCACACTGATGTGCAGCTTCAGTTTGACAGTTTGGGAGTCTCCGACTCACCTTTTTATAATCCATTTCCAGACACTAATGTGATTCAGTGTCTCTGTTTTCAAAGTTTGTATTCTGGGGGTTGCCTACTTTAATGTACTGATTTCTCTGACATGCTCTTCCTCTAGAGAACAGTGTGTCACAGCAGGAGTGTCTCTGAATCTGATACCCCAAACACAGGCCAGGAAGTAAAGAGAGGATCACACTGCATGTCAGCCTTAGTGATATGCATATTAAAAGTTGACAAAGGCACCAGTCCTATTGTTTATGATTCCCCTATCTGTCCAATCTCCTTCCTGAGATGTGCCCAGGCCCCTTTGACATCTTTCAGAATCGAAAGCCCTTTTGAAGACTACTAAAAAGCCTGGTTCTTCCTTCTCCCATTGTGTGCCTCACCAAGGTCTCAGGAATGCAGCAGTCCACAAATCTGTCTGGTGTCTTCTCTGCCTCCACATGTTTCTCCAGTAAGTCCTGGGGTTCCAAATATGGTACCCACAAACCTTCATGCACTGTACCACCCACAGACACTCATGCATCCTTAGCTCTTCATGAGAGCACACGTGCACGCCTTCATGTACTGTACCACTTCCCGAGCACATGGACAGTGCAATACACATACATGTGCTGCCTCCATGTACTGTAGCACACACTGGCTCGGGTAGATACCACTGTGGTGCATGCCAACATGCACATGCTGTTTCTGTGTACTTAAGCACATTCCAGGATGGTGCACTCCAACATGCATGCACTGTCTCTATGTACAGTAGCACACACTGGCTCATGTACATACCAGAGCAGCGCACTCAAACATACATGCGCTGCCTCTACACATCCACCCTGATATAGGCCAATGTTGACCTGAGCACATAGCAGCAGAATTTCCTAGGAGTAGGCTACTTGGCCCCATGACACAGGTCTGATGGCCTACCCATATTACTTGATTACTTACTATAAAAAGAGTATGCTGCCACCATTTCACTCATGCTACTCAGCCCTCCACCACTATGGAGGTAGCAGATGGTGCATCTCTCCTGGTCTAACCAGACCACAATCCACGAAACAGGCCTAGGTCATGGCTCACAGGCATGACCTGTGTTCACCCATGACCACAAATTTGTTACCAAGCATCCAAATATCACCAAAGCTGAGGCACTCAGGGCAAGGGTTCCCATCTACTACCATGTGAAAAACGTTTTCGTCCCAATGCTAGTTAACACAGCCTATAAAGGATTGGGATATTGCTAACAGGGTATTTTCAGTTTGGCTCCAGTAGAGGGGAGCAACATCCTGGGCAGAATGGCAAGGAACGTCCACTCCTGACGTAGGCATTGCAGCATCATGGTTGTCACACTAACCCATGGTTAATCATCAGAGATTGGTGGTGGTTAGTTTAACTTTCACAGAATTTGCATCCAGAGCAGGACTAGCTGCCAGGCATCTCAGTGGTCTGCGCCTGATCTGTATTGGGGTCCGGTTTCACTCATTTGGAGAGTGGTTTTGTTGCCGGGACCTGCCTGCCATGTTCTCACTTCCAGCACTTCTAAATAAATAGAAAAACACAATGGTTTTAAAGCGTGCTTAAAGCGTACTTTAAAACCATTTGTTTTTGCATTGGACATTTAGAATGAAACGTTCGGTAGCCAGTCGCGCCTTATTTGCATCCCAGTGTCTACTTAGTGAATTAATCTGTTGAAGCCTTGGATACAGCCTCACTGTGTGAAGACTCTGGCGAGAAAGAGTGAGAAATATGTAATGATCTGATTACTTACTGGTAAGTTTCATTACACTGAGCATAACTCAGTAGTGTCCAAGTCCTTCAATTCCATGTCTCACCCGCTTTGTGATATGTGTCAGCAGCTACTAGTTAGTTTAAGTATATTACCAAGGTAAGGTTTTATACTCAGTTGATGAATTGTTATATAAAGATTTTTATTTTTTATTTTTTCTGTGACTAGTTCATGGCAGTGCCCGTGCTTAGCTGACGACCCTGTTTTCAACCTTGATGCTCTACTCGCACTGTTCGTTGTGGTTGTGTATTTTCAGAATTCCGTATTAGATTTAGAATTCCTGCATGCTGTTACTGTCTCAAAGTGGGTGGAAATCACTGAAAGATGGCCCAATTGTGCTAGGCAAAACACCTGCATAAAGGTGTACCTACATATTTAGGTTTCCGAAACCATGTGAATTTAAAGGGGCATATTTATACTCTGTTTGCGCCGGAATTGCGTCGTTTTTTTTGACGCAATTTCGACGCAAAACGAACTCCATATTTATACTTTGGCGTTAGACGCGTCTAGCGCCAAAGTCCATGGAGTTTGCGTCATTTTTTAGCGTGGACACCTACTTTGCGTTAATGATATGCAAGGTAGGCGTTCACGTCTAAAAAATCGACTCCGAGGCATGTGCGTCGGATTTATACTCCCGGGCAAAATTCACGCCCGGGAGTGGGCGGGTCAAAAAAATTTACGTACGGCCGCTTTTGCGCCGTTTTTTAGCGCCTGCAAAAGGCAGGCGTTAAGGGACCTGTGGGCTCTGAAGGAGCCGAGAGGTGCCCTCCCATGCCCCCAGGGACACCCCCTGTCACCCTTGCTCACCCCAGGAGGACACCCAAGGCTGGAGGGACCCATCCCAGGGACATTGAGGTAAGTTCAGGTAAGTGTTTTTTTTTTTTTTTTTTTTTGTGGCATAGGGGGGCCTGATTTGTGCCCCCCTACATGCCACTATGCCCAATGACCATGCCCAGGGGACAGAAGTCCCCTGGGCATGGCCATTGGGCAAGGGGGCATGACTCCTGTCTTTGCTAAGACAGGAGTCATTTCTATGGGGGTTGGGAGTGAAAAAAAATGGCGCAAATCGGGTTGAGGCGAAAAAATTGCCTCAACCTGACTTGCCCCATTTCTTGACGCCCAAGCCCCATATCCCCCTACGCCGGCGCTGCCTGATGTACGTCGTTTTTTTCCACGCACACCAGGCAGCGCCGGCGGCTAACGCCTGCTAACGTCATTGATTAAATACGGCGCCCGCATGGCGCTTCAGAATGGCGTTAGCCGGCGCTAATTTTTTTGACGCAAAACTGCATTAGCGCAGTTTTGCGTCAAAAAGTATAAATATGGGCCAAAGAGTTGTTTTTTTACGCAAAAGCGGCGCAAAAAAGTATAAATATGGGCCAAAGTTTTTTCTTTTATTGGAGAACATGTTTACTTCATCGTGAGTGTCTTAAGTACAGCAAGATTTCAGTGGAGGTTGGTTGGTGACTAAAGGCATACTCCTATTTTTTTGAATGTGTGAACCCTTTGAGGCGTTTCCACGCGTATAATATTTGTGAAATAAAGCTTGTTCTTTGCTGCTTAGGTACAGAAGTCCTCGGAGGCTGCACAGAGCAACGGGAAACCAAGGTACAAAGACAAGGACGGGAAAGAAAGAAGTGAAAGCCCTTCATGGTCCTCACAAACCCTTAGCGTTATAGAGCCGCACAGCTGCGCAGGCAGAAAAACGCCGTCACACATCCAACGCAGTGTGAATAATCCTTTCTGGAGTGCGGCCTGCAAGCTGCACCGGCTTTGTCAGGTGAACTTGAGCAGGGTCATCACACTGGCCCTTATCCCACCCCTTTGCACATTCTATCGCCCTGGGGCATTTGCGGCCTTGGCTGTCGTTTGAAAGAGGAATAACAGGCCAACACTGAACTAGGAGGCCATTTCTTCAAAGGAAAGCAAAACCCGCATGTGACACTACTCCACTCCAGTGTTCTGCAGATTAAAACGGAACACGAAATTCACGTTTTACTCTGCGGAGATTAAGCCTGTTACCTTGCCCTGCGCCCCAGACAAAAGAGGCCTTATCTATCTGTCGGATTGGGTTTAAACAAGTGATAAAAAGTCGTGTGTGGATGATTGGCACTCTATAGAACGCGTCGCGAGAGACGTTTAGCCTCATGAATGACGATGAAGCAAGATGTCGTGTCGGGGCACACTTCAGAATCTTGCAATACCCGACAGAGCTTAGCTGTGGCTCCTGAAAGAACGAATTACAAAAAGCATACAGCTTGCTAAAGCATGAAAACGGCCCTAAGAAGATTAGCTGTCCATGTGTGTATATTGTAAGTTATTTTAAATGTTATGCAAATGCACTCAATATATGTCACCCCCGTGCAGTATTTTGGCAGTCATCACACACCACGTCCAATCAAAGGGACTGCACAACACAGTCTGTATAGTTTTGCTTTGACCACATGTCCATATGTTTACAACTACACTCTCTCACTTATGTAGCTGGCACCTGGCTTCTTCTGACCACTACTGACTAGGATTGCAGAGTGCGAGTTGCTGCAGAGGTTTTCTTACCTGGTAATGTTTCATTTTTTCCCTCACTGCACCAATTAAGCTTGTTTCTCACTCTTTTTATCCTGTGATCCACGTCATCTGCATGCACCTGCATAGGTACCATGAAATCCTTTGTCTTTCTGCTTTCAATATTACGGTTTTGGTATATTGTTTGCCCAGGTTATTGGTGTCTTTGCAGAGGTTTTACCTATCTCTGAAAAAGGATGCCAGCACAAGTCCTGAGAGTGGCTTATAGGTTTGACCCTTCTACTTTTCTCCAGGAAAGGCAAGGCGCATATTTGTCAGTTTTGAGAACCCAGTGGCATTTGGTGTGATAAATAGAAAATCTGAAGAAGGACCAGGCCTCCTGCAATATGCACATTTCTGATCTCATTACATCCGTTATAGTGAGGTCTGCCTCATTTGGCTCCAGCTTTGGCAGAACTGAGGTACAGTTCCACTAATACAGCTCGGGATCAGAAAATGGCTGCCGAGCACAGGCCTCCTACTGTGAGTCCCATAGGCTCCAGTAGTTCAACAGCAAGATTTGGTTCAGCTAGACTGAAAGCTGTTTCACTAAAGAGGAGAGGCACCTGGAGAAGAGGAAGGCACCACTTCCTGGTATATGGTGTTTAAGGAGGAAGCTCAGAAAACTCAGTGAAGGGTCAGGTCTTCCTGTGTCATCCCACATCCTAAGTGAGCTTTCTACTTTGGGTTGAAATGCTAATTGTACAGAGGCATTATCCAATCTACAGCAACAGCATGTGTGTAGGTAATGTGAATTGTCAGCTATCCTGCAATATTGTGTGTAGCTCCAGTTCTGTCTTCTTCATTCATAGGAAGTTGAAGGATAAGGACAAGATCACTAAAGGAACTAATGCTGTCTTGGGAAATTTATAAAACATCAAAGTGTCTTGGCTGGCCATACGCTGGTGCTTACTCACCTTATAACTGACAGTGGAATTACATGAGAAGGCTGAAGATGCAGTGGGCCTTTCCAGGGACAATTCAGAAGACTCTATGGAGATATTTCCATGCATAAGCGATGACTTTTTGACATATGTAGCTCCCTGGTTTTCTAGAGCTAGCTTCTCATGCTTGAGGTAACTCAGACCGCCTGGAAAGCTTAGAACCTGAGAGTTGTTCTTCATGCATCTGTCATATCCCTTAACAAGCCGGAGAAAGTTATGGGTGAAGCTGACTGCTGATTTCTCTTCAGAGCACAAAAAGGAACTGTCAACAGAGGATTAACTCTGCAATCTAGAATTTGAGGTAGGATGGGTTTTTCATCCAAGCCACCTGTCAATATGCCATTTATTTTTGGTACAGAGCTGCTGATAATCTTCATGCATTCAGGACAGCGCTTGGAGTCTTGATTTTTTTGGTATTTACATGAAAATGAGGTATTCCAGAAGCTTCTGATGTTAAAGATTAAGAGCCTGGGCATGAAGGCTTTGGTCCAGGAGCCTGCAACAAAGAGTTGGTATTGAGTTGTTCATTTAAGTATTACTGCAACATGATTAAGTGCTTTATTGATGACTCTGACAGCCAATATAAATTTATGCCTAACTTGGTATGGGATCGCCTTATAAAGACAGACAGGAAGTGCACAGTCCCAAATTACTGTACTCACTGTGACTTTTTTCCTTCACTGACCAATTTCACTGTAGTATCTACTGTCAGTGGTGTGCCTTTTGCTTACTTAGTCTGCAGTCCAAACATATGGATATGGCAGGGAAGAGAGTCAATATTTATGCATTTTAGGACCGAGGCATTCTTGTGATAGGCCTCTAACACTTTCTGCTCCTCTTCCTCTTGATCAGAAAATATTAATGGGCAAACTTAGAATTTGACTGTTGGCCTTTCCATCTAACAATGTTGTGGATGCTCCTGCTGCAACTTTGGATGGGCAATGTAAATGTACTCCAAAATTGGATGTGCAATGCTGCTACTAATGTTAAGGAGAAATAACTTAACCTTTCTCAGATTCTGGCATACCCTTCTTGGATGTGTTTTAAAGGGCTAACTAAAACAAAAGTGATAATGGATCACTGTCTTTGGCAAAGTTATGCTCCAATGGGAGACAGATGTTTTTCCACCAGTGGGATGACCACCATCGAGGGAACTCCAAATTGGATGACTTGACTACTGGGTGTAAGGTGGATGGTCTGTTTTTTTGGGGAAGAACACGTGTTACCATGTGCCTGTTAATCATGATCTTATGGCTTAACAAACTAATGCAGCCAGTGTGGAGATGTTCATTTGATCTCAGGTTCTGAAGTTCAAATCCAGGTGGGACCTTTTAGCCCTTTATCCTTCTGAGGTCAAAACCATTATGTAACCAAAAACAACTGTTATTCAGCACCAAGATACCCTACTGCATGAACATGCACTGTACAGGTACCCATGATGTAATGTTGTGATAGTCAGGATCTAAATCTGAGATTACCCACATTGCTCTAGAGGAGGATCGTACCACATTCTGTACAATGGTTCAACTCATCTTTGGCTATGATGGTTTCATAGACTACATCATGTCTGCGGGGATCCCCTAGAGGAGGTGGGCCTGGCTTTTGCTTTTCTGGAATTTTATCTAAGAAGCATTTGAAAGCATTAAACCCTTCTTTATAAAAGGGCGGCATGTTTTCAGCCACCACCTCTGACAAACTAATGACTTGTTTCAATTCAATTAAAGTCATGCCCAGCACCTCCACAGGAATGTTGGCCATTCTTTATTTGGCAAAACAGCAGTTTCACTGTAAGTGGGCAAGTTGGCAGGGGTAGGCATTCCGAATGCTCTGATCTTTTCAGGGGTGATGAGACAAGATAAATGATTGGATCTTGGAGCCAGAGAAAAAGACACAACGTTAGAGAAGAAAATAGCACCAGAAAAACACCTTCACTGACTTTTCATGGTTATTTAACTGCGTCGGTCTGCCCACAATAACTCAAAACTTTGAAGACAATGTTTATGCCTCATTTCTGGATGAACCATCCACAGAAAGTAACCAAACCCTTTTATCACAAGGCTAAATGTTGTAAATACCCTGTCATCCTTCCAGTACCACCTGAACGACTCATCATGACTGGAAGGAGGTATCCTGACTTGTGATACAGCGCCACGTTCAGCCATTGAAGTGGAGTGGTTTTCAAGGAGCAGCGGTGGAGCAGCATCACTTGAGGCCTCTGGACTCTGGAAGTAATTAGTCACCACTATTATTTCATGTTGTGGACTGGAGTATCTTGTCACTTCCCCCCCAAATGATTATAAAGAGTGCACAACCTGTCTCATTTAACAAAGGTATTAAGATGGTGAGTCTCAATGGCCAAAGTGAAGGCTTCTGCCACTAGGAAGGTAAATCGGGTTTGCCTGAAATACGTTAGGAACGTTGTGTGGGTGATAGTGATGAATCAATGTACTTTTCGGTTTTACTGTTTTTATTGCCCTTTTCAAAAACAACACATTGTGACAAATGTACTATATTGACTTTGCCTGGCTTTAAAGACCCGTCCTCCTCTGCCTCCCTAATCCCTTCCATGTGATACACCTCAGCACCTTTAGTATATGCAGCTTCTTCCTGGCTCTGTTGCTTTTGAAACCTTCGCTCCACAGAACAGCATTGGCCAAATAGCCTGCTTCCAGGCATGGTCAGCCATCTTGCTGTGGCTAACCTGGGTATATTTGAAATCATCTGTGTCTAGCTGGGCATATTTTAGTAATTGGAGTTAGTTGCCATGTAATTTGTCACTCCTATACCGATGTTAGTCATGTCTGGCAGGTTAACATTCATAGAGTGGGTGGTTTTTAGGTCTGACTTTAGCGAACAGCTTTTGATTTTGCTAAAATTATATATATGTGATATACTGATGGGGGCTTCCAGTCATCCTCTTCGTTGACTGGCCTGTTGTGTCATTCATATTTTAAATCCACCAGCTGCGGTATTTAGCATGGGGTAATGGGTCAGCCCACTTTAGACAAAAGGAACACTTCACTGTGATTAACAGTATTCTTCCCTTTCACAAGAAAAACATCTGCACACAAAATAGTTCCCTTGAGTACCAGCGACCACTACAGCAATGTATGCTTTTTGAGTCCAAAATACTTTGGCTTTTAGCTAACATTGTTTTAGGTCTGGCCTTTGGGACAGCTCTAGGAGTCTTGACCAGACTATTGTTTTTGAAAAACAAAAATAAGAAGAAAAAAAAATTGATTTGTTATACAAATATAGAGAGGCTTCAATCCATTACAGCATACATCACGGGTAAATGGGTAATTCCACTTTTCCCATTGGTTCCCTTTACTTTGAGTGACTGCACAAATCCTTTTCACATTATTCACATCTGCTTTAAAAATATTTTACCTGAACTTTAATTGCCCAAATAAGATGGCAATTTATTTTCCATCTTTTGTTATTTAAAGTTGTTATTAAGTCTTCAAGTGACACTGGAGTATTGCAACTAGCTGAGATTAGAATCCTTGGTAAGTTGATGATTTATTCAATGCATGGTACAATTGAAACACTTGACCTTTAAAAACATCACTAATAAAACTTCTGTGTTGGACCTTGCCCTTTTTTGCCTGGTTATCCCCAAACATTTTGCCTTCTTCCTCCTATTTTTTCTGACATGATTTTGTTGGCTTTATGACTCTGGGCACTTTACCACTGCTACCCAGTGCTAAAGTGAATGTGCTCTCTGTCTCAAATGTTTGGTGATTAGTTTTTCCATGATTGGAATATTTGATTTACTAATAAGTCCCTAGTATAGTGCACCAGATGCGCCCAGGGCCTGTAAATCAAATGCTACTAGTGGGCCTGCAGCACTGATTGTGCCACTCACATAAGTAGCCCTGTAAACATGTCTCAGTGCCTGTGTGTGCAGTTTTTAAGTGCCATTTCGACCTGGGAAGTGTACCCACTTGGCAGGCCAAGACCTTTCCTTTTACTAGGTTAACCTCAACACATTTTAGATAATTCCATTCCACAAGTCAAACAATTACAGAGGAAGGATTTGTTGGTAAAAACTGGTAGAGACATTTTCCCAAAGGTTGGTCTGTGTTCTAAACTACCAGGCTAAGACTCAGTCTACAAAAAAAAATCATCAAAGAAAGATGGGAAATTCTTACAAATTAACATGATTTTCCGGGATTGTACAATCAAAAGCCTTTATTCGCTCACCGTCGTTCGAGAAATTTGAAAGCACTATTATCTGTCAAGAAACAGAAACATAACCTTCAGTTCAAGGGAACCCAGAGTTGTCTGAATTGTGTGCATTGTAATAATGTAATTACAGGAAATATCACAGTAGATCCCTTGAAAGGCAATCACATAAAGCTAAAACACTCCGCAGATTGCAACAGCAGAAACGTTGTGTATGCCTCAAAATGCCCATGTGGAAAAACTTATGAAGGAAAAACTGAAAGAAATAGTAAAGTGCGGATTTCAGAACAGAAGAGCAACATACCAAACAAAGTCAAAACTTCCAGTGTGGCCTCACATTGGGTGGAACCACATCTCCCAATTAAGATTTCAGATCCTAGTACCAGTACCAGTGAAGGCAGACAGCGATTATCAAAAAAAAAAGCTTCCACGGAAGGAATTCTATTGGATAAAAAAACTGGACAGTATGCAACCGAATGGGATGAACGATATATTGGACTATAACTGTTTTCTTTGTATCTACAGACATTATTTTGGTGAAAACGAGAGAAATTGGGCAGAAAGAAGCATTCTCTTCTGCCATCACTGAACATTAGCATCAAGTTCCATCATTGCTTTTGTATTTATGTTATTTCTCTTTCTCACATTTTCACATTTTAATTATGAGAGAAGCATTTGCAGCAGCTAGAGTTGATTAACCTTTGAATATCGTTATGTTGTGTTTTGTTTTTTTTACAGTTGAACGTCATTTCGCAATATATAATAAGTGAGATTCCTGCCATATTTTCAGATGTTAGTGATATGGAGGATATTGTTTTTTAAAATAAATCGTGGAAGCAATTTCTTCAAGAATGATCTGCTGCGCAGGGGGCTGACCAGCATTTTTCACTTCTGTACAGCATCCATTTTAGGACATCCTCATTCCTCACTCCTCATCCCTACTTCTCATCCCTGCTTCTCATCCATCATCCCTACTTCTCATCCATCATCCCTACTTCTCTTCCATCGTCCCTACTTCTCATCCCTGCGTCTCATCCCTGCTTCTTATCCATCATCCCTACTTCTCATCCATCATCCCTGCTTCTCTTCCATCATCCCTATTTCTCTTCCATCATCCCTACTTCTCATCCATCATTCCTACTTCTCATCCTTCATATATCATCCCTACTTCTCATCCATCATCCCTACTTCTCATCCATCATACATCATCCCTACTTCTCATCCCTCACCCCTACTTCTCATCCATCATCCCTGCTTCTCATCCATCATCCCTACTTCTCATCCATCATCCCTGCTTCTCATCCATCATCCTTACTCCTCATCCCTCATCCCTGCTTCTCATCCATCATACATCATCCCTACTTCTCACTTCTCATCCATCATCCATCATCCCTACTTCTCATCCATCATACATCATCCCTACTTCTCATCCATCATCCCTGCTTCTCATCCATCATACATCATCCCTACTTCTCATCCATCATCCCTGCTTCTCTTCCATCACCCCTACTCCTCATCCCTGCTTCTCATCCCTACTTCTCTTCCATCATCCCTACTTCTCATCCCTGCTTCTCATCCCTACTTCTCATCCATCATTCCTACTTCTCGTGCCTCAGCCATCATCCCTACTCCTCTTCCATCATCCCTACTCCTCATTCCTCAGTCATACCAACACATTTTCAGTTTTGTGAAACACAACTTCACACAGATTAGTGGGGAACAGCCAATCAGAGTTAAGAGAGAGAGAGATGCATTCCATTTCAATGAAAAACAGCCTCCTCATTGCACATGGTGGGTGAAGAAAGAGGAGAGGAAATGCAACTGTGTGCTTGTTTACAGTGAATTCAAGGCTGCACAATATTTCATTTTATTTAACTAAGTGTTTTTCTGTTTGCACAGGCCTCTGCAGAAAGCTGTGCTGGTTTGGGAAATACAAGGAGCCCACAGCCTGGGCCATAAATCAGCTCTTGGAGAAAGGGTTATAGAGGTCATCTGCAGTTCAACTGAAAACCTTTCTGGTTTCAGTTTCATATGTAGAAAGAACATGTTTAAAATCAACTCTGGTGACAGTGCAATCCAATTCACCCAAACCTTTTCTGGTTTCATTTTTATTTGTAACAAATAAAACATTTAAATCTGAGCCTTCTTTTTATTTGTAACAAATAACATGTTTACATCTGAGGCTGCTTTTATCTCTCAGAGCTGTTTTTTTGCTTTTCTGAAACCAGAAAGATTTTGGATGAACTGTAGATGAACTGTGTAACCCTTCCTCCAAGAGCTGATTTATGGCCCTAGCTGTGGGCTCCTTGTATTTCACAAACCAGCAGAGCTGTAAGAATGTAACTCTCTCTCATAACTCTGATTGGCTGTTCCTAACCAATCAGTGTGAAGGTGTGTTTCACAAAACTGAAAATGTGTTGGTATGACTGAGGGATGAGGAATGAGGAGTAGGGATGATGGATGAGGAGTAGGGAAGATGGCTGAGGCATGAGAAGTAGGAATGATGGATGAGAGGTAGGGATGAGAAGCAGGGATGAGGGATGAGAAGTAGGGATGAGAAGCAGGGATGATGGAAGAGAAGTAGGGATGAGAAGCAGGGATGAGGAGTAGGGATGATGGAAGAGAAGCAGGGATGATGGATGAGAAGTAGGGATGATGGATGAGAAGTAGGAATGATGTATGATGGATGAGAAGCAGGGATGATGGATGAGAAGTAGGGATGATGGATGAGAAGTAGGGATGATGTATGATGGATGAGAAGTAGGGATGATGGATGAGAAGTGAGAAGTAGGGATAATGTATGATGGATGAGAAGCAGGGATGAAGGATGAGGAGTAGGGATGACGGATGAGAAGCAGGGATGATGGAAGAGAAGCAGGGATGATGGAAGAGAAGTAGGGGTGATGGATGAGAAGTAGGGATGATGTATGATGGATGAGAAGTAGGGATGATGGATGAGAAGTAGGGATGATATATGATGGATGAGAAGGAGGGATGATGGAAAAGAAATAGGGATGATGGAAGAGAAGCAGGGATGATGGATGAGAAGTAGGGATGATGGATAAGAAGCAGGGATGAGACGCAGGGATGAGAAGTAGGGATGATGGAAGAGAAGTAGGGATGCTGGATAAGAAGTAGGGATAATATATGATGGATGAGAAGTAGGGATGATGGATGAGAAGCAGGGATGAGAAGTAGGGGTGAGGAGTGAGGAATGAGGATGTCCTAAAATGGATGAGAAGCATGGATGAGGAGTGAGGAATGAGGATGTCCTAAAATGGATGCTGTACTTCTGGGGGTTTCAGTTATAGACCAATGGGAAAGCGTTGTCAGTTACACGCTTGCGCTTCACTTATTTCAGTGTGCATCGTCACCAACAGTAAGTGGCACTCATCACTTAAAACAACTTGCGGTATCATGCACCTTTGTGAAAGGAGCACGAAGTATCAACATAAGTTGCTTTTGTGTTTTCAGAAACACAGAGCACTTTGTAAATATGTTTAGCCGTCGGTTTACATGGTGCACTTGTACAACTCATTTAACCCTAGCACAACAGTATTCATGAGTTGAGGATTTTGCATGTCACTCACATTTCGCTGCATATGCTGGATTAATCATCTAGCGTTTTCGCCAGACACTTAAAAATCTGGTATTGCAGGCATGGTTACTCCACAAAGCATGTTGTATACATGCATGAGTGCCTTTGAGTTATGGGGTCACCACCTATTGATTTTTGTAGCGCTGCAATGTAGGACCTGATCGGGTTGAGATTTTTTCTGTTATCGTGCTTTGCAGATACCCCTGATGAAGGGTGATTCAACCCGAACTGCATTGGGATTGGCACATAGAAGTGATTTGGATCAATCAATCAATCAATATTTGTGAAGCGTGGCTACTGACCTGTGAGGGTCTCAAGACGCTGGGGGGAAAGTGGAGGGGCATCATGTCTTGAGGTTCTCCCAGAAGATAGTGAGCGTCCGGCTTTGTCTGTGGTGCAGGGGGAGGTTGTTCCAGCTCTTTATTGCAATGTAGATGAAAGATCGTACCAGATTTAGGCCCATATTTATACTTTTTGACGCTAAACTGCGCTAACGCAGTTTAGCGTCAAAAAATTTAGCGCCGTCTAACGCCATTCTGAAGCGCCATGCGGGCGCCGTATTTATGGAATGGCGTTAGCCGGCGCTAGCAGACCGGCGCTGCCTGGTGTGCGTGGAAAAAAACCACGTAGACCAGGCAGCGCCGGCGTAGGGGGAAAATGGCGTTAGGGCGTCTTAAAATGGGGCAAGTCAGGTTGAGGCAAAAAAATCGCCTCAACCCGATTTGCGCCAATTTTTTCGACGCACAGACGCCATTTAAATGACTCCTGTCTTAGTAAAGACAGGAGTCATGCCCCCTTGCCCAATGGCCATGCCCAGGGGACTTATGTCCCCTGGGCATGGCCATTGGGCATAGTGGCATGTAGGGGGGCACAAATAAGGCCCCCCTATGCCACCAAAATAAATAAAAAAATATGAGAAATTATACTTACCTGAACTTACCTGAATGTCCCTGGGGTGGGTCCCTCCATCCTTGGGTATCCTCCTGGGGTGGGCAGGGGTGGCAGGGGTGTCCCTGGGGGCAGGGGAGGGCACCTGTGGGCTCATTTTGAGCCCACAGGCCCCTTAACGCCTACCCTGACCCAGGCGTTAAATAGTGGCGCAAATGTGGGGGTTTTTGACCCGCCAACTCCCGGGCGTGATTTTTGCCCGGGAGTATAAATACGACGCATTTGCGTCGCCGTCATTTTTTTAGACGGGAACGCCTTCCTTGCATCTCATTAACGCAAGGAAGGCGTTCATGCAAAAAAATGACGCTATTTGCCCATACTTTGGCGCTAGACGCGTCTAACGCCAAAGTATAAATATGGCGTTAGTTTTGCGCCGAATTTGCGTCGAAAAAAACTACGCTAATTCGGCGCAAACGGAGTATAAATACGGGCCTTAATGTGTGAACTCATTCATCAGTTATCAGTTTTTTATAAGCACATATGAATCTAAATTGATATCGTTGATGGATTTTTGAAACAATGGATACATAATATACTTAAAAGGTAAAACGAAGATTCAGTGAATAACACATTCAAATGCAATACGTTTTTGTTTAAAATGTAATGAAAAACCCCATAAGGGGTTGAAGTGAAGTGCGCCTTGGCGCCGACAAGGAGAGTTCTCACTGTCAGCAAATGTATGGATGATTTCGGACACAGGTGCTCGGACGAGTCTTGGCACTTATCTGGGCAGCACAGAGTGTGGATATTGTTTGAACAAGGCGCTCAAAATGATAAAGGAGTGTGTGATTACAAATATTGTTTGCAGTTTTAAACTGCCATTTCAACCTGACAAGTACACCCACTTGCCAGGACCAGGCCTTCCCTTTTACTACCTTTAAGTCACCCCTAAAGTAGGCCCATGGCAGCCCCATGGACAGGTTGCAGTGCATTTATAGGTAGGACATGTATTTGTGTGTTTCAATTTCAATTTCCCATTGGGAGCAGATAGATGTTAGAAATTGGGTCTTTGGTTGGCAGTCAGGTTATCCCCTGTCCAAGCAAGGGCCGTCACTCTAGTCAGGGTAATAGAGAATCACCCTCAGCTAATCCCTGCTTACCCCCTTGGCAGCTTGACATGAGCAGTGGGCTTAACTTCAGAGTGCTAGGTGTAAAGTATTTGTACCAACACACACACAGTAACGCAATGAAAACACTACAAAATGACACAACAAAGGTTTAGAAAAATAGGAAATATTTATCTAAACAAAACAAGACCAACGCAATGCAACGCAATGAAAACACTACAAAAATGACACAACAAAGGTTTAGAAAAATAGGAAATATTTATCTAAACAAAACAAGACCAAAATGACAAAGATCCACAATACACAAGTCAAGTTATCACTAAAAATGCAAAAAGATTCTTCATGTAATTTTAAACTCACACTAACACTGTTAGCGCGAAAATGTACCTTGGGTGAGTCAAAAATAACCCGCACGGGCGAGTGTGCGTCAAAAAGGGGTTGCGATGCGTTGATATCACTCACAAGCAAAACCTTGCGTATTTTCTCCTTTAGTCGGTTCGGCGTGCGTCGTTTCTTTTCTCTGGAGGAGAGCAATGCGTTGATCCGGTCAGCACTCTCGGGTCCGGGCAGTCCTTGCATTGTTTTTACACGCCCAGAGATGTTTGAGTCGGAAATCCAGCCGCACGATGATCCGAAAACCATGCAACGTGGGTTGCGATCTCACCAGCCTCTGTCAGCGATGCTGTGCGTCATTTCTCCAGCCCCAGGCGTCGGGATTTTTCAGCCACAGATCGGGGTCGCGTCGATCATTTCCCCGCACAGCGTTCTGTGCATGGATTTCTTTCTCTTGGGCTGCCAGCTTCTCCTTTCAGTGTCCCAGGAACTGCATGGGCACCACTTGGCAGAGTAGGAGTCTCTCCAGAGACTCCAGATGCTGGCAGAGACAAGTCTTTGCATCCCTGAGACTTCAAATAACAGGAGGCAAGCTCTAAATCAAGCTCTTCGAGATCTTCACAAGAAGGAAGGCAACACAAAGTCCAGTCTTTGTCCTCTAGCACAGCCAGAAGCAGCAACTGCAGGATAGCTCCACAAAGCACAGTCACAGGCAGGGCAGCTCTTCTTCCTCACCTCTTCAGCTCTTCTCCAGGCAGAGGTTCCTCTTGGTTTCCAGAAGTGTTCTAAAGTCTTTGGTTTTGGGTGCCCTTCTCATACCCATTTTCTCCTTTGAAGTAGGCCTACTTCAAAGCAAAGTCTCTCTTGATTGTGAAATCCTGCCTTGCCCAGGCCAGGCCCCAGACACTCACCAGGGGGTTGGAGACTGCATTGTGTGAGGGCAGGCGCAGCCCTTTCAGGTGTAAGTGACCACTCCTCCCCTCCCTCCTAGCACAGATGGCTCATCAGGAAATGCAGACTACACCCCAGCTCCCTTTGTGTCACTGTCTAGTGAGAGGTGCAACCAGCCCAACTGTCAAACTGACCCAGACAGGGAATCCACAAACAGGCAGAGTTACAGAAATGGTTTAAGCAAGAAAATGCTCACTTTCTAAAAGAGGCATTTTCAAACACACAATCTTAAAATCAACTTTACTAAAAGATGTATTTTTAAATTGTGAGCTCAGGGACTCCAAACTCCACATGTCCATCCGCTCCTAAAGGGAATCTACACTTTAATCAGATTTAAAGGTAGCCCCATGTTAACCTATGAGAGGGACAGGCCTTGCAACAGTGAAAAATGAATTTAGCAATATTTAGCAATATTTCACTGTCAGGACATATAAAACACATTACTTTGGGCCTGATTCTAACTTTGGAGGACGGTGTTAAACCGTCCCAAAAGTGGCGGATATACCACCTACCGTATTACGAGTTCCATAGGATATAATGGACTCGTAATACGGTAGGTGGTATATCCGCCACTTTTGGGACGGTTTAACACCGTCCTCCAAAGTTAGAATCAGGCCCTTTATGTCTTACCTTAACCATACACTGCACCCTGCCCTTGGGCCTACCTAGGGCCTACCTTAGGGGTGCCTTATATGTAAGAAAAGGGAAGGTTTAGGCCTGGCAAATGGGTGCACTTGCCAAGTCGAATTTACAGTTTAAAACTGCACACAGACACTGCAGTGGCAGGTCTGAGACATGATTACAGAGCTACTAATGTGGGGGACACAACACGTGCTGCAGGCCCACTAGTAGCATTTGATTTACATGCCCTGGCACCTCTAGTGCACCTTACTAGGGACTTACTAGTAAATCAAATATGCCAATCATGGATAAACCAATCAACAATACAATTTACACAGAGAGCATATGCACTTTAGCATTGGTTAGCAGTGGTAAAGTGCCCAGAGTCCTAAAGCCAACAACAACAGGTCAGATAAAATAGGAGGCAGGAGGCAAAAAGATTGGGGATGACCCTGCAAAAGGCAGAAGTCCAACAATAGAGATATGGAATTTGGGGGTCTCTGGACTCCCAATTTAAAAATACTTCTTTTGGTGAAGTTGGTTTTTGAATTGTGAGTTTGAAAATGCCAATTTTAGAAAGTGGGCATTTTCTTTCTTATCTATTCTGTGATTCTGCCTGTCTGTTGAATACATGCCTGGATCAGGATGATAGTTGAGCTGTTTGTACATTCACTCTAGACAGTCACACAAAGAGAGCGGAGGTGTGCCCTGCGTATCCTGATGGCCCACCATGAGGCGGATGGGTCTTCCTGAGCTAGAGTGGAGGGAGGAGCTGACACTGGCACCTGAATAGGGATGTGCCTATCCTCACACATAGCAGTCTCCAACCCCCTGGAGTGTCTGGGGCCAGGGCAGGGAAAGGCAGGGTATTGTGCACTATAAAGACTTCTCTTTGAAGTTTGTCTATTTCAAAACGAGAAATGGGTATAAGTACTGGACCTCTGACCCCACATAGTCAGAATCTTTTGGACTGAACAAATTCTAACAAGAAGAATAGCTGGATGCTGTAGGAGAGACTGCCACTCTGCCTGTTGCTTTGTTGTGCTGCCCTGCTGCTTGCTGCTTCTGTCCTGGGAGTGAAAGGACTGCACTTGGCTTTCTACATCCTGCTTCCAGGGATTCTCCAAGGGCTTGTACTGAGTTTGCCTCCTGTTAAGAAGTCTCGGGGACATCAAAGACTTCACCTACCACCGCTTGGGCTCTCTTGCTGAGAGTTCTGACTTGCCAAGTGGTGCCAAAGCTAGTCTTTGGGCCCTTGGGAGTGAGTTACCGTGCAACAAGGAACAAACTAGTGCATGGACTTGCAGAATAACTTCGGAACCGCACCACTCTCTGACCCACGCCACTGCCTGTACCAGAGACATGTTCCTCGCTGAGTGCAATGACTGTGACCTTCACTGCAGGCCTGCACCACCACAGCGCCTCAGAAGTCCCACCACAGTGGGAGTCTAGAGCGCTTTGTCACCTAAGTCCAAGTCACCAAACTCCAACTTCGTTGTAGCACCTGTGGCCCCATGGTGTGATCGCGACACCGCAAAGTTAGGCCTTGCATCTTGACCTGCAGGATTCATTGTCCCCGCATTGTCAAAAGGCACTGATGCCTCGCAACCAATGCCTCATCACTTCCCCTGCAACTGTAAGGAACCAACGCCTCACCTCTCCTGCCTAGCAGTAAGGAACCAATGCCTTACTTCCCCGGTAGCAGCAAGGAACTGATGCCGCACTGGCTCCAGTAGCACCTCACCTCCCCAACTCCATGCAACATCTTTGTTTCCTCATTGTTTTCCATGGTACGGTACCCGGGGTCCGTGTGACTCCGTGACTGGCCTGTAGTCTGTTGGGATTGATGTCGGGCTGTTGGACGCGACTCTGTCAAGATGCAGTGATAGCCTCAATTGAAGCTATTGTGTTTCTAAGTGCTATACTAAGATTTCATCTTTGAAAATGTGTATCTTTACTTTTGTATGTTGGATATTTGTTGTTTTAGTCTCGTTTTATTTAGATAAATATTGACTATTTTTCTAAACTGGTGTAGAGTACTTTTGTGGTGTTTTCACTGTCTTACTGTGTGTGAATACAAATACTTTACACATTGCCTCTGAGATAAGCCTGGCTGCTTGTGCCAAGCTACCAAGGGGTGGGCAGGGGTTATCTTAGTTATGTGGCTTTCTCAACCTGACTGGAGTGAGGGTCCCTACTTGGATAGGGTGCAAAGCACTGCCAACTAGAGACCCAATTTCCTACAATCTGCATCAGCAATTTTATTGTAAGCATGGAACAGCCACACTTCAGCGTCGGCATGCTTTCTTTTTTTCTATTATGTGGCACATGCTTGCAATTCAACTTTTTTTAAAAACTAACTATTGCACCAGTTTGCCAAGGCTAGACATATTGTCTTGGCCAGTTTGTGCCTCAAATGGTCGATGGCCCAGCAGCTCCCCCAAAAATAAAGTTTTACAAAAACGATAACAATAAAAGTAAGCACTGACAAAGCCAAAATGCTGGAAGTTGACACCAGAGAGATAAGAGTTTAGTATACCAGTTGTGGATTGTCTTGAGGAGAGTGCCCTAGTGAGCCTAAATGGATTGTTGCCAAAAGTAACTTTGTAACAGGTTTTTCCCTCTGGCATTCAGCTGACACCAGCCAACTGAGAAATGACTTTTTTAAAAAGAAAAATGACTAGAATGCTGCTTTCTGCGAATCAGGTATATTTGATCTGCTCTTATTAAAGTAACAGTTCATAACAGTATGTGGCTGAGCCTTCCTCTCACTAAGGGGCATATTTATAGGCTGCTAACGCCAACGGAGCGTCCCTTTTCGGGACGCTCCTGTCGCGCTAAGCACTGCGCCATATTTACAAGGTGGTGTTAAGCCACTTTTTGTAGCTTAACATCACCTTGTAAATATGGCCCCTTACCACGCAGCACTGTGCATGGAAGAGGCGTGCAATGGGTGTTGCTGCGGGCGTGCCACAGCAACACCCATTGCATTTTGATGCTGCCTCAGATTTCTGAAATTTCGTAAACCTGAGGCAGTGCCAAAATCTAACGCCACCCCCATCGGTGGCATTATGCAGAGCGCAACGAGGAGGAATACTTTTATTCCTACTCATTTTTTGCTTTTTATATGCGTGCTGCAGTCTGCAGCACACACAGAAAGAGCAAAATGACAGAAACGATTGTTTATGTGCGGGAAGGTGTCCTTTCCTGCACATAAACAATCATTTGAAAATGAAGCTTTAGCACTTTTGTGTGTGCTGCAATGTGCAGCACACACAGAAGTGCCAAAGCGCCATTAGTGATTGTTTATTTGCAAGAAGGGACACCTTTCCCCATATAAACAATCACACCCCTCAACGCAGACATCCTTGCACAATGGTGCAAGGATGCCGGCGTTGGTGCTGGCAGCTGAATTTAGCACCAGCGCAGGGGACAGTACAGGGGTGCACCGTATTTTACTTGAATATTGCACATCCCTGCATTTCTAAGGTGATGCAGCTCAGCACTGGCAATTTTGGTGCAGCACCGCGCTGCACCACTTTTCCATAAATCTGGCCCTAAATACATTGCAAACTCCTGAAAGCGATCTTTCAACAACAGCTGGAAACTCTCCTCAGTCGTCCACTTATCCTCAGGTCATCATTGGCACAATGTTCACCAAGATCACGGCAACAATAAAGGCATATGTAAGGGTATCTCTCCATTAATGAAAGTTTAATACAAAGTTAGACCAAGGAAGTAATATTTCCTTCTCTCTTATTAAATAAAAGAAATAGTTTGACCTAGACACATGGACTAAAAATCTTCTTTTATGTCAACAACTGATCTTCTTGGAAGGAAAAACGGTTGGTGTGTCAAGTGGATGGTAGACACCGGGATGGGAGAGACCACATTTTGCGCACTGAGCACAGGCACTTTGAAGTCAATGGTTGGTGGGATCGTTACTTGTAGAATTCCCAGGGTTAGTGTCCCTATACATCATGTAACAGAGAACCCTCTCTGCCAAACTCTCGGACCGTCTACCAGTCTGAGTCAAGTGGACAGTCAGCTTTCCCTCAGTGGTGCCTCCGTTCGCTCTGTCCGCTGGAAGGTCACTATAATGGCCTGATGGAATGCTGGCTCTCAGCATAAGGGCATAAGACTGCCTCCCTATTTAGGGCTGATAGCATGATGTCTATTTTTCAGTCCTTCCTGCTGGGGAGAACTTGGTGGTGACAAACAGAAAAATAAAAACAAGGACCCCCTACACCAATTGAAAACTTCCTGGATGTGGGAGTTGTTGGTTATTTTTCAAACAAGTTTGGTTTTGAAAAGCATAAGGTTTGGAGGGCTTCTGTCAAAACTGATGACATCCCTCCACCAATCTTGGTACTTTCAGGAGAACCGCAGAGAGTGAAAAACCTCTGAAGGTACAGTGATCAGCAGGCGCGATCTCTAAATATGGCGGTCACCGGTCCATCAAAGTGGCAGATAGCGTATAGATGGCCATACTATAAATCAGGTCCTGAGGGTGTCTGTGAGTAGAAGGCATTTGCACTTTATAGATCTGTAAGGCTGATGAAATTTGTGGACAATTTAAGGAAATGTTTTTAAAACCTGTTTCCAAAATAAATGGCAGCATTGTTTCACCAGGGTAAATCTAGTATAACCCTTAGCTGTGTGATTACTTGACTCTTTCCTGTACTTAGATGGAGGGTTATTGGATGTGATCTACGTAGATGTAAACACTGCCACAGATAGTAGAATAATCGGCAAGCATGACAGCTATAGGGTGGGTGGAAAAGTAGTGAAAGAAAAAGAACTGGTTGAGAGAACTCATGTAGACTTTTCTGATGAATAGAGCTCAGTTCGGCTAAGGAATGACCAGCAGAGTGCAACAAGGATTAGTGCTTTCACTCACACTTTTTTAGATCTTGGTTTTCACAGGTTGCAAAGAGGCCGACTGTTTCTTTGGGTCACCTCTTTCAACCATTGGATTTTTTTGACCAGCCTTTTTGAGCAATTGTCTTGAAACGTTGTCAATCATAGCTTGGCTCAACCCAAAGGAGTAGATATCAGTTACCTGAGCTATTTACTGCATGAGTGAGTCTTCTGTGGAGAGTTTGCATTGTGCTCCATGAGGGACTAGTCTACAACAGGCCTGGCTATTGGCTACCCAATGCTCGTTTTGCTGCTTCATTTCTGCCATTTTGTATCTGTTCTTGCTAGCTCCCTCACACCTTTCGTCTTTTGTTTATTTCGCTTTTCCTTTATTTCATCAACAACTTGCTTTTGTTACTTTTTCCCACTCCTCCCTTTCCAGTGTGCTGTTCGTTCACTTTCTAAACTTCACACTCGTTCCTTCCTTCTGTCCCTCTATTGTTCCCGTGTACATCCTCCTTGTCTATCTCAATTGTACATTTTGGGCGAGGTATTTGTTTTCTTTTACTTGCCTAGAAATTAAAGTCTATCTGTATCATAGACATTCCCTTTTTCCCATATCACAGAAACTAAAGAAGGACTATTGCGAAGGCTCCATCGTCATGTAATCTTTATTTGATATAAATTCAATGCTAATGCTGCATGCAGTAGCAATTAAAACAAGACGCAATGGTTTTGCCTCTTCTTCTCAATCCTGGCATTAGGAAAATTAATATTTTTGTGTAGCACTTCTACGTGCTGAATTTACATGTTACAATTACCAAGGTAATGGAACTCAACTTGCAGAACGCCCTTGGATGTAAATGGCATCTGCCTTACTGGAATTGTGACACTCAGATCACTGCAGGTGACAGAAGCAAGCATTCAATCAATGTGCTCTCATGCCAGCTGCAGAGGATTTGGGAGAGGAAGATTGCCTATTTGCAGGTAACCAGTAGAAGTTGGAAAATGAGAGAAGATTTGACAAACTTGAAAATTAATTGGAGTCTTGAACACTAAGGTCCAGATTTGCTAACTTCTCACGCAGCGCAGCAGGCAAAAATGCTGCGCTGTGTTGTGTGTGAAAAAGAGAGCAGGAGAGCACCATATTTACAGACATAGGACACTCTTCTCCCCTCTCCCTAGTGCTGGTGAGCAAACAGACAGCTGTGCGCCGCACACACACCGGGGTGGCTCCTACACTATGGCGAGGGAGCGTCGCCCCCCCGGCCAAGAGTCAGGACAGGAAAAAATGAAACAATAGTTTCACTATTGTTTTATTTTTCATCTGCTGGCCCAGCCTGCAGTACAGGGGAGGGGCGGCCTGGGCCACAGTAGGTGGTAGTGGGGAGGACGGGAGAGTACACTAAGACCGCGGAGGCCATTCTGACTTTCCTGCTGGCCCGGCGGGCGCCCGCCAAGGGAGCGCCCGCCGGCCCAGCGGGAAAGGCCCTGCAACACAGAGGCCGGCTCCGAATGGAGCCGGCAGTGTTGCAGGGGTGCGACGGGTGCAGTTGCACCCGTCGCGATTTTCACTGTCTGCTATGCAGACAGTGAAAATCATGCTGGGGCCCTGTTAGGGGGCCCCTGCACTGCCCATGCCAAAACCGCCAGAAACAGGCTGGCAGGAAGGGGGTCGGAATCCCCATGGCGGCGTTGCTTGCAGCGCCGCCATGGAGGTTCAGCCCAGCCAGGGGAAATCCGGCGGGAAACCGCCGGATCCCCTTTTCTGACCGCGGCTTTACCGCCGCGGACAGAATGGGCACTGAAGCACCGCCAGCCTGTTGGCGGTGCTTCCGTTGCCCGCGGCCCTGGCGGTCTTAGACCGCCAGGGTCGGAATGAGGGCCTAAGTGCGCATGTGTGTTTCGTCGGCCGTCTGGTGCCGGCCACACACACATGCGCACTTATTTTTCTCCAGCCTGGCTGTATACAAAGCCAGGCTGGAGAAACGGCACAGACCCCCAGGCAGTGACTGCCGCTCAGACCAATCCTGACGCTGCTTACATGCTATGTTTAGCATGTAAGCAGCACCAGGATTGCTGGGGAGCCTGTGCTGGTGTCCCAGTGAATACTGAGACACCACATGGATGGAAGAGGAGTGCAAGGGGGCAAGAGACAGAGACGGAAATAAGGTATGTTGGATTTTCCCCTCTATCTCCCTCCTCTCCCCCGCCGCTCCCCTTGAGATTCGCGGTGGCCACCACTGCCTTTACACCGTGGTGCAAGGGTGTATGCAGGTGTCTACCATAGGTATTGTACTGGAAAGATATCCTTCCAGTACAAAATACTATGCTTAGACTAATTTTCACACTTTGTATGTGTGCTGTACATGCAGCACGCATACGGTCGGAAAGAAAGGAGAAGTAAAAACGTCTTTCCTTGATAGCTCCTGTTTGAAATCAGCATTGTTTTTTTATGCAAACCCCAGTCTTTTTTTAATTTTTTTATTTGTAGATAGGGTTTTACGTCAAAAACCATGGGTAGTTACATGGGAACTCCCATACACCACCCATAGAACGCCTCGTTGGTACTAAGTAAAATAAAGCAGCACTATGCACTGCTTTGTGTTACTTAAAGTGAAATCCTACCACAAACCAAGTTTTGCGCTGAAAAGTAAATTGGGAAAAAAAGAATCTGCGTCAATTTGCATCACTTTTGTGATGCAAATATGGTGCAAAATCTTAGTAAATATACCACTAGGAATCAATGAGGTCCATCTAAAATAAGGCACTTATATGTTGAAAATATTGGAAGTAGTAAAACATAAGAAGAAAGAAGACAATTGACTCTGTCATGTTCTATATCAATCTGATGATGCATCACTATTGAAAGCATTGAACAGAATATCTCTCCTTATCTGGCCTCACTCTAGAATAAACTGACACATGATGCCCACCTCAGTTTGAATTGGCTGTTTTGTTTAAAAAAAATAAAAAAGCAAGAAGACAAGAAGTAACAGTGAAACCATGAATTTGATACTAGCTGTTGTAAAAGCAAGAACTCCTTCAGCTTTACATACAACCTATTACTGATGACAAAACGAAACATCTTCACATAAATAAATAAACATAGGGTGCCATAGGGTGCTATTAATGTAAATATGTTGTAATAGGCAAAATAATGCAGGCACACATAGGTATTACAATGAAAATTATCTTTTTATTTTGAAGACAACTTGTATTAGAGAGGGAGGCTCCACATATGTAACTTTGCCATAGGGGCAAGCATACACTGCTATAAGTGACCTGTACTCTAATATCTTACACCTCAAAAACATGCAAACTGGTTGCATGGATCCCGGATCGTGTTAACCTCAATTTCATGAGGCGATGTGTCCCAAGGTGAAGTACAAATCAGCATATAAAAAACAGTCAATTAAGAAAAGACTGACTCAACAAGTGAGTTGGAATTAGATAATTTATGAAGATTTATTTCAAAAATTCAAAAGGTACAATACAGAAATAGTAAAGTGCAGATGCAACAAGCCTTATTTTATTGCATAACCCCATTGCCATGAAGGCTTTCTTTATTATGACAATAAAGAATAATGGGAAAAATCAAAAATAGACCAACGGTAAGACATAGTATTCTCCATTGGGCTGGGGCAGGACTTAACGTCTGCCAGGTCAAGGCTACTACTCCTGTCTAATTTAGAAATGACCACCAAGCTGGCAGTCATTTCAAAAGGATTGGCAGGAACCACCAGCTCAGAGGAGGAGTAGTCATCACGATGGTTACACCAATGATCTGCCCTCATATCAATCTGCGGGGGTGGACCACTATCTGGGGTAAGGATACTCTGTCATCGTTGTAATGGAGTATCCTTTCCTCCAAGATATAAATCTGGCCTGAAGTCTGAAATATTCAGCAAAATCAGATAGAAATTGGACAGAGTTCGTAGTAGCATAAGAAAGGTCTCATTGCTCGCCCCCAAAGTTGAGGGTTTACGTAGGAAATTTCCCCATAGAACTGTTTGAAAAGAGCAGAATCATTGTGGCATTGTGGTGTAAGCGAAGAAATACATTTTCAGCAAATCAGAATGCAGAACTCAAAATCGCCATACAACTCTACCATCAAAGCACTAACCCACTACATGAATTTAGGTTCCACACCTCTGAGCCAATGTTATCTGGAGGTGTCAAAACAAACTAGTTATATGAGCAACAGTAAACCATTGTGAATGAATACAATACTGCGTACAAGCGGAAGATCCTTTGAAACATTTCAAAGTAGTGTGCATCTGTTAGAGAGTAGTCTTCCTCTACAACAGTGTCATTCAGAAATAAGCAAACATGACTTGCTTGACTATGTGCAGCACAAATAATAAACAGAGACTGTAACATCCATTTTGGACAAGATGTCATTGAGGCCTAGGTGAGGCCTAGTTAGCATAAACCAGGATAATGCACTTTAACGGGTCATATCAAAATTGTTTCAAAGACAATACATTCATGTCAGTGTACATGTGTGAATTTGAGTGTAATTTATTTGCTCAGCACACTATTAGTAATACACTTTCTTGCTTAATACATAAAAAATCTTCCTCACTGCTCATTGGATTTTACTGGTTTGCGGTACAAATAAAGTGAGGAAGTGGTACAACAAGGTATTTTCTGAATTTTTGCATAATTTCTGAAATATTGAGATTAGGACATGTGCACTTAACAATATTTTCTTTTTTGATGCAAGCACAAACTTCCATGAAGCTAGCTATTCTGATTCAACTAATATAACAACAAAACATGGCAAAGTCAATCAATTTAGCTTTTTTTGAAAAAAAAAATATTGAAATGTATTTGAATGGTAACAAATATTGAAAGAATGAGTACATCAATCTCTAAATTGACATTAATGGCAGTCAAAAGTGACATACAGTAAGAAATGGTACATTCAGTTGCAGTATTTCCTTGGTAGGCACTGGGTAGCGGCATGGGTTGTCATAACAATAGAGTGTAAGTCAATGGATCTATAGGTGGGGCTATAGTATCTGGGAGGTCAAGAATGCTACACTGTTCATTTAGAAGACATCAGACTTCACCTGCTGCAGCAGGTATGCTTGAAGTGGTTCTCAAAAGTCTTTAGGGTGGGACGCATGGTGTAACTCAGAATATATTTCAGCTTGCTCTCTACAGCAGATCATATTATGCATCCAATGATCGTTACTTGGGGACTGTTTTTTGCATCCAGTGTATGGCCACTCTCCTCATAGCAAGCAAGAAGAGCCGTAAAGTACTGCATGCCCTTAAGGAAGTCTATAGGAGCACTCAACAAAGCCACAGTGGGGGAAGAGGTACAACACAACCCACAATGTGGCTCAGTAGACTTCATACCCTATACCGTGGGTAATCACAAACATTTCCCCAAGGACCACAAAGTATGGTCTGTGGTGTGTCCCAGGGCTGCCTTAATGGCAGTACTGTGGAAGTGTGGTTTTGTGCGGGGTTAAGGTAGGCATATGGGAAGCAAATCATATACATGGTGTGGTCAGTGAGTCATGGAGTTATTTTGATGGTTTCATTGTAGGAGGCTGGCCTGATTTGTAGTAGGTACCTAAGGTACGTACACCTTATACCAGGTCCAGTTATCCCTTCTTTGTGAAATGTAGGCAGTGTCTAGCAGCTTAGGCTGTCTAGCGGTATCTGTAGCAGAGAAGCCAAGTCTGAACTAGGAGACATGCAAAGCTCTTGCAAAACCACTATAGTCACACAGTACTTATACACAATAAAAAGAAAATACTCAGTGTTATTGAAAATAAAGGTACTTTATTTTTGTGACACAAGGCCAAAAATATCTTAGAGGCAATACTACTTCTGGAGGTAAGTATTATACCCAATGTATACACTAGTAACCAAAATCAGGTAAGTAAACAGTCATAGAACAGTGAAAAATACAATAGTTTGCAATGGGCCTAGAGGCAGCACAACTCATACACTAAAATAGTGGAATGTGAATGTCGAATTCCCCCCTAGGCAAGTGTAGTGTGTACAGGGGTGCTGGGAGTGTAGAACACTGAAGGTAAGTAAAGTACCCCACCCCAGAGCCCAGGAAAGCAGAAGTAAAGTACAGCAAGTTTCCTCAGAACACACTACAAGTCGTGATGAAGAATTATGCAAGAACAAGTAAGACTGCAAGCAACCAACAATGGATTCCTGGACCTGAAGACCTGTGGGGAGAGGAGACCAAGTCCAGAAGTCGAAGAAGAGTCCAGGAAGAACAGGAGCCCCTGCCCACCTGGAAGAAGGTGCAAAAGTGTATTCTCCGGTTGGAAGAAAAGTACAGAAATGCACCGAAGAAGATAGCTGCAGGTTCCTGCTTGGTGCAAGAGATGTTCCACATTGAGTTGTTGGATGCAGTCTGTTTGCATCGCTGGTTCCGCCATCAAGCCTTGGTTCACACAATTACATGGTTTGCATCAAAGAGGAGCTGCCCGGACCCAGGAGGGACCTGGGGGTCTCAACTCAGCCTCAGGAGACAGAGGGGGCTCTCAGCACTTTAGAGCGCACTCAGAAGACCAGGCAGCCCCCACGGGAGTCCCAGGACACAGGGACAAAGGAGTTGCAGCACTACACAGGTGGGTCCAACGCCGCTGGAGAACAACTCAGAGAGGTATGCATCACAGGATGGGGTGCTGGGGACCTGGGCTACGCTGTGCATGAAGAACTCTTAGAAGAAGTGCACAGAAGCCAAGGAGCTGTAGAGGACACAATGCACAGGGATACTGTCTGGCACGGGGAGGCAAACTCTTACCTCCACCAAATTTGGACAGTCAGGGTCACTTCAGTGCACCACCTGTGTTCCAGGGATCACGCTCGTCAACAGGAGATGAGTCCCAGAGTACCGGTCGTCATTGAACAGAGGTGCCTGCTGAAGCAGGGAAGTGACTCCATCACTCCACAGGAGATTCCTTTGGTTCTTCTGGTGCAGCGTGAAGACAGGCAGTCCTCAGAGTGTGCACACCTTGGAAACTGTTGCAGTTGCTGGGTGGAGCTGAAGTTGCAGGTCACAGCAGCCTTCCTGATACTTTGTTGCAGTTACAGCGTTTTCTGGAGCAGTCTGTGGTTGATCCAACGGTCAGAAGCTGAAGCAGAGGATGAAGAGGAATCCTGGAGGAATCTTGCAAACCGAATCTGAGGAAACACCCAGAGGAGAAACCGTAAGTAGCCCTGAGAGGGGGATTGGCTACCTACCCGGGTATGCACCTATCAGGAGGGGTCTCTGACATCACCTGCTGGCACTGGCCACTCAGATGCTCCCAGAATGTCCCCACACTTTGGTATCCAAGATGGCTAACGTCAGGGGCACCCTGAAGGAGTTCTGGGCACCACCCCTGGGGTGGTGATGGACAGGGGAGTTGTCACTCCCCTTTCCTTTGTCCAGTTTCGTGCCAGAGGGTGACTGTGAGTCCCTGAACAGGTGTAGACTGGATTAGGCAAGGAGGGCACTGTTTGTGCCCCTCAAAGCATTTCCAGAGGCTCTGGGTGGATACCTCTCCCATGCCTGTAATGCCTATTTCCCATTGGAGAGGGTGTAACACCCCTCTCCTAAAGGAAATGCATTGTTCTGCCTTCCTGAGATTGAGCCGCTCAATCCCCACGAGGGCAGAAACCTGTCTGTGAGGTGGCAGCAGCTGGGGCTGCAGTCGAAATCTCAGAGAGCTGGTTTGGCAGTACTGGGGGTCCATGGTGGGGGTGGGATGGACCCCAGGGTGTATGGAATTGGGCCCCAATTCCAGATTTGGATTGGGGGTTCAATTTCACAATTTTAGACACCTCACATGGCCATATTCGGAGTTACCATTGTGAAGCTACATATATGTATTGACATATATGTAGTGCACGCTTATAATGGTGTCCCCGCACTAACGAAGTCTGGGGAATTGACCCTGGACAACGTGGGGGCACCTTTGCTAGTGCAAGGGTGCTCTCACACTCAGTAACTTTGCACTTAGCCTTCAGTAAATGAAGGTTAGATTTATATGTGACTTATAAGTTACCTGGTGCAGTTACAAATGGCGGTGACATAGTGTGTGCACTATTTCACTCAGGCTTCAGTCGCAGTCCTGAAGAAAGGTTTGTATGAGCTCCTTATGGGTGGCAAAAAAAAGCTGCATCCCATACGGATCTCCTGGAACCCCAATGCCCTGGGTACTGAGGTACCATATACTAGGGACTTATAAGGGGGTCCAGTGTGCCAATCAGAATTGGAATATGGAGTCACTAAACTATAGTGACAAATTTGGTAAACAGCAAGAGATAAGCACTGGAGTTCTGGTTAGCAGAACTCCAGTGACACAGTCAAGCATACTGACAACACATATAGGCCACAAACTATGAGCACTGGGGTCCTGGATAGCAGGATCCCAGTGAGACAGCAAAAACACACTGACAAACAGGCAGAAATTGGGGGTAACATTCCAAGAAAAATGTTACTTTCCTACATTCATTACATTCCTCCCCTCTAAATTAAACCCCTAGTCTCTAGAAGTCATAGATTATAACAACTATGTTCTTGTCCATGTTCTCGACCATCCAGAAGTTTCACGTGATAACTGACTTGGACTATTGTCATTGTTATCAGGGTGTGAGTAGGCATGAATATTTCTACACTCATTTTTTTTTTTTAAATGATCAGTTTTTAAAAAAATACGTCTGAATGCACTTATATATTCTGATGGACTAAGATGGAACACTTCTGCATGTTAATGAAATACACCTTTTGAATTTTGAAGAGACTGCACCATATTTCTACATGTTTGTTGCAAGATATCTTGAAAATGAATGTGCTCTTAAAGCTATGTTTTGCAGGAGGACACTTTATTTGATTATTTTATTTTACTTCAGTTAGCGTGTAAGTAAACGGTTGCCAATTTATTTGACATCTTTTTGTTTAGTGCTTTCTAAAGTAAGCAGCAGCCCAGTGCAGTCAATCAGCTGGGGGCCACATGTGGAGGTCAAGAGGGGGCCTCATGCATCCCCTGGCACATACCTTGAGTATCAGTCCCTTAGAACAATACTTGGACATCTTGGGACAGCTTCATGCAACATTATCAATTTAGCTGTAAAGGGCCAAGGGATGGAAACAGACTTTCACAATGCTGTTTGTTTCTGTTGAATAACAAAAAGTGTTTCACACATTCAATCCAGACCTACTGGCAAAATAAGTTTTTTTTGTATAGAATGACAATTGTACATAAAGAGCTGAATATGGCAGAAGATGATTCAATGTGCCTTCAAGAAGTAAGATAGTCACTCGTGCATTCCATTTGAAGCACCTTCTATATGGCGGATGATACATAAAACAGCCAATAATGTGAGATGAGAAAGAAATACTCTTGTGGATACTATGGATATTTTAAAGAATTGATAGCAATATGTCAGACAGAGAGTTGTGCTGTCAAGGCAGTCTTAAAAAAGCCTCCCCTTGAATCAAAGCATTTGACTTATTATTGTTTTCAAAGGTGATTGAAATAGAGATGACTTGAAAAGATTATTTCATTGGCGCTGTTAATTATCTAGACAACACAGGAATACACAACAGCCCTCCATTTTCTTCACCTGACCCTTTGGAATTTGTTGACTTATTTGCTCCTCCTGTCCGAGTGAGGGTCATAAATATTTTTTCTGTGAAAGAGGACCAGATGTAGGAAGCCACAGGGGAGCAGGGCCTTATGTCGTAAGTGTTGGATGCAAAGTAATATATAAACATTTTAGAGATGCTCTGTTTTGAAGGCCGGTCCTTGAATGGCCAGCTCACAGTTGGAGAGGTCACAGGGAGTGCACTGGCCACAAAGCTCTTCTTGGGTTGACCTCTACGGCCATCTCAGGACAGGAGATCCTTGTGGGAAAATGAAGAGAATGCACCAGCAGAGGGGAGCATTGGAGGCACTCTCTATAATAGAACACATGCTATCGCCACTAATTAAATCACTCTGAATGCCGGCGTACAGCGTATGTGATTGGAAATGCAACCTGTATTGGCATTTTCAGGGTTTCAGAATTTTTAAATATTAATTTATTATATTCAAAATCATTTTGTTGATTTTGCAGACGTGCGTTACAGTATTTTGTCAATTAATCTATTAGCATACACAACCAGAAGGAGATTTATTTATATTGAATTGAGTTAAAATAGTCACAAATCACCAATAAACCAACCAACCAATTAGAACTTTTTACATTCTGTTTGCTTGCTCTGATGTAATACAAGCTAAGGAACTGGTTAAACAAGCTTTCACCTCCTTCCTGCTTTTCCCAGGCTTGAAAGGAAGGCGTGATAATGTAATGCAATGTGCCTTAATATTCGAAAGTTCTAATCCTCCTTATAACGCAGAAAAAAGACAACGATAAGCAATCTGGAATAGAGTCATCTTTGAGATAAAGGCGACTGCATTTCACATACGATTTCATCCCTGAAGGCTTTGCCAAAGAAACTCGATTTTATTTTATACACATTATTTTGTCTAGGAAAACAAATCTTCAATGAAATGTGCTGCTTCTGCAACTTCATCTCATGGCAATTACAAAGGATTGCCTTTTACCAAAGTATAACAATTCACCAAGCCAAAATAAAGCTTTTTTGAGTGATTTCACGAGACATGAATCTTTCAAGGTTTGCCCTCACTTCAACTGGTGACTACTAGAAATCGTGTAAAATAGAACTGCATAGTTACATACATATGTTAGATTGTTCGAGGTAGAGTGGGTAAAATTTGGAATACTACAAGATTTTCAGCATTCTTAATACAATGAAAATAAGGTATCTAAGGGTTTGCACTCTCCAATGTGAAAGACCAACAGGTTTTTTAAGAAAGTGAGAGATTAAATATCTATGAATTTCTTGTGACAGTTTCCACTTCTGGACTCAATATGCTTTCTTAATGTTTGATTTATTGTATTATATTGCAGCATTTATATAGAACTTACTATCCCTATGTGGGGTGCTGAAGTGCTTTCCTATATGAGTAGCAAGCTGCACCATGTCGGGTGTGTTTGGAAGAATGTTGTCTTTGTTTTGATGCTATGTGTGAAGTGTTTCCATGTTGTGCGTGATGACTACCAAGGTGTGGTTATCGTGTTATGGGACGCAGTGCGCAGCAGAGTGTTGAATGATGATGTGTAAGAGACAGGTGTGCAGTTTTTATGGTTTTCAATATGCTATTAAGTTTGAACAGCTCTGCATGTCCCTTTATGTTATCTCACATGATTTAGTCTGCTTAGCTGGTTACTGCACTGGGTTATTTGTTATACCTGTCATCTTGTGTGTGGTCTCCGCCAAACATTTTGCCTTCTCCTGTCCTGCTTTCGGAAACTCATATTCATTGGCGCAAAAGACTCTGGGGGTCATTCTGACCTCGGTGGTAAAAGTCGCTTACCGCCGGCCAGAAGGCCGCCATAACACCGCTGCGGCCGCGGTAAACCGCCACGGTCATTCTGACCCGCAACTGGCAAACCGCCAAAAACCCGACATCCACAATAATCCGCCACACCAAAGGTCAGCGGGAAACTGGTGATGACCAAACCTCCACCGTCACGCCAACAGAAATACGCCCATGCCATTCCGACCCACAAATCCCCGCAGCGGTCTTTCAACCGCGGTATTCCATTGGCGGTACACACCGCCGCGGTCAAAATACACACACCTTTACAAAACACATCCACATTGGATAATTCAAAATATACACACCTGAGACACATACACACACCACTCCCACACACCCAATCCAGTATAAAACACACACCCACATCACCCACAAACCCCTACGACTACAATTGCGAGTGAAGGACAGGGAGAGAGAGCACAGCATAGAGTACACCATCACACAGAGGCAAATCACAACATCACCCACACACTTTCCACGCACAAAACACCATACACCACCACACTCACCACACTCTACAACACATACACCACCCCTCACCTCATCCACACCACCTCATGGCACCCCAAAGACACCCCAGGTTCTCTGACGCAGAACTCAGGGTCATGGTGGAGGAAATAGTTTGTGTAGAGCCCCAGCTCTTCGGGGCACAGGTGCAGCACACCACCATTGCCAGGAAGATGGAGCTATGGAGCAGAATAGTGGACAGGGTCAACGCTGTGGGACAGCATCCACGCAATCGGGACGACATCAGGAAGCGGTGGAACGACCTACGGGGGAAGGTGCGTTCCATGGTATCAAGGCACAACATTGCGGTGCAGAAGACTGGCGGCGAACCCCCACCTACTCCCCCAGAATTCAAAGCATGGGAGGAGTAAGTCTTGCACATCCTGCATCCTGAGGGCCTCGCAGGAGTAGGCGGAGGAATGGACTCTGGTAAGTCAAATCTTCACTACTTCATTCCCCCCACCCCACCTGCATGCCAAATCATACCCCCACCCTCACCCCCACCCCCATCACACCAACTCCTTGCTAATGGCTCACCATCACAACCCACCCATCCCAAAACCTAGCCCTGCATGCCTCCCCAAAGCATGGACACCCATCCCCAAAGCATGCCCACTGCACACACCATCACCCCCACAAGCCACCGTCACAAAAGCCCCAACAAGGGAATGCCAGCACTGGGGGACACGGCCACCCACCCATTACACGAAATGCCACACACAGAAGCAATAACCATACTCTTATACCCCTGCAGGACCCGAACGCCACCACACCGCCACGGAGGGTCCAGAGATGTCCATCCCACCCCCAGAAGAGGCCCCCAGTGATGACAGCAGCTCTGTCTCCCTGGACCCTGATGACCAGCCCGGCCCATCGGGGACCTCGGGACAGTCGGTTCCCCACAGACAGCCACAGGCTACACCAGACCCAACCCCCTCTGGGAACACCAGCACAGCTCCCACCCAGCGGGCCTATGCCTCTGTCTCCAGGACACGTCAATCAGCGGTGTGTCCACCACTACAGGGCACCCAGATTGACCCACCACCCCAACAACAACAGGGACCTGGGGGCAGTGGTAGTGGGCACACCGTCCAGGGGACAGAGGCCCAGGGAAACAGGGGAACTGGGAGGGCTGCTGTGCGACAGGGGGGGGACAGGCCCAGGGAACCGACTCTCCAAGAGGCCCTCTCCTCCATCATGGGAGCATACCACCACTCCCAGGAGACGATGGCTACGGTACTGGCCAGGTTCCAGGAGATCCAGGTCATGCAGGAGCAACAGTACATGGGGTTCAGAGAGGAACTGAGGAACATTAGTTCCGCAATGGGGACCATCGTCCTGGCCCTAACCCAGATAGTCACCACATTGCGGGACCATGTGGCACCACAAAGGGCCCCTGTCACTAGCCTGGACCAGGAACAGCCTACCACCTCCGCCGGCGCTAGTGGACAGGAGGCCCCCACACAACGACAGGCCACCAGAACCCCACCTCCTGCAGAAGAAGAACCACCCCGCAAGCGGAACCTGAGATCTCACAAGAAGACAGAGTAGGATTGCAAGACCCCCGCCAGCAAACGATACCCCCTGATGTCATCCCACTGTCCCACATTGTCACCCTGTCCAACCTTGAACTGCCCCTGCTCCATCCTTCCACAGGCATATGGACAATGCACCTCTGCGACTGAGAACTGGACTCTGCCATGGACATTACTCCACCATCACCCATCCCCGTTTTACAATCATGTTCCATAAATTTAGCACTTGAATTAAATCACTTTTTGCACTAAAAAAATCTGGAGTCTGCTTGTAATTTGAACAAATGTATTAGACATAACGGTGCCAAAATGTTCAGTTACATTGTGATGACAACATACCATTTCACACAGCTGTAGTCCATGGGCAAACAAAGCAGAGGTCACGCAGTGGGGCCCACAGCTCTGAAAACGGAAGGGAAAGTCACAACTCAGTTAACAGGAACTGGGGGGGAACTCAGACAGTAGAGAGGCAGGAGACTTTAAGTAAATGTAAAATGGCGTGGTTGATTCGTACCTGTGTGCTACTGAAAATACTGTTGTATCACTGTGTCCCTGTTGTCTGTGTCGTCCCCGTCGTCCTCCTCCTCTTCTCTCTCCACAGGCTCCACAGCTGCTACAACACCACCATCTGGACCATCCTCCTGCAGGAAAGGCACCTGGCGTCGCAAAGCCAGGTTGTGAAGCACACAGCAGGCCACGATGATATGGCACACCTTCTTTGGTGAGTACATTAGGGATTCCCCTGTCATATGCAGGCACCTAAACCTGGCCTTCAGGAGGCCGAAGGTTCTTTCTATAATCCTCCTAGTTCGCCCATGGGCCTCATTGTAGCGTTCCTCTGCCCTTGTCCTGGGATTCCTCACTGGGGTAAGTAGCCACGACAGGTTGGGGTAACCAGAGTCACCTATTAGCCACACACGGTGTCTCTGTAGCTGTTCCATCACATAAGGGATGCTGCTATTTCGCATGATGTACGCGTCATGCACTGACCGAGGGAACTTGGCATTTACATGGGAGATGTACTGGTCAGCCAAACAGACCACCTGGACATTCATAGAATGATAACTTTTTCTGTTCCTGTACACCTGCTCACTGCCACTGGGGGGAACCAAGGCCACATGTGTCCCATCAATGGCACCAATGATGTTGGGGATATGTCCAAGGGCATAGAAATCACTCTTCACTGTAGCCAAATCGGCCACCTCAGGGAAAACAATGTAGCTCCGCATGTGTTTCAGCAGGGCAGACAACACTCTGGACAAAACCTTAGAAAACATAGGCTGAGACATCCCTGATGATATGGCCACTGTTGTTTGGAATGATCCACTTGCCAAAAAATGAAGTACTGACAGAACCTGCACCAGAGGGGAATCCCTGTGGGTTGGCGAATGGGGGACATCAGGTCTGGCTCCAGCTGGGCACACAGTTCCTGTATAGTGGCTCGGTCAAGTCTGTATGTAAGTATGACATGTCTTTCTTCCATTGTCGACAGGTCCACCAGCGGTCTGTACACGGGAGGATTCCTCCATCTCCTCGCAAGTCCCAGCGGACGGTGCCTAGGAAGGACAACATGGAGCACAGAGTCAAGCAACCCACAGGTACGTAACCACAGCTTGCACAGTACACGATTCGCTATGCATTGAATGGCTTGTATGAATGGCAATGCAAGGCCTAGGCCTGTGTGACGCCGTAGAAATTCAGCCATGTGGGCCCTTGAAATGGCGGCTGCCTGACCTGTGAAGTGTGACAATGGGATGTGAGGTCAATGCGCTGGCGTGGTACACCGTGGCGGTAGGCGGTCGAAGACCGCGGCGCAAAGCAGCATTGGTTAACATAGAACCCTATGGGTCTCAGGAGCCAATGACGATGTGCGCCGGCGGTCGTGGTACGCACCGCCGCGGTACGCACCGCCGCGGGCGTGACCGCCATTTTCTAACTGCTTAATCACTCGAGACCTGATCATCCGCAGGAGAGGACCTATACTGCAAGTGCTGCTGTGAACTCGGTCTGGAAGAGACAATGGCTGCTGCGACTGGGGAAAGGGCCCCTGCCTTCACATCTGAGGAATTGGATAAACTCGTTGATGGGGTCCTCCCCCAGTATGCGTTACTCTACGGTCCTCCAGACCAACAGGTAAGTACACTGGGAGCACGTAGTATGGGCTATGCCTGTGTTGAGTGGGGTGGATGTAAGATGGTGGGGAGGGGAGCGTATGAGGATAGCAACGCACGACAGATGAGAGCATGTGCCACATGGCAAGGTTGGGGAGGGGGGGCCACTCACATCGACCATGCAGAAAAGTGATGATATTTCATTTTCCACCCTGTCCATGTCACATAGGTCAGCGCCCATCAGAAGATCGACATTTGGCGTGCCATCGACAAGGACGTCCGGGCCCTGGGGGTCCACAACAGACGGGGCACCCACTGCCGCAAGAGGTGGGAGGACATCCACCGCCGGAGCAGAAAGACCGCCGAGGCTCTGCTGGGGATGGCCTCCCAAGGTAGGAGGGGTGCCAGTCGTCAATTGACCCCCCTGATGTCCCGGATCCTGGCGGTGGCCTACCCCGATTTGGATGGGCGCGTGAGGACATCACAGCAGACACAAGGGGGTGAGTATCAGCACATTCTGCTATATTAGCGCACAGTGGAGGCGTCTGGGTGGGGGAGGAGGGCTGTGGCTATCTCTAGGCCAGGGCGGTTTCTGTAGGCTAGGCCCCTCCGTTAGACATGGCCCTGTGCCCCCGCCCCCCACCTCTGTAGGGTGCTAAGTACAGCTATCCATGGCCCGGGCTCACCTATGTGTGCATTTGTCGTCCATAGACTTGTAGGCCAAGTCACAATAATTGAGTAGTGTACCCCGAGTGCACGGCGTAGTGCAGGGGGCTTCTGTGTCTGTCCTCTCCGCCAACGGTGCCGCCAATGCATGCACTCAACATGTCTTTCTTTCTTCTCTCCCCCCCTTTTTTTTGGTTTTCCTGCTCATGTGTGCATTAGCATCATAAGGCGGAGGAGAAGTGGCATCGTCGCACGAGGGAGCTGCATCTCACATGGGCCCGGAGGGCCCTGCAACCGACTTAACCAGTGAGACGGAGGGCGAGGGAGGCTCCACAACGGGGACCCGTGGAGACGTCAGCGACACCCACACGTCCTCGGAAGGGAGCTCCCTTGTGGTGGCGGCACCATCCGTGCCCACCGCAAAAACAGGTACAGCCGCCACCCAGCGCACCAGCTCCGCCCTCCCAGCAGCCCCTCAGCTTTCACCCCGTGCCCGCTCGGCCAGGAAGCCAGCCATCTCCTTCGCCCCTGGCACCTCAGGTCCTGCCCCAGTTACCCCTGCTGCCCTCAGTGAGGAGGTCATTGACCTCCTTCGGACGCTCATTGTTGGGCAGTCTACCCTTTTGAATGCCATCCAGGGGGTGGAAAGGGAGGTGCATCGGAGCAATGCATACCTGGAGGGCATTCATTCGGGTCAGGCTGCCCATCAGCGATCGTTCAACGCTCTGGCCTCAGCACTGACGGCAGCAATTGTCCCTGTGTCTAGCCTCCCCCCTCCAACTTCCTCAACCCAGTCCCACTCCCCTGTTCCTCTGCCTATCCCAGACACACCTACAGACCAGCCTGCACACACATCAACACCCAAGGGCAGCTCATCCAGACATAAGCACCACAGATCACACAAGCATTCACACAAGCAACATCCACATGCAGACACAGCAACACCCACTGCCTCCACTGTGTCCCCCTCCTCCTCGTCTCCCTCCTCCCTCCCTGTGACGTCTCCACTCACACCTGCATGCACACCACCATCAGCCAGTACGTCCATCACCACCACACCCACCAGAACAGTCCGCACACGTGCAGTCACCACCCCCACTACCATTTACACGTCCCCTGTGTCCTCTCCCAGTGTGTCTGTCACCCCCTCTTCCAAACCACACAAACGCAGGCAGCCACCCACCCAACAGCCATCCACCTCACGACAGCCTTCGTCACAAGCACCTGCACCCAAAGACAGCACACTTGACTCTCCTACAACCACATCCTCTTCCTCCACTCCCATACCCACTACAACTACCCGTCCCTGTCTTTCTAAATTGATTTTCCTTTCCAACCTTGACCTCTTTCCAACAACTGACCCACCCCCTCCATCTCGTAAGACTCCAACCAGCACCTCAGCCACCACAAGCCCTGCACCTACTAGGACCATCGTTCAGGGCTATTGGAGTCCACCAGCTCCTAGGGCAGGAACATCGGCCAGCAGCAAGGGGACAGCCAGCCCACCCCCTGGGAAAAGAAGCAAAAAAGTGAAGGGCCGGCGCCACAGGCCTGAGACGGCTGCCCCCAAGGACACCAGCCTTGCGCCGTCACCTGGCCCATCCACCAAGGGAGGCAAGGGCCCCAGAGATTCTTCCAAGGAGGGCAAGGGCCCCAGAGATACTTCCAAGGGAGGCAAGGGCCCCAGAGATTCATCCAAGGAGGGCAAGGGCCCCAGACACACTTCCAAGGGAGCAACTACAATACTGGAACAAGGTGGTTGATGCTTAGCGACGCACATCTGAAACCAAGAAACAAAAAACAACAAACACAATAGTATGTCGTCAGCAAGTCCTGTGGCGGGTGCCAGCCTGGTGCAAAGAAACCCAACCACCGAGGGTTCCAAGGTGCACACACACAGAGGTGGATGGCGACAACCACCTCTGTCGAGCGCTGTAGGTTACAAAATCTAAGAAAAGAGCAAACCGGGGCACTCCAAACAAAGAGAGTCCAAAAGTCGGGTGACTTAGTGTGGAAAAGTTTAATCCTCAGTAATTGGTCGTTGAATCATAGTTCAAAATTGTTTGAATCCACATATGAGAAAGTATATAGCAGGTTACAATAACAAACTGACTCCTCAGAATGAACAGGCATAGATGAGCAACAAAACAGCCAACACGTGTTTCGTCCTCTCGGACTTTTTCAAGGCTCTAGGTATACTTTTTAGGTAAAGAATGGCTGATGGTGTTCAGTTAGATATCCACACGATGAAATAGACCTGACTGTTTCTAACCGTAGAGTTCGGGAAGCAAATAACAAAGGCGTATGTGCTTGCCACTGCAGCGTCTGATACCGCTGCCGTTTCACCATATGAAGTGGTGGTGAAACGGCAGCGGTATCAGACGCTGCAGTGGCAAGCACATACGCCTTTGTTATTTGCTTCCCGAACTCTACGGTTAGAAACAGTCAGGTCTATTTCATCGTGTGGATATCTAACTGAACACCATCAGCCATTCTTTACCTAAAAAGTATACCTAGAGCCTTGAAAAAGTCCGAGAGGACAAAACACGTGTTGGCTGTTTTGTTGCTCATCTATGCCTGTTCATTCTGAGGAGTCAGTTTGTTATTGTAACCTGCTATATACTTTCTCATATGTGGATTCAAACAATTTTGAACTATGATTCAACGACCAATTACTGAGGATTAAACTTTTCCACACTAAGTCACCCGACTTTTGGACTCTCTTTGTTTGGAGTGCCCCGGTTTGCTCTTTTCTTACACTTCCAAGGGAGGCAAGGGCCCCAGAGATTCGTCCAAGGAGGGCAAGGGCAGCAGGGCGAAGAAGTCCGGCAGCAGGCGAGCTGCCCAGGAGGGCCCCACCAGCCCCATTTGGGGTGTGACGGAAGACACCCACGGGCCCAGGAGTCCAGCACAGGAGGGCCCCGCAAGCGATAATTCGGATGGCGACTGAGCGGGAATGATTGCCCAGATCTGGTTCCCTAGGAACACAAAACAAGCACCGCTGAACAGGGCACCGCCGTGAGAAGCACCGCTGAACAGGGCCCCGCTGTGAGAAGAACCGCTGAACAGGGCCCCGCCGTGAGAAGCACCGCTCCGCTGGGCCCCGCCGTGAGAAGAACCGCTGAACAGGGCCCCGCCGTGAGAAGAACCGCTGAACAGGGCCCAGAGATTCGTCCAAGGAGGGCAAGTGCAGCAGGGCGAAGAAGTCCGGCAGCAGGCGAGCTGCCCAGGAGGGCCCCACCAGCCCCATTTGGGGTGTGACGGAAGACACCCACGGGCCCAGGAGTCCAGCACAGGAGGGCCCCGCAAGCGATAGTTCGGATGGCGACTGAGCGGGAATGATTGCCCAGATCTGGTTCCCTAGGAACACAAAACAAGCACCGCTGAACAGGGCACCGCCGTGAGAAGCACCGCTGAACAGGGCCTCGCTGTGAGAAGAACCGCTGAACAGGGCCCCGCCGTGAGAAGCACCGCTCCGCTGGGCCCCGCCGTGAGAAGAACCGCTGAACAGGGCCCCGCCGTGAGAAGAACCGCTGAACAGGGCCCCGCCGTGAGAAGAACCACTGAACAGGGCCCCGCCGTGAGAAGAACCGCTGAACAGGGCCCCGCCGTGAGAAGAACCGCTGAACAGGGCCCCGCCGTGAGAAGAACCGCTCCGCTGGGCCCCGCCGTGAGAAGAACCGCTGAACAGGGCCCAGCCGTGAGAAGAACCGCTCCGTTGGGCCCTTCATCTCAAGCACCGCTCCGCTGGGCCCCGCCGTCTCCTGTCAGGCACCGCTCCGCTGGGCCCTTCATCTCAAGCACCGCTCCGCTGGGCCCCGCCGTCTCCTGTCAGGCACCGCTCCGCTGGGCCCCGCCGTCTCCTGTCAGGCACCGCTCCGCTGGGCTCTTCCTCTCAAGCACCGCTCCGCTGGGGCCTTCATCTCAAGCACCGCTGGCCCATTGGCAGGGCAGGATCTGTGTCGGGCAGGGCTTCACGAAGCACTCTGGGCACCATGCCTCCTCCATAACCAGTGGAGTCTGTAATCCACCAGATGGACTGCCCAGGATGGTACAGTGGGCAATCCACCCACTGAAAAGACTTGTGAGACTGTGGCTTTGCACTCCCCAGGATGGTACAGTGGGCATGGAGGCCCCTCGTGGATCTGGCGTCGTGGACTCATGTGGCTGAGGTGCCCCCCCTTCCCTTCCCCCTGAGGTGCCTGTGGTTTTATTATCTGATGCCCCAGCAGTGTTCTCTCCAATGGAATCGGGTTTCGTGTGTGGGCTTTGCCCATGTGTTTATGCACATTGGCCCACGGACAATGGCATGTAGCCAATATGTGCCGGACTTTTGGACTATGTTCATATTCTTCATGTTGTGATTTATTTTTTTTAATAATCTAATATTTCACTTAAGTTCAAATATGCTTTAATATACTTCTATTTTAATGATCATTTTATTTTGTCTTTGAATTATTCCAGGGGGTTTGGGGGGTGTAAATCTGACTTGTTGCTCTGCATTGGTGTGTGGGGATTTGGGGGGGGGGGGTTTTGTCGCGTATGTGTGTGCCCGTAATCTTTTCTCCTCCCCCCTCCCCTGTGTCGTAGGTGCAGTACTCACCGTTGTCTCCTGCGGCGGCGTTCGTGCTCCTGGTAGAGGAGCAGGTAGACAATCGCTGGTAGGATGTTTAATTCGGGTTCCATGCTGTCCAGATTCCTCGTGGAGTGTATAGAGGTGAGCGTTTTCCCGTTTGTGATCTGTTTCCGCCGTGTTTTTATCGGCGGGGCTCCCGCCCCGGAAAAGGTGGCGGATTGGTGGGTCGTGATAGCGTGGGCGGTACATTGTCTGCCGCCTGTCTGTTGGCGGTGACCGCCACGCTGTTTGTTTGCCCCGCCGTGGCGGTCAGAGTTTTAAAGTGGCGGGCTGTGTTGGCGGTTCCCGCCAGGGTCAGAATTCCATTTTTTGGACCGCCTGCCTGTTGGCGGGTTGGCCGCCGCTTTAACACCGACCGCCAGGGTTGGAATGACCCCCTCTGTGTACTTTACCATTGATAACTGGGCTATAGTGCTTGTGCTCTCTCCCTTAAAAATGTGAAATTGACCTACACTCAATTAGCACATTTTATCTAATTATAAGTCCCGAGACAGTGGTACTATATGTATCCATCACTGATTAATTAAATACTGCTAGTGGGCCTGCAGCACGCATTGTGCCACCCACTAAAGTAGTACTTTAGAACATGTATCAGGCCTGCCATTGCAGCCAGTGGTGCAGTTTTAAACAGCCAATTCGCCCAGCAAAATATACCTTTTGCCAGGCCTAAACCTTCCTTTTTAATACATATAGGTATGGTTTACGGTTTTCGGTTTCAACCAATTAAAAACAGTAATCACCCACTAACAGAGCTATTTGCTTTTTCAAAACTATGACTATGAAGATTTTCATTGGTTTTATGCTGGATTTTTGCTGGTTGGGCACTCTCCAATTACAAACATTAGGACCACAGGCTGAAAGTAACTGAAGAACCATTACACAGTGCAACACCACAACTCAATCCACTTCAGGCAAAGACAGACTATGGGATTCACTGTCTCCCTCACTACAGGAGTGGAAGACTATAGAACTACCAACTTTGCCACCTTCCACCAGATTTGGGTATATAGAAAGAGTGGCAGCCCGATCCAGGAGACACTGTTGCACACTTTCAAAAAAAAAAGTCTTCATCTCATCTCTGAAGGACTAGCACCAGTAGCTGGCCAGGGTCCTGAGTGAGATTAGGCTGAGCAGGGCTTTGTATGCTCTTAATGCCATACTGCACCACCTGCTTACATGCCACAGTTAAAGAAGGAAGAACAAACGGGATGGAAATACATCACGTGGACTGCAATTTAAGAAATGGGGTTTGAGGTAGTTGTTCTTTCAAATGCCCTCTTTAAGCAGTTCTTCAGACACTGCCTTTGTAGAGCGATGCTCCTCTTAGCAGGGTAGTCTACAGCCTGGAGTACCCACAACAGAGGCACAAACAGGCATGGGATTCCTATACCTTAGCCACAGCCACACTAAACAGTTATTAGGAAAACTACTAAAGGCTGGTTCATCTAAAAGATCCTTTTCACCCTGAACAACAGAGATTTCAATCCCACCCCACCATCTTCCAAATGTCATTGCTAAAGAATGACGAATCAGAACCTGCTCTCAGCAAAAGGACCTAAGTGAATTTCTAAAGCAGTCTTGTTTCCTCTGTCGTCACTTCATTGTCTACATCTCTTTTCTCCAGCTTCTGGAATTTCAACTGTCTGGGAAAGCAATCTTCCATCCATCTTGTGCACAGGAGTAGGCTAGGGACTTCCAAAATAGTACCCGCAGGCCTCTGTTACACAGTCATGCTCATGGACATACTGCATGCACTACAAGCACATACTTAAACATGCATAACATGATCCATCTCTGGGATGTTAGCCCAAGGATTAGAGCTAACATATTGAAGCAGAGCTTTACAAGAGTGGGGCTGATAGGTCTGCACTCCAGTGGCACAGATAAATAGGCCTGGTCATGACTGTAGATTTACACAAAACAGTATGTTGCACTATTCATTTACATGCTAAACCTGTGACAAGGCCAGTAGTCCACTGTCAGCAAAATGAGGGTATGCTTAGTGTGCCTCTCCAGGTCAGAAGACAGGTCCAGGACCTCAGTCATGTCAAGGGACAATATGGGCCCCTGCACATACATTAAATTGGTCCAAGGCTAGTGCCAAAATGAACGACTCGGATGCCAGATACTCACAGTCTGGCACTCAGGATTGGACAATGTAACTGTACTTCTTGCAAGGGACATTCCCACCCCAACAGCAATTTTATGTTTTCCTAAATTCTTATAGATTCTCTTATGCTCCTCACACTCTATACATATATTGTTGATCCCTGTAATTTTTGTGGATAAAGTTAATGAACTAAAGGATCTCGTGTCTGCATTTATTCAGGGAGGCCTGCTGTATGGCTTGGAGAGCTGAGCTGCAGCCTGTAGAGCTGACAGTGGTCAAGAGCCCTAACATAGGACAGGGAACCTGAATAGGGAGAAACGTTGAGGGGTGAGTAGACCTGGTGAGAGGCTTCCAGGTCAGAAACAAGAACCCTTCTGGAAGATTTAGGAGGAAAAGGGGTCAACGAAATACCTTAAGACATTTGGTTGCTTGAGAACGCTGCAAAATGCCTCCTCGTTACTGACCCCTGCTATTTGCAAAGCACATCTGAACTACTACATAACCGCCAGTTTCAGTCTCACTCCTTGCCTTTCCACTGCTCAACCACAATTCCAGCAGCACAGCTCAGTTCATCAGATAACAAAAAAGAGCAAAAAAGAAACTACTACAGCAAATGCTGCAATGTTGCACACTTTTAGGCCAGCACACCTGTGTCCTTTTGAATAACTCTATAGCAAATTGAACCGGAACTGCGAACAACTCTTTGAAGACAGGTATCATCCCAAAGGAAATTTAAATGTCTTACATAGAACCCTCCCTAAAACAAAAGATTCAAGAGATCTTTCTGATGTCTGGCCAGTAACAGACTCTCATAGTCAAAACAATTGAAAGCGTGGGCTTAGTGCTGGCATTAAGCGCTACCTTTGTGTGATTTCTAATGAAAATTAATTTCGTTTAACAGATTGATAAAAAGATTCACTAACAGTTTGACAATATTAAAATAAACATTATAAAATTAGTAAAAAGCAAAAGTGCACTAAAACAGTGGCCCCATGATGAAGTTATGAATGCAAAGTAAATAAATGATCCTTCAAATGGATACTGATGTAAGCCTGATTGAAGGAGGCATATAAGAGCATGTTTTTCATATAGTGTTAATATCACACTTCTGCTGTTTCTAAGTTCTCTACATAGCAAATGTCAGTATTAACCACTATACGGTATTCGACGCAACGCAGGCTTCTCTACATAACAAATGTCAGTATTAACCACTTTACGATAATCAAACTACCCATCTCTGAAGGCTAAGTCTGCGTTGTCCAGATTCTAACTCAAAACCTCCTGCATTTTTCTGCACGACTAAAAGTTCAGAGTTTAGAAGCAAGTAATTTATTAATCAATGTATGCATTCATCAATGTTATATCTATTTGTACATCAAGTATGCATATTTGGTCCTTATTTTATAATATGCAAATAATGAATCGGTTTATTAAAAGCTTTGGTTATGCTTTAAAGTAGACTCGCTTATTTTGGGAATTTTTCATTGGTTTTATTAGGCAACAAGTCGATGGTTTGGTTTATATATGAATATATGCGCTGTGTACTACGTATACATTTATATGTGTAGTAAATACTAAGGCCCGTATTTATACTTTTTGATGCTAAACTGCGCTAATGCAGTTTAGCGTCAAAAAGTTTTGCGCCGGCTAACGCCATTCTGAAGCGCCATGCGGGCGCCGTATTTATTGAATGGCGTTAGCCGGCGCTAGCAGACCGGCGCTGCCTGGTGTGCGTGGAAAAAAACCACGTACACCAGGCAGCGCCGGCGTTGGGGAAAATGGCGTTAGGGCGTCTTAAAATGGTGCAAGTCAGGTTGACGCCAAAAAACGCCTCCATCCGATTTGCGCCATTTTTAACGACGCCCAGACGCCATTTACATGACTCCTGTCTTAGTAAAGACAGGAGTCATGCCCCCTTGCCCAATGGCCATGCCCAGGGGACTTATGTCCCCTGGGCATGGTCATTGGGCATTGAGGCATGTAGGGGGGCACAAATCAGGCCCCCTTATGCCAAAAACAAATATAAAAAAAATAAAAAATTATACTTACCTGAACTTCCCTAATGTCCCTGGGATGGGTCCCTCCATCCTTGGGTGTCCTCCTGGGGTGGGCAAGGGTGGCAGGGGGGTACCTGGGGGCATGGGAGGGCAGCTGTGGGCTCATTTTGAGCCCACAGGTCCCTTAACGCCTGCCCTGACCCAGGCGCTAAAATCCGGCGCAAATGCGGGGTTTTTTGCCCCGCCCACTCCCGGGCGTGATTTTTGCCCGGGAGTATAAATACGACGCATTTGCGTCGCAGTCATTTTTTTAGACGGGAACGCCTACCTTGCATCTCATTAACGCAAGGAAGGCGTTCACGCAAAAAAATGACGCCCTTTCCTCATACTTTGGCGCTAGACGCGTCTAACGCCAAAGT